>NC_091146.1:18223602-18548575 GCF_041381155.1 Argopecten irradians
AATCTTCAAAGGAAGAAGTTTTTTTAACTTCTGTACTGCTGCCCTACGTGGAATTTGAAGTTAAGGAATTTCTCAAAGTTAAGGAATGTTCGTGAACCTTGGCCCAGATTTAAAGGAATTTAAGGAATGTGTTAACAATGACACATGACCTCTGTTCAAAGAATCATTATAGGACATATTTACCCAACTAATTTAAAGTGTTTTAGACAGGGTATTGTATCTGAACACGTGTTACGATACAATCACATCCCTTTATATTCAAGTTTAATTTATAATTTAGAAAAAAATATAAAAAAACATAATAACGTCATCCAATCAGCGCCGACGTTACAATTTCCTTTTGTTTTTACAACTTACGTCATGTTGTGTGTGTTTAACCAGGCATGAGGCTGGAATGTTACATGTGTCATGACGTCATGCATCCATCTGACTGTAACTACACCAGAACAATGTGCGGGGAAGATGACGTAAGCATACATGTTTTTTTTAAGTTCCAATATCCAAATATTTTCGTAAGAAGAATGTGAGCTGCATTTCAGTAGTATTTGAAATAATACATAGCCTATCTTAGTCCTGTCTTCATATAGGTGGTGCAGATACCTATATGGTTGGGGTGTTAAGGTAAGATGAGATAACTCCCTAATGAAAAATATGTTATCATTATTTGTATCTTTTATAACTTTTTACATGGTCATTTGTTCATCAATTATTTGTTTCCAAAATGACATGAATTTAATTACTTCATTTACAACAACATATATAAGCTATAACTATATCTATATCACAGTTCGTATATATACATGTAATGCATTAGTTGGATTTTATTAGTAGAAAAAAAATAATCTGCTATATGATGAGAAAACGTTATATTACTCGTTGCAAACTTTTCTATTTTGCATAATTTCCATCGATAGTATTTTAAATTCTATAGCACTAGAACAGTGTGGTAGTCTATCATGTAACGCCGGCGTGTATGGATTTTTATCAATCTGTTATTTCTCCAATTAAATAATTACTTTGAAAATGCAATATCAATGAACAGTGGTTGAAGCAATTGAAGGAGGAAACAATTTTGACAACTGTACTCTCATATCATCTTGGTTATGTTCATAGAGAAATGACTGTCGTTGAGTTTGGTAGGTTCATCGAGATATAACACAAAAATCTGAGTGTAATCTCATCATAAACCGCTTCGCGTTTTATTTAGAGTACACTCAGAGTGTTGTGTTATTTCTCCATAACATTAAAAAAGTATTCAAGTTAATTCTTAAATACAAATAAAATGATATGTTGCAAGGAACAACATGTAACCATTAGTTTTTTTTTATTGTTTTTACATCTCTCAATGTAACCTGGAATTCGTTCTAATATAAAGTACAAAACCAAACTGACGAGATGTATTATTATTTGTTTTTCTCCGCCAGTATTGCTCAGCTTATCAGACTCCTATGGGCCCCAATAGTGAGATGAGGTTTGTTGTCGGATGCTCATCAAAACAGGTATGATCCATCTTTAACATTTACTGTTTAATAAATACACACAAACCCTTCTCTTTTCTACATTTATTTATTTTAATATGTTAGTTTTAGTAAAACAAAATCCGTTTAGAAAATGTGTGCTGTATATCAGTTCGAATATTAATATCAAAATGCAACAAAAAAGAAACAAAATGAAAATAAAATTAACATTAATTTACTTTAAGATATCTCATTATTTCATTTAGCAAATTTGAGCCCATTGGCGATAGAGTATAACATATATCACAAATAGTATCTTTACAATAAATCATTATATATAAATATTCTACCATAATTAATCAAAACTGAACATTATATAACTAATCATTAGTATATGTTACTTTTTATAACGCCTAAATTATATACTTAAGATATTTCGTAGTATCGCGTAATTGCAGTTACCAAAACCAAAATAATGGAAATGTAGATGTCAATGCATTAGATGAGTGAATCAGTCAAGCAAATAGAAAACATATACTGTATTGTTGTTTGATGTCTTAGATACTGATTCTTAGTGATTTTGTTCTTGTATAATCATTATCCAACAACTAGGATTCAGTTACAGGTTTCATATCTTGTCAATCATGTTTCACTTTTGTTGGTTTCTAATTACGTGGTATTCAAAATGAACATAACGAAATCTGAACTTAGTGAATACAATTAACAATGTAGGAGAGAACTGAATATATGCATATATATTCTGTTGTAGCTTTGTAACGCCATTTCTGGAATGACTGGGAACACAATGTGTTCTGAATGTTGCAATACTTCGCTGTGTAACAATGAACTATGTGAAAAGAGTAAGTCTTCCAATATCATCCCCTATTCATTCTATTCAATCCCTCCTGCTATTTGTCCTTTTCGATCTTGACCCATCCTTCTCACCATTCTGTCCTTTCGCTATCTATCTTTTTTTTTCATTAGTCACAATCACTTAAGTTTTCCTTCATATTTCTTCTGTAGTAGTACGAGGCTGTGTTATGAAATTCAATTTAGGTTAAGTGATGGTCATTGCACATATGTAGATACATGTAATTTGATAATATATCATCCTAGAAGTCATATATAGGAAGTTATTTCAGATGTAGGAAATTGTTACTCAATTATTGTCTGATATCACTTTAGAATATTGATGTTTACGCCATTTCTGCGTCCTAGAATCGAATATATAGGATATTTGGGATATTCTTTAAAGCACACGCAACACTATACTTAAGTACAGCAACATACAGACGTTAATACCTTACACACGGACACATGGAGACCAATTTATGAAAATGTATTTTAGTAGACGGAGACGTATGATTGTAATTCCCATCAGGATGATTAGGGCTGAACTGTCCTTGGTCCTACATACTAAGAATGCATATTGGTGAAATTAAAAAAAAAACATTGAACGAAGTCAACGCTTCATCTTTATTTACCGTTTTTTGCCAATAACCCTTCTTTGAATCCTGAATTATTACCAGCTATTGACGTCCTACTACCTTGTAGAAACAACAATTGTTCCACCAACTACAACAACACTTTTACCATCCACCAAGGATTCAACAACATTGCCTACCACAACCCATGCCCACCATATATTCTACCATCCGCCTGTAGCATCCATGCCCAGCCACGTGACCCATGCATTCGGAAGTCATTTTTCTTTGACATGCCAATATTCAGGAAGCCGATTTCCTACCGTTAATTGGTACTACAACGGAGTATGTTTACATTAACCTGCTACTTCTGCTATATACACTAACAAAGTCAAATTAGATTATATGAGGATATAACTGATTCATTCCAAAAACGTGATCATTATGACGCCACTAATATTCACATCGTAACTGAGTACCGTCAAAATGGCTGTCCTTTTATATTTCGAGTCAATAAAACAGAATGTTCTAACTATCCTTCAGTTATTATCGCTATGTCTTTAGTGTGCGTGTTGTGTTTCGTCTCTTTCGTTTAGAATGCTACTCTCCCTCAAAATACCATGGTAAGCAAGCATGGTAGGTCCTCCGTTCTGTACATATCTAACGCTACACAGGACACGGGTGGTAGATACAGTTGTGTGGTGGTCAACCAGTATGGGAATGCTACAGCTACTACAGATGTAATTATCACTGGTGGTAAGTTTCAATAGTGATAATGCAGTTGTATCTATAAACATTTTTTTCGTGTAAAAAATAGTGATACATTTTTTTACCTTTTAATCGATATATATGGTGTTATACCACCCTGGTAGAATTGAGTATTTCCCGACGCCCTTGGTCATTATTTGATTTTGCCAGGGTGGTATACCACCATATGAACCGAATCAAAAGTCCATAATGTTCATATAAGATGTGGTTGTTGTTTTACACCTTCATAGTGAATATAAGAGAACTGCAAGAAGCACATTTTCTAAATATCTATACGTCAAGATATTGTGACGTCACAATCGCAGTATCGGCTTAGGATTGACGTCACAATAGGTATCCCGAATCTAACATGACGCCACAATATGAATATTGACTCGGTATTTCTACAAATGAAAACAAACACATCGATATGTTAAAAATATCGACCTACCCGTAAGAGTGTACAAGCCAAGGAAATGACAGCATTATCTAATATCATTTTATACTAATGCAGTTTGTCTACTGAATTCATTTTAGATCAAAATAATTTTTAAAAAGAAATTTAATGCAGTATTCTAACTGCTATTGTTGTTTATTCTCAGAATTTTTTAGGTCCTTTTCTAATTTAATTTCAATGTTAATCTTTATTTTAAGTTAATGCAGTAACAGCAATTGTTTTTCGGAAGCATTTATATTGTCAAGGAAACATAGACCCTTCCTTTTTATTTTGTGAAAAAGAATTGCCATAATGTATAACATTTTCGTTCTATTTTATTTCAGTAAAACCGACATTTATTGAAAGACCTCCACCTCATATGGACATGTTTGTTGATATGGAGTACAGTGTCACATGTAGGGCTTCGGGAATGCCCACACCGATAATACACTGGAGTTTCAACATTGTTAGTTTATTAAATTTTGACAAGATATGTTTGTATCATGATCCAATAAGCTCAGTACAAAAATTGTTTCACAAAATAATTGCCTTTCAAGTATTAGTCTCTACAGTACAATTAAACAAGCCAATACGTGGTTAAAATAAGCATGGGAATTAGTCTAATCTGCCGGTGATTCTCGTCAAAAGATCACGTCACATTACTGGCAGTTGTTATGAAAATTGATAAATCGTACGTTTTCCAGCCACATCCATCGATGTCAGCCTTATCCGCCCTCAACACTAGCCAAGACCAGACTACACTGCACATCACCGATCCCCCGATGGACTTGGCTGGCGGTTTTGTGATGTGTACCTACTCAAATGCTTATGGATCTGTATCAGCAAAAATGACGCTCTCTGTCAATCAAGCAAGTAAGTGAACAATTTTATTTAAATACTGATCCGGATAACCACTTCGTTCAACAAGGATCTGACAACATCCCATAAGAGTTCATGTTCGGATGACCTTGATAGCACGCGTTCTTCAGATTAAATGCATCTTCTACTCCTTACTTAATCAATTGCAAACGCTATTTCGTCACAGTGTTACATTTAGCTTTGTTGTGCTCTTCGGGCGAGATGACTACGTACACGAAAATTAGTCTGACACATTTTTTTTCATACTGTTTCCTCCTTTTTTAAGATTTCCATTTCCAAAGGTTATCTCATCCCTTCATTTAGTAAAATTTGTGGTAATGTAAAGGTCACCAGTGACCCCAACGAGATGTTGTCAGATCCTTTTATCAAGTTTGTGATAATAAGGATCTGTACTTTAATCAGATTGGTAAGTGGGATGTACATTCTAAAACTGACTGATCAATACGCAGTTTTGAAGAATGAAAAAAAAAATGAAAGTAAAACAAGGCAATTATTATATATTCTGTATTTGAGTTATCTGCCCTTGGGGTACATGTTGATTGGTACGTGACGTGTTTAAGAGTGTAGCGTAATATAATACTGAAATGTGAATTCAAATTATTTTTACCGAATAATGACGTCACAAGCGAAACTATTATGCAGGGGAGGTAACTCTGAAATCGGGATTTATTAGTTTAATGTCCTATTAACAGCCAAAAGTAATTATGTGTTATGCAAAGACAGATAAAGTCAATAAGTCAGAAAATTTGACAACTGTATCAAAGTAAAGCAGGTCATCGATAGAATACTATGTACCACAATGGCATGTGTGGAAACAAATTGATTTCAAAAGAAAACAATGTTGTTGACAAAAATAGTCAAGATATGAACTCAAATTTCTTTTTCTTTGCTTTTTTTTTTCTTTCAAAAATACTGTTCAAAGGACAGAGTAAAATATGTCCATATTGAGATGAGGCATTGAGGTATCACAATATCTTAAATCAATGACAGTTTACCATTGGTCAATCAAGCAGGCTAGGCATCGCGTCTAAATAAGCATTTTGCGTTTTATATTATATGACATTTGCTCTAATATTGAAGACATACAGTTGTGCTCGCAACCATGAGGCGTGGCTACATACCTCAGGGCGATGGTCAATCGAAATACCTTTACAGTAGTTTATGAGAATATATATTATACATAATTTATTTGAAGAGTTTAATTTTCTTTAGCTACCACTACACAAAAACCAACTACACATGCTATGGGCCATGTCCACATTTCACCTGTTCCACCGACGATTTCACTTCCGGCTAGCTTGGACGTACAAATAGGAGCAAACGTTGTCATCCCATGCAACGCCACAGGAAGTCCAACACCTCATATCACGTGGTCACAACTTCCGGTTTGTGTTCACCCTTCACCTTATATGAGATGTTACTTTTTTCTGTCCATTGTGAGGGAAAACAACCGACCATAATGCATCTTTTCATCAACAAACTAATACACTATTTATTTATCGAAATAGCACTCTTTAAATGGTTTCGAAATATTTTCGTCTGTTTGTTTTAATGATAGGAGTCCAAAAATGACTAAATTCCGTAAATATGGATAAATTCAATGGTTCTTTATTCGCATAAATTCATTTCGAAGTTAACACTATTATATAACCCATTAATCAAGCTATGTCTTAATTACAGGGGAATTTCCCTAGTAACGTACACCAGCATGGCAACAAACTTGAAATCTCTAATGCTTCTCCAACCAACAGTCGATTGTATATGTGCAAGGCTGTGAATATCCATGGGAACGCCTTAAAACTGATCAAAGTAAACATACACGGAGGTAGGTTTAAACATGAAGCATACATCTAAACCTTAACGTCCATCCAAAACAAATGAAGAAATATTCCGTTTTTACACTACGTATGGCGTGAGTGTGTTGTTTGTGTGGATTTGTATGTTATTGTCTGTACTGTACTTTATATACTGGTAAAATATATACCACTGATGAAACAAATGATTCAAAGGAATGAAGATGTGATCAGAATTGAACGGAACATATTAAAGAGTTATCTCCCTTGAAGGAAGACCTATTGTAACTGAAAATTATGAAGTTACACCAGCAAAATCATGCCCAGCAATCTTCAATAAGCAATAATGAAATAACTGTTAGTAAATTATTTTGAATCGAATTTAGTAAAGACGAAACCGAAACGTAATATATGAAAAATGTAAACATTAGAAATTCTTTCTGTATATGTGTAAGTGTGATGTGGCCATGTGACCTATGAAAATTATGATATCATGATTCACCGCTGTACGGAAATTTTGCGTTTTTCGCGTTTTTCTTTATTTGCATTTTACTTTATTACATTATTTAGCCCTTTTCGGTATAGAATGTTACGACCAGTGTGTAAAATGTCATATTGTTTTGTGAAAACAACATATTTTCGCCAACAAAATCGTCAAAATCGATATCTTCCTGAAAAACAGATTAAGTGTAATGAATAAAAAAAATGTTTTAGCTGTCGGTATGATGGTTCTGTTTGTATTCTCTGACTGAAAGTACCTGAATACAAGCGAAATTCGCGAATGTAAATCGCACGCGAAAGCAAGTTGGATTACAGTAATCAAATTTGTTTTCAGATATTTCCGTTGAGATTTTAAGGTTTCCTGAGTATCGACGTCCAGATTATGGATGATCAAATGTATATAATTTTTTTTTCATGTGACATGAAGATCCACCATCTATAACACACGCACCAATAAGTAAAAATGTTACTCACGGCGATACTGTTATCCTGAGGTGTGAGGCTAATGGAAGTCCATCCCCAACCATCACATGGACCTGGAAATCGGTAGGGAAATTTGGAGGTTATGTATCCTCTTTAGTTTTAACTACACATCGAAAAAAATCATCTTTATTTTGATTTTTCTAGTGCTTTATAGTTGTTCCTTGTAAGTGTATGCCCTTTGTTATCTTCTTTAAACAACTAAAACATGTTCTGTCGGTACGGTAATGAGAGTGTTCTGACCCGTTTGTCTTTGTAATATGTCGCAAAGTAAAATTTTACTCAAATATCATATCTGATACCTAATATTTCACAATTTATATGCTCTGTCGTTGTTGACAACTTCTGGTCAAGGACTATTTTATTGAAAGCAGAACCTAAAGAGAACAGTGCATTGCTCTCTTGATAATCGTTATTTATCTTTTTTGTCCCTTTATCTCCATGTTGGTATGAAATATTAACTTTGTAAACTGTTTTATGATTGTTATGAAGAACATGTTATTGGTGCCGTCGTTTCATACAATAGCACACGTTTAAAACCTTAAACATGATTTTTTTTAACTTTAACGACCAGCAATGTATAACAGCCAGTTCTTTATACAGAACAAGTTTGGCGAAGTGAGGAGTGTTAATTTGTACCCTCTGGTGACCCGACCTAAAGCATATGTCATATCATGCTGTCCTACTACCAGGATATCTCTAAATAAAGAGAATTTTCTGATCGGTAGTGACCACCAGAGGGCCAATATTGACAATCGCCCTTTCAACAAAAGTAAGGTTGTGTATAAACCATGGGTTTATTTTGTTGCTGGATTTTTGTCCATACAGAAATGCTGGATCGTAATCATATATTATCTCTGTACAGAAAGCTAATGGGATGGCTGTAGATGAAGGAGGCCTAAAGCTTATCCCCGGAGTATCAATTCATGACACACGCCTTACAATAACCAATGCGTTTGAGTTACATAGTGGGATGTATGTCTGTACTGCCAAAAACACGTTTGGCACTGTCACCAGTGACGCTGTCGTTAACGTACAAAGTGGTGGGTAGTTTTAATGGTTATATCCATACAGTTATATGTGCCATTTTGACGTTTATTTTAGTTCTGAAAATTATTCACACGGGCAGACAGACATTAATGTTGCCTTATAAATATGATTTACAACACTGAATGTGTGCACTGTGAAATTCCTGTTTTTTATGCCTGATGTATGACAAATTTAAATACTTTATAATTAATTATGACACTATAAAAATATAAATAAAATTGAAGACCATAACTTGTCCCCATGGTATGACTTTATTTTAATATTATTGCATTCCGGAGGAAACTAAAGTGGTTATCTATACTCTGTAAACTTAAAACCTCTGCATTGTAGGTATTGTAATTCTCCAAATGTTAGTAGCATTTGATGGCGAATAAAAAAAATATCTAAACCTTTTCTTGATTCGTGAGTATGGCAATGAATCCTTATATATATTAAGATAGTGCAGTGTTTTGATTTTTTCCCCAATATATTTGCCCTTTGATTAGACTGACGCTGAAGCTACTTGATAGTAAAATTTGTGTTCACTTTTTGTTTACACCGACGGTATCTACATGTATTCCGTCTTTGCATATTATAGAGTTAGCTCCCTTGTGGGTAAGTATCGATTGTTTCGTCATTATTTTGTGAGCGCCATTCACGTCATTTTCTCCAAAAAGTATTACGTTACGCTCGAAAACACATGACGTCACAATCAGTACCTACCGGCAATGACAGATAACTCTGTAATATGCAAATACGGAATATCTTCAGCACACGTCAACGTTCCTCCTACAATATCCATATCACCACTAATGACGTCAACGTTGTACGGATCTAACGTCTCTATTCATTATGACGTCACGGGTGATCCAGCACCTAGCGTGTCATGTTTGTATAACGTGAGTTTTTATTTATACGACCTTGTTTTGAATCATACGCAGAATATATATACATATGGAATATATTCTAACTGAATTGTATTATTACCCTGGACGAACTCCTAATGCTTCATTTTCTATTAAATCATTATTTATTACCCATGGTAAAATCTATCACTTAACAAAAAGATATTCATTACCATTTTAGGTATACGGTGGAACTCGCTTATATCGAAGTCCTTGATGAATTGGAAAACTCTCAATAAGCATATATATATTGTAAAACTTACATGATAAAAATAATTGAAAAGAAAAATGTTAATACTAATAACACCCAATACTTTGATATGTAGATACTGATTTTAGAGAGATTGATATACAGCGAATTAAAACCTTTGGTAATAGTTTCGGTTTACGAAACCACGAAAAATGGACCACGTTGATTTTAAGTATGTCTATTCCATCTTTGCATATCACAGCGTTAGTTCCTCTGTGGCTAGGTATTCATTGTGACGTCATTATTTTGTTGGTGTAATGCATTTCACGGAAAGTATGACGTTACGCTCGCAAACACACGACGTCAAATTTAATACCTTCCCGCAAGGGCAGATAACTATGTAATGTGTAAATACGAAATTGTTAACAGCTAACCCATATTTTAAAATAATGATAAATACTAGTATAATGCAACACTGGTTTGTATTGTTAACCAAGCCTGTTTTAGTGTACTCATGTCAAAGTCCTCCTCCCTGGCGATTTCATTTTACGATTCTAATTGTCTGTTAAACACATGGGATGATTTTGCACGGGAAACTTAGTAGGTTCCCCGCAGTATCCATTTTTCTCGCCTTAGAAAAAAAAGTTTAATTTGGTAAAATAAGTTTGATTGAAGCGTTTGTTTTATAAAGAACTATTGCGATTTGTTCAACTCCGTTAATATCATTATTGCATTTAATACATCATACAAAATAATGGTGTCCTAGGGAACAGAAGACACAAAAGCACAAAACCCACATTACATTTTTTTTCCTTTCCCTTTTTTTTTTTTTTTTTTTTTTGTTAGAGATCCCAATTGCCGGGGAATGTCCTGATGACACAGACCAATTTAAACGTAATTATGGTGACAGATAAAAATAGTGGACGATACCAATGTAATGCTCACAACATAGAGGGGAGCGACACTGTAGAGTTCCAGATAGAGGTTATCGGGAGTAAGTATAACAGATTAAGAAACATAGTGCGATCATATCATCTTTCGAATTCTTACCCGTTTATGTTATATATAGAGAACAACAAACTAAATAATTTTAGATAGACCACAGTATTAAAGTTTGTTAAAGTTTTATAATGTATAATTAAAAGAAAGAAATATTAGTTAGTTATTGTGTTCTATAATTAAAGTATATGTTCTCATATAATACTAGATAGAAAAAAGCTTAAACTCCAGCTATTTTATGGTCTTTGTTTTTTCTTGGAATAACCTCTCCAGAAAAATGTATCGGTGATGGTTTGTTCCATCATTAAAGCATGGTATATTTCTTTTGTTATTCTGTAACAGTGAAGCCGTCATTCATCACAAAGCCGGTAACCACCACGGTACTGTTCGGGACACATTCTAGCCTAACGTGTACCGCAGCTGGCTTCCCAACCCCTACTATTACATGGGAGTACAGATCGGTATGGTCATTCCATGAGTTCTCTATACAAACGTGTCATATTTTTCATACTCATGAATAAAAATGAGCTTTTGATATGTTATTCAATATGTTAAGTTGCTTGGGCAGAAAAACAAAGCATTAACCCATTTTTGCACTTTTTCGAGAAATCGAAATTAGTTCTCAATTCTTTATCATATTAACTAAATGAAAACAAATATGAGAAATATATTTCATGATAAGATCATTGACCTATTATTTTTCTTTTATTTATTTACTTTCTTATTGTGTACAATCTATTTATCATTTTATTATTTTATTTTTATTTCTGCTTTTATGTTGAATGATTTGGTTTCACATTATAATTTGTATATCATTCCAATACCGTGGTTTTATACCTCTTTGGAATTACTTTGGTACTATAAAATATTTAAATTAAGTCATCTGAATATTCAATTAGTTTTCTCATTAATGTCGTGAAGACGTGATATAAAACTTGGAAAAAATAGGTGTTGATTGAATGCAAAACCTAAATATTCATATCCCAAATTATACGCATTAAGTATTTGTTATCTAATGTGAATAAGTCTAAATTTGGTTATAACATTATCCGTAAAAGCCAACGTCTATCCAGTATATTTCTGGGAAAGCCATTTTTTCAATTGGCACGAACGCGAAACCTGGATCACGAAGTAATATAGAAAAGTTTAAAATAATAATACGCATTGAGCCAGATCACTAAGCATTTTCATTTATTGTTTTTTTAATTCATTTTCTATTTCTATTTTTCAATGTTCATTTTTTATTATCACTATAATTTTTCATTTGAACTAAATCGTGAAATGAAAAGTAATGGCTAACACGATACAGACTATAATGATGAATGTGTATTTTAGGTTGATGTTTGTATCTGTAGGTTAGTGGCAGTACACGGATCCCTGCTGGTACCACGACAAGTGCTGATAACTCTGTACTTACCATCAAATCTACTCAGGACAGCGGCACCTTCATATGTCACGCGGATAATGTGTACGGTCGGGCCACAGCTCAGGCATCTGTATACGTCAAAACAGGTAACGCACAAGGCACATAGTAAAGTATACGTCAAAACAGGTAACGTATAAGGCACATAGTAAAATGTACGTCAAATTAGGTAACGTGCAAGGCATATAGTAAAATATACGTCAAAAGAGGTAACTAACAAGGCACAAAGTATAATATACGTCAAAACAGGTAACGTTCTAGGTACATAGTAAAATATACGTCAAAACAGGTAACGTGCAAGGCACATAGGAATAAAATATACGTCAAAACAGGTAGCGTACAAGTCACATAGTAAAATATACGTGAAAAGTGATAACGTACTTATACAGCAGTCTGAGTAATAAAATATATGTACATGAAAGATTGAATATGTACAGTTTCGATGTATACGTCAAAATATGAAACGTTATGTTCTAAACAGTCTGGCTTATGAAATATAGGTATTTCTCACATAGCTAGCCATGTAAGATAGAGTTGTCCCATGAAAGACAGCTATGTAAGATATATCTATCTTACATAGCTGTGACGTCACAATTGCTGAACAATCAGATGACGTCATATCAGCCAAAGTTGACGTCATTTTTCTTCTATTTCGATTGATTTGCCGGATTTATTTACCATTTCATTTGTTTAATATGCATTTCAAACCGTTTTACCTAAGATTTCTTGTTTATATTTTTTAATATAAACCAAACTTTGATGAGCTCTTTCGAATGGCGTTCTTATTTTTAAAATCGATCAATTATTTAAGAAGTTAAGATTTTATAACAATTATAAAATTCAATTCAAAAATTTTCCCTTAAAATGAAATATTTGTGTATACATTCTTGCACTAATGTGGGTGTGTGTGGGTGTGAGTGTGTGGGTGTGAGGATGTGTGGGTGTGTGTATGTGTGTTTTTTATGTGTGCTCGCGAGTGATATGTGATTGTGAATACATATATATGTGTACCTGTATAATGTTTTATGTGACTGTGTACATTGTGTTGTAATGTAATTATGCAAAAAGAAAAAAAAAGAAAAAAAAGAAAAAAAAAAAGATTTTGTAACAAAATGGCTGCCTCACTTTTCGTGCAAGTAACTCGACAAGCAATGTGAGAAAATAACTCTTTCATATGTAAATTATGTAGGATAGAACTATTCCACCCTCGGGTACAGAATTTTGTGTCAGAAACCTCTGCAAGCCTCGGTTCTGACCCAAAACTCTGTACCCTCGGGTGGAATAGTTCTATCCTACATATGTACATATGAAAGAGTCATATAATAGTATAAATAGTGCTACACATTGGTACATAATGTAAAATTACATAGTGAGCATATAATTGTTAAAATGTACAGGCGGGTACACAACCCTAAAATCTCGATAGTAAACCGCAGCTTATATTCTTTAGAGTAAGTCTAATTTTCGACGTCTTTTGTCCTGTAAGTAATCCTAGACTAACTTACGAGACCGGCTTACTTTCGAAACCAACGTTGTACGTACATTATGTATATTACCCATAGTTATCAACATAATACTTATATTCACTTCATGGTATTCTATTACTCAGAATGATATTTATATCTTCTGTACATTAATTTTCTTTTTTATACTCTTTTCTTCCACAGGGTCATTAATCGGATAGATAGGTTCCAGGTTATTGCCATCGGTTTAATTTGATAAATTAATAAAACTCTGCGGTGAATAAAAACGTGTTGGTTTTTTGTGATTTCAGGGAATTGCTCTGTGAAGTATAATGTTCCAATTTGGAAATATTCCGTCTTTGCATATTGAAACGTAGTCCGCTTAACCGGCTTGTATTATTATGGTTTGTTTCTTTTGTTTTCCTTAATATATATAAGGGATAGGAAAGCCTTATAATATAGGTCTGTTTAGCGGCTACATTGCATCTATTGTGACTTATTATGTTGTAGGCGAAACACACGTCATTTTTCTTAACATGTCTGACGTAATCCTTGCAAACACAAGACGTCCTGAGATATTAAATGATTTCTTTCTTCCATTTTTGATATTTAAAATTTTATCTTAAATCCAACGAAATTAGAATAACTGTATTCAAATTCTAGACTAGTGATGAGTATGCCTATTTATCACTTCCTACTCAGTTTTTAGGTTCTTGAAAATAACTTAGATGATAAAAACTGTAGATGTTGTGTTATTTGTAAATATTTACATTTAATTGTCACTTCTACTATATAAACTAACGAAGTCAAAGTGAAGTATATGTGGGCATAACTGACACCCAAAACGTGACCATTAAGACGTCACAAATGTTGACGTGGTGACGTCAACTGATCATCGTCAAAATGACTGTTCCATCTTGTGGAATAAATCGTCGTTGATATACGGTTTTCCTGGTCTAGCTTAAACAATGTTAACGCAGAGACCTCAAAATGAGTTGATAATGTAAATATAAACTTTCTTCCTTTAACATCTATGGTCTATATATATGTCAAAGCTTTGCAGACAATCATCTCGTAATGCGCTAGTGCGCATTATGAATATTGTCTGAAAAGCTCTGGCAAATATATAGACCATAGATGCCATAGAAAAATAGTTTAATGCTTAAATGTTAGCATGCAAAACAATCCATTTCATGTCCATGACAGAGCCAGAAAGATCTTGATATGTATGGTTTTTTTAAAATTGATATCCGTTAAAAACAAGCGCTTCTTGTACATGCTACAGACATTAGTTAACATAATGGCATGGTAATTTGGTGACAGAAATATCCACCGAACCCTCTAGAGTTGTTGAACTGAAATTACATTTGTTTTTTTTACATTTAACATATTTTGCCAAGATTTACAAAACACACATCAATTACGTAGTCACAAATGACAGTTAATGACAGTAGTCATGACAGTTAATGACAGTAGTCATGACTCAGGGAATTTAACCCTTAACATGATTTAAATGTAACAAAAAACAAGCAACTTTTTGTTGACCAAACATTGTCTTTATTACAAGAACAAATTAGAGAACAATTCAAAAATCCATGCGTATTCATCACCCGCTTCCTGCTGGTAGAGCTGTCAAAGAGCAACATGAAACATCCTTGATTAATTTATGTAAATTTAATACAGCGACGTTGTCAATGATATCATCCTATTTAAAGTAGATTTTCCTTCCAGCTTGTATGTCACTGATAATAATACCGTTACATGCACTTATTATGTATTTGCATGTTATAGAGTAATCTACGCATGTGTGTAGGTATCGAATGTGACGGCACGTGTTCATGAGCTTAACGTCATCGGAGAAAATGACGTGATTTTTGCTCAAGTAATGATGATGTCACAATAAATACCTACCCACAAGGGAACATGTAACTCTGTAATATGCAAAGACGGAATGATGTATGCACGTTATTAAATTCACAATTTGATATACTGTAAAATTCTTTATCTTCTCATATCATATTTTCAGAGTAATTTTATTTGATGAGTCAATACGGGATCGTTCAACAAGACCACTGGATCGCGAATTCACGAATATGTTGAATGACTCGAAGATTTAAAATGCTGCAATGCGAAGATAAGGTGGTGTGCTGTATTCCAATCGAAACTTCGTTCAATAACACAGTTTAGTTACCAACACAAATTTATTGTAATATCTACATTGTGTATTACTGTTATACTTGTGTAGCAATGTTGATAACGTGCATTATTGCAAAACGTGCATATTCTGTTTGTTTTTTTGAAATGCGACTTATTCGAAGAGACGTCTGCCTTTGAATTATAAAATACTACTTACACGATGAGACTACTGCCTTGGCGACAGACACGCCGATCTTGTTTTTGGCAGTACATGTCCAGATTCCGAGTGCAGCAGACGTCACACGGATTTGAACCCTGGTCCCACCGTTCATGATACGAGCGGTGGAGGGTATCACAGTGGATGATGTGGTTGCCTAAACATACAATATATTATGGTCAGCAGACATGATAAAAATACTACAGCATAACAGGTAACACACACAAATGGATCACAGACTTTCTCTCACAGAGTACCCAAACAGTAGTATGAGGGAAAACAATCAAATAAATACTTCAGGAGTCTCTCAGGGAACACGTTTGGGCCCCATTCTGTTTCTCATATACATTAACGATTTTCATCAATACATGCAGCACAGCACACTAAGATTATTCGCAGACGACAGTATTATATAAAAAAACAAAGACGACAAAATAAAACTACAGAAAGATTTGGACAATGGGAAACAGACTGGCTAATGAAATTTCACCCAGATAAATGCAACATCATCAGTGTTACACCAAAACGCAACAAAATACATTACAACTACACACTCCACAATCACACACTCGAGCAGGTTAACTCAAGTAAACATTTAGGACTAACACTACAAAAAAATACCTAAAATGGGACATGCACATAACTAATATCACCGCAAACGCACACAGATCACTAGGGTTTTTAAAGCGCAACTTGAAAATCGATTCACCACATATAAAAGCACACGCATACACAGCACAAGTCCGACTCAAACTAGAATACTGCTCTTCCATATGGGATCCCCACAACATACACCAAATTCAACAGATAGAAAATACACAACACAGAGCAGCAAGATAGCTCACAGCAAATAGCACGAGACCAGTTCAGTTACAAACATGATACATCAACTCAACTGGCCAACATTACAGACACGACGGCTACACACAAGATTAATACTTTTCTGCAAAATAATACACAATATAGTTGCCATCGAATACCAGAACATACTAATACTAGTAGACCACAGAACCAGACACTCCAATCCACACTCCTTCAGACAAATCTCTGCTACAAAGGACACATACAAATATTCATTTTCTCGCAAACAATAACACAATGGAATCTCCTCCTTGTAGCAGCAGTATGCACTACACTCGAGGACTTCAAGGCACATATTTCCAACGTAGGCCTTGAAGCCCTCACGCAATAGTAAGTTTAATCCCTGTACACCCTTGCACCCCTACAGATCACCATGACGTAATCGTCATTTTTGACGGCGTTCATGTAAACCGAAAAAGAAATCATTGCTAGCTTTTGTTTAAGTTATTTGTAAGCAAACACTTGTCTATAACAATAAGTTGGACATTGTTAAATCGAAATAATTGTGTGGACGTACTCTATCAAACGTGTGACCCATTACAGCAATTAGTTTCATCTAAATATATTCTGTCTTTACATATTTCAGAGCTACCTCCCTTGCGCGTGGGTATCCATTGTAACGTCATTATATTGTGAGCGAAATTCACGACGTTTTCTATAAAAAGTATTACGTAATGCTCGCAAACACATAACGTCCTAATCAATACGTACCCGTAAGGACAGACAACACCGTAATATGCAAATTCTTAATATCATAGCTGTTATAATAACCTTTTTGTTTAATATGCAGAACTTCCTGATATAATAGACTTGGAAGAATTCTTATCTCTGATAACTGAGGACAAGAGATGCATGATGATAATTATGCTACAAAATAGATCAGTAACAATAACCTAAAACTATTGATCAAGCTCTGGTTTAGATGATGGAGGAAGGCCAGAGTACCCGGAGAAAACCCACCGGCTAGCGGTCAGTACCTAGCCACGATGGGATTCGAACTTGCGAATTTAACCACTGGGCACTCGTAATAACAAAAACAATCGTCGTACTTACCGAATCAAAGGTCCAGGTAATAGTAGCATTAGATTTGGGGTCAACCTCGCAATGTAGAGTTATGACGTCACCGTCCAAGACTTTTCTGTCGTTTGGCTTCCGAGTGAAAGATGGAATCACTAAGAAGTAAAAGAAAAACGACTTCAGGAACAAGCAGAAAGAAAAAAAAAGTCTATAGAAATTTGTTTACTTAACCAAGGTTAATTGAGATTTGTAATTTATTTGATTTGTTTTGTTTTTTTAATTATGCATTTGCATATTGCAGAGATTTCTATGTTCGCAGCTATGAAAACATTGTGACGAGCTTTATTATTATTTATCATAATATAATTTTAGAAAAAAATACTTATTCTAAATTAACATCTGATCTCAACAGCAAATAGGTTTGTTTAATGACACACATCTAACTATGAAGCCAAGTACAATTTACCAGGAAAACATATCAAAGGCCAGGTGTTATTGTATATTAACATATCTAATGTGTTATGTGTTACATTGACAATTATCTGCTGCCAATGAGATTACAATACCGATCCTTATTACATGTAAAATTACTTTTTTCAGAGGACAACATCCATTTAGGGGTTATGATCTGGTAAACTTTTGAAATTGCCAATCATATTGCTGCCTAAGAATTTCGTAAGTGAATTTCAGGGGACGAAATAGCTTAAACAAACAGTCAAAAAGATACATAGTCTTCTCGCCCAAAGGGCATAACAAAGCTAAATGCATATGTACACTCGGGCGAACTAGCAATTGATATAGCAAGGTATGCAAAATGCATTTGATCTGAAGTACAGGGCCCGGCACCATAAAACTATTCTCAGGCAGATTTTTTTACGTTTTAAGTATATGATTTTCCATAGGTTTGAGTAAAAAATTAGTCTGAGAAAGTTTTATGGTGCCGGACCCAGGTGTTATAAAGATCATCCAAACATGACCCCCTATGAGATGTTGTCAGATCCTGTATTGAATAGTGGTTGTTAAAATCTGTATTTTAATCAGATTGACCTGTTGCACTCTAAAAAGCAAATTCGGTTGAATTAACAAGCGGAACTATGCTATCTTGCCTTATTTTGGGTGTGTCATAGACAGTCAAATTAACAAACTGTTCGGAAATCATTTTATGCCGCTTACTGTAAACTAGTTATTTTTCGCGTGTATTTAAAAATCGAGGGCGGGAGATGATATAGGTACAGAAAACCATGTGATTCCAAATCCCAAAATCAAATCTCCGTCAAAGAAAAATATTGTTTAAATCTTGAAAATACACTCTTATGAAAAAAACAGACCCTTTTAACCACTCCGTTTAAGAGAGGATCTGACAACATCTCATAAGGGGTCACATTTTGGTGAGCTAAATATCACGTGTACACCATGTCAAATGTATTGCCTACACCAAGCTACATCAATTCAAAACGACATTTCGTCCCAGTTTACCTAAATATCAATTCAGTGTGTTTATTGGGCAAGACGACTACTACTTATCATAGCATAACGACATATGAGATATTGTCTAGTCATTTATTCCGAATTTGCATATTACAAAGTTATCTGCACTTGCGGGTAGGTATTGGTGGTGACGTCATGAGTTTGCGAGCGTAACGTCATACGTTTCGGAGAAAACGACGTGAATTGCGCTCACAAAATAATGATGTAACAATCGATACCTACCCACAAGGGAGCTAACTCTGTAATATGCAAAGACGGAATAAGCGAACGGGAGAAATAATAAAAAACAAAAGTAGTTTAATATTTTTCGCGTCGACTTATTTACGCAAATTCAGTTACATTTTGCGTAAAAATATCAATTTGAAAGTAAATGGTTTACAGTGTATGATTCAAACTATTAATAATGCACAATTGTACCTATTGTTGGTATTCCACAAAGCGCCATGTTACAGAAACTATTGTTACAGCAGTGCGTACAGTATGTCCCGTCTTCCGTAGAGAGGGAGTTCTTTTCAAACACGGTACAAACCTAAGGGTAGAAGAGGATAGAGGAGATACATGTGGTATGTACATAGATTTATCTAGAACATTGTCAGTTTTCATAGCTTTGACCATAGTGTTACAGCAGCGCGTACAGTACGCTCCCTCTGCCGAAAAAGAACGTTTTCTGCAAACACGGCACAAACATAACACGAATAAAAAGGAGAGATACATGTACAACGTACATAGACATTAGAAAAATAAACATTGAAAACATTGTGAATTTCATAACTTTGATCATATAGCGAACAAATTATTTCAGGGAATACGAATATCTGCTTTTTGGTGTTTTTTGTCGACCCGCTAGTTTTATGATGACCAAGCTCGTGAAAATTATCATGGTGTGCATTCAAATGATTAAATTCACTTGTCAGTGTGATGGGATAAGATTCTATATTTCATGTAGGATCTGACGTGCACTTGTTAGAGCATACGTAAGTTGTATTCGTCTACGATATTATATACCTTAATAAAATTAATGATAGCGTTTCTGTGTATATGTTTAACCAATATTCTTTTCAGATTACCCGTTTTTCCTCGCATCCCATGCTGAACCGCATCTCAGAATTAGCGTCAAGGTCGATTTTTCTTGTATAGCAAATCTGAAAAAAATTAAAGTGTCTTAATTAGACACATATATACACGATTAAACATCACTTATTGTTTAAATAAATAGTATCGTTTATGTTATGTCGGCGGTGAGTTTAAAAAATGTCTTAATTAGACACATATATACATGATTAAACATCAGTTATTAATTAAAAGAATGACATCTTTTATGCTTCTCCGGCGGTGAGGCATTTAAAGTACGAGCAAAAAAAAATCTGATTACAGTATTGGATGATATGTATCACGATTTACTAGACGACGTATGTATGTATCGTATGCAAACACGAGTTAATAATTAACGATTCCCTATCATATTGCAATATAAAATGATCACACAAGGTTTTCGTTATAACGGCAAATCTATGGTTATTATCGTAACGAATAGTAGTAATAATGATGGAAAATCTTGTTTCAAATACATGTTACAACTAAGGATATCTCATCAGGTTTTATAACATAAAAACAAATGGCGACTTACCTTGTCCTCATAGCAAGCTCTGAGTTCGGAACATTCATTTGGATGCATGACGTCATCACAATGGAAACACTTCAAAGCCTGGTCGTTTCCTAAAGAAAAAACAAATATTGTGTTTATGAGGTTTTTCTCTCCAAGAAAAATAAACTACAAACATGACCCAATTACTTTTTTTTCAAAATATGAATTATTCATTAATATATGTACCCTCCAACACAATCAGCATTTCTTCCGTAATTCTTCCTGTCTCGCTGTTGTTTCTGAACGTTTCAAGTTATGTATTGTAATAACAACTTTCTGACCATTGAAAATGTCCGTTACAATCGCTATCTTACCTGTAGCACACAAGTTGGCATTACATCCACATGCTGTCGTGTTTTTCTCGGTGCAACCCATTGCCTCAGAGTCACAACATTTCAAACAATTTACCAGATCTCGTTTCTTCCTACCATTACCACCAGCGAAATTAACATCGATAATGCTGCAAACCTATGAATAATCACCAATATAACATAATATAAGTAGTATACCACATATAGCGAGTACGAGTATCGAAATAACAATCAACGATAGCAAAACGTATAAACAGTGAAAGATATAGAGTTTACCAAAAAAATAGCGGGTAATTAAAGAGTAAAAACAAAAAGGTTTGTCAAATATATATATTTTTATGAAGTGACAAAAACATTATTCAGCCAAAGATTTTTAGAGATTTCTGTCAAATTAAGGCTGCAGGTTGAAGTGTAAAATGTAATGATATACTTACGGCATTGTCCATGCATCCGGATTCGAATAGTAGATTACCCGAAGGACCAGTGTACCTTTTTGTATAACATCTCTACAAAATTGAGTGTATACATTGTTTTTAAAATAATCTTGCAAACTAATTTATCACATATCAAATACATTCAATGAAATGTATATAAACATTTAATAGAAGGAATAAATTGCAAAACAAAATTACTCTACAGCATTTTTTTCGGATAATTTTCTTGTTAAAATTTCTTCATTTTGTAACATGCAATTGGAACATAACAAAGAAGTGCATTTACGTTGATGCAAAGAACTGTGTATTTTTAGGTCCCTTTTAGCCCCAAAAACTTTCAAATTTTAAACCTTAACATTAAGTATTAAATTGTTGAATTTCAAATTTCGACTGCACCATTGATCCAATAGGCGTAATAGCTGTGTATCATTGCAGTTACAAAACTACCATCCTAATGCATACATTATGATTATGTAGATTTGTGTTCTATCTTAGACTGTTTACTATACCTTCAATCTAGTAACAATACAGCGCGTCATTGAACAGACTTCATATATCACATTATAAAGATGTATCATAAGTGCTATATAATAAAAGGAAATATTAAGTTGATTCAAGATTGTGCACTATTGCTTCTTAGACAAAAACATATCATTTTCAATCAATTCAAATGCTTGATTTATGCATATTTTGGATGGTTATCATTAACAACTAAAGCTGTAAAATGAACATCCTTTCTGTTTCATGACCAGACATTTATTTCACCTTGAACATGTTATTAACCGATACAGGCAGATAGGGAACCAATCGTGATTATCAGGCAGTACCGAACACTTTTTAACATTTAATTATTTTTCAATTCTTTTCTAATTGTTTCATCTATCTATCTTTGGATTTATTTAGTTATTTTACATTCTCCTTGGCCAGTGCAGTTCATCATATGTTTTTCATTCCATGACAAATAAAGTGATAAATGTCCCAATTTCTCGAAAGAAAAGTACAGACTTCCGTCTCGTTATGAAACTTATTTGAAAAAAACCCACTTAAGTCAGTTTTTGACAGTTTCGAGAAATCGCGTTAATCACACAATGATTTTAGCTTGTCAATCATTAATCTTACATGTGCTTGTTCCCTAGAAGTTTTTTACAGTGATATGTCCGTCATTGATTGCCGATATATTGTGATTGTGACGTCATCAGTTTTGCCTGCATGATATGACATAACGTTCACAACAACATAATGTCAGAATCACGAACAACCTCAAAACCATGCGATATATGACAATACAGTGGATCCTTGATACCCCGAACGCTAATAATTTGGATAATTAACAATTAGGGCGGAAAATCAATGAACATACAATGTATTTGATGATTTACCAAGTAATGGCAAACTGAAAAGTCCGAACTGGCAGCCCGGACGGTTTAGACTTTGGACACTGCTATACTACCTGATGGGATCCACAGATCACCGTCTCTCCACAGTCCGACTGGGACGGCACACCGTTACAGTTATAACACAACTGAGTACACTCAGCAACTAAAACAGAAAACACAATGGGTAATTTATATCACTTTCTATTTCGTAAATGACTTTAAAGGCACACATAACTTACGAATGATACTTTTTATCTATCAAATCAGAGTCAGGATAATTAGTACAGCGTACGTCTCTCTTTACACTTTTACTATCACTAAAAAGTTTGAGCTACGTATTTTACTTAAGAATAAAGTATTTAACATGAATAGTTGTATCCCGAACCAATCCATGGGATTAAGCCCTTAATTATATGGCTGTGTGCTTTGCTTGCTTCTGATTGGCTGAAACTACACTTTCCCGCCTTGATACAACACGACATCCACCAGAAAATCGAACTATGTATTGTGACGTCATTCCAGGTTGATATAAGATTCCAAAACCCCCAGATCGTACCAAAGTATAGAAATCTTGCAATGTAAAATGACGTCACGATCACTTCACAAGTTGATTTAAGATTCCAATGGACCTAGGTCATACCCAAATATAGCGTAAAGGGAATTTCCGTGACGTCAAAAATCTATTGTGACGTCATTATTCAGCGACATGTAACGGAGATTATATGAAGCAGATTTACTGGAATCAACATGACCCTGGGTCAAGTTTCATGAACACTCATTAAATCAAAGAATCCCTTAACCAAAAAGTCTCCATAGGATAGTATTACAGAATTGAAGGAAGGCTCCTTAGTTTACGACGTTTTCCTAAATTCTATAATGCTTTTCTATGGAAAAAATAGTTAAGAAATTCCTTAAAGTAAAGGAATGTTGAATAAACTGGGCCCTGCACTTATATGTGTGTACATTTTTGTCAGATTTTTAAAAAAACAAGTAAAATGTATAACGTGGTGTTTTCTCTATTTTATTTGTGTCATCGGTCGTCTCGGGTGATATCAATTCCTCGAGTTGATAAATCAACGTACAAAATGTATCACCTGAAAACAGGTCGATATTTGTATAATAATGAATGGGTACTGATTGCGCAGACAACTAAATAGTTTTATTGCATGTATATGTATTTATGTATCAATTGAACATATAAATAAGATTTAACATTACGTATTGTCCAATTGTCAATTAAATTATGTATTAATTAGACATATAGACATGTATGATAAAGTTTAACACAATGTATTGTCCAAATAGTTAATACCTTAAACCATCTTTCTTTCCTGGCCACTGATTTTCGTGATGATAAGCATTAACGGATTGAAACATTGCATTGAAATCCATATCAATATGATAAACCAGATATTCATAAGTGGAGATTCATTTTCGCGGATTTACTTTGGTCGCAAAGCTCGAGAAAGTAAATCGCACGCGAAAAAAAGTTTGTCTATAGTACATGTATTACCAAATCTCACCCATAAAAGTACTGGTTGCTTGACATTATCATAAAAAACCTAATGCTAAAGAAACTTAATTTTAAATAAGGATGATTTACGCATACTTTGTGGATCTGTTCAACATAAGTTTTCTTGTTCTCCATAGTTAATGAAGTCGCATCACACAGGTCGTATAGAGAGAAAAAAACACTGCATTATACTGTTGTTTTTATGCCTTATAAATCAACAGAAACAACTGTGTTCCCGAGGTGTTGGGACCAACCCTATAAACGGCTACGGGAAGCACCTCAACGGGTTGGTCCCAACACTTCGGGAACAGAGTTTTGACTGTTAACTGATATGCCATGAAACAACAGTATAATGTAGTATTGCTGAACTGCAATCTTAAACGGATCATTTCTTCTGACAAGATTTTTTTTTCGTCGAAAGAATATTTGAGTCTGGCGCGCCGATGTTTATGATTCAAGAATTAGTTATGACGTTAACAATTAAACGCATGCAAAAGCGCCTAACCGGTTAACTACTGACTGGTCAATAATATTTGAGGATTTGTATATTTGTAACGATTTTCAAGCAATATCATGTGAAAGCAGTCAACATTACTTTATTTACATTTGTGCAGAGACTCAAGTTACAATTTAACTTATTAACGAAAATTAACGAACAAAACACAAATGCACTTACTTGTAACTAGCAGAGTTAAGGTCAACAAGTCCCTCATCTTAACACAACAGCTTTACCTGAAACCAGACGGAGAAAGCGAACCTGATACATAAAACTGCACCATTGAACGCTTGTTCATACAATTTTGCTTGTCAAAATGAATACCATTTTTCATTGTGTTAGTTTAAGAACAACATATTATGAATTTCATTGCAATATATGTTCAGATTATAATACATTGTATAAATGCTCAATTATTTTTTGGTGATTTATTTTTTTAGTTTTCATTTGGAATAACGTTTCATGTTTTTTACATTTGAAATTTATACAATTATAATTTAATTTAATATGTTACACCCATTTCTATTTGTTAGATCATTGAGGTTAAGTATATGACGTCATACATACAGAACGTTTTCGCGGAAAATTTTAAAAGCGACACATTCATTGGCCTAACTGAACTATTAGATAAGATATCAATGCGCCTCAACTCAATTTATTCTATTGTAAAATAAAGGAAAAACATGGATATTTATTAATCATTAGTATCAGAATGAGTTATCTGAATTAAATCATAAGCATTATAATAATGCTTAATTACATTCCAAAATAACAACCGATAGACACTTAAACCAAAACAGAATGACCATCAAAGAAGGTGGAGACCATGTGATTTGTACCGATTGGTTGTACGGAAAGGGCGCAAAAAAACATCTGGATCGATATTTCCACCTCCAACAGCTAAGGTTAACATTTTTTCATTATAACTCATTACCATTTATCTGTTGGTACACATATAGCTGTCCCAGATTTTAACAGTTTTGGGAAAACATGATAATTATAATCTGCATCACACGTATACATGTTTACAAATATGAAGGTGTTTTTAGCTATACATTACAAGATTGACAATTGACGATATTTTTCTGTGGAACCTATCACTTATTCGCTACCATGTCAGAGGACGGCAAATATAATCGGACGCAAATATTAGAAAGTAACAAATTATAAAAAAGTTTAACCATATATTGCTTTCTGTTTGGCAAGGGTTTACATAAGTGACAGGCATCTAAAATATCCTAACAAAAACTACCACTTGTCTATACAGACCATTTTATTGGTCAGTTGGATGGTCTTATTGACAGAGTTTACTGTATTTTTACAAATCAGACAAG
The DNA here is from genome assembly GCF_041381155.1 of Argopecten irradians. NCBI lineage: Eukaryota > Metazoa > Mollusca > Bivalvia > Pectinida > Pectinidae > Argopecten > Argopecten irradians. The sequence goes on from NC_091146.1 coordinate 18,250,157, forward strand.
GTTACGGTAAAGCATCATTGTCAAGTTTATAATAAGTTTACTTACCTTTGGTATGGAAAACCTTGTATCACCAACCTTAAAGGTCAATACGTGTAACCAATTATCGTGATATTTGAAAGCCTTATCTGACACCGTTACGCCAGAGATCATGGGAAAAATATTGTAGCCAAACGGCTGTGTTACATATGAGGTCCTTCACACTTGCGAGAGTGCGATCCATATACATGCGTCTTTATCGAAATACACATATGTACAGATGTGTCTCTCGTACTTTTGTGAGTTATCTTCTTGCACACATGTGCAGCTATGGGGCAATATATGAATGTGCAGTTATATATGTGGACCTTCATACAAATTCGTTTTGTTTGGTCAATACATATGATGTGCGTGATCAATGCAGTGAAAATATTCATACGAACATGTAATGCTCTTTGGGTCTTTTACTTTTGAGTTGTCATACACATACATGTGCATTTTTATTTTCACTGCAGCCTTCCTATGTAACTTTACCAAGCGCTGTTGGCATTAATTAATTTACGAACTGTCATCCGCTTATTACAACGTCATCATAATTGTGACGTCACAATTGTCGTGTCAGCGATCATGTAAGATGGTTGTTCAAATGGCTGTTTGGTCTTAAGATTATAAGACTCCTTCATATGTATGCATAGAGGGTAGAGGTATTCCACGGAGAGGTTATAAAATGTGATAAAACCCGAGGTTTGCAAAGGGCTTCACCACATTTTGTGACATTTTGTGAGTTTGGTTTGGAGTTTAGCCCTCGTCCCTGTTAGGAGGGTTTTTATTCTGTCAATTGGCCGATACAGACTGAAATGACAGCTTCAGGGTAATGGGACAACTCATGTTTTGATTGTTATGCAGACGCTTGATGTCTCTAGATACACAAGCCTTCAAATGGCCGTGAACCCGAACGGGGAGTTGTTATATTTTCCCCTGCTAGATTGTATTCGTGACATCATGATAATTCATGAATGATTCATGAACTTTCAAGAATATTAGCAGATCTTGAAAATATGGTTCATGACAAAAAGTTCAGGAATATTCATAAAATGACTCTCATGAACTATTCATTATATTTTATGAATCCATGAAACATTAATGATTCTCCAATGTGTCAAGAATTATCCATGACGTTTTATGCATGACTTATATTCATTAAAATTCTTCAAAATTAATGAAAATATGACATTCATTTTTATGAATTTTAATGAATATGAGTTATGCATAAAACTTCATGAATGATTCTTGAAATGCTATTTCATTCATTTTGATAATTTTTAATGAATGTCCACTGAAGTCACCTGACTTGTCATATGATCGAATAAGTCACGACTTCTATATATATTTCCCACCAAAACAATAACAATCCAAAATGGCAGCTGTATCTGCTGGCATGTGGAAGGGGATCGAAACATTATTCATCTTAAAATGGAAGTTTTGGCATATAAATGAACGGATTATTCAATTCCTGGATTTCTTTAAAAACAAATGAACAGTAAGTTTTGATTTAACTGAAGTTCTTTTTCAATGAAATTGTTGCACACTGATATTGCAATAGTGATTATGCATAAATATATGTTTGTGAAATTTTGTCAAATGTCATTATAATATGTTTTGTATTAATATATGGATTATACCTATTGTCATAAGAATTTGGTTCATCAAATATTGAATTGATTCCAATAGAATTGTTATTGGTTTGATAGCAATTTTCAATTCTGGACCCCCAGTAGAGTTCATGAAATTTAGATGCCGCAAACTCCATATTGCATTCATTAAACTTCATGAACACTGCTCAAGTTCATGAACAATCATGAATTGTTCCTGTTCGTGAAGATTCATGAATATTCATGAATTATTTGTGTTAGTTACAGTTCATGAATAACTCATGAATTATCATGAATAAACATTCATGATCATACATGACGGTTTAAATTCATGAATAATCTTTTTAATTATTCATGAACTTTTTATGAATTTTTATGAATGGGTTTGTTCATGAATGTTCACGATTTCATGAATAAAAGAGTTTCATGAACGTTCATGATTTCATGCATGAAAGGATTCATGAATGTTCATGAAATATTTTTCTAAATTATTCATGAAGTTTTAAATTCATGAATTGCATGAAAATATTCATGAATAATTGAAGAATATTAATGAATTATATTCATGAATTATTCATGAATTATTCTTGAATGTTCATGAATTATGCATGCATAAAAGGCAGCTAACCAATACCTGCAAATATGTTGCAATCGGTGGAGCATCTTTAAATTTATTTCGTTATTTCGCCCTAGTGATCACTCTCCATTGATACGAGTAAAGGATTCTGGGTAAATGGATCCAACAGGGCGACCTTTTTTAAGAAAAGTGTAGCATTTTGAGATTTTATTAACTCTTTAACATACTTTACGGACATTGAACGCAATATAAGCTTTATTCAGATGTTTTTTTCCATAAAAATGATTAATTTTCTGTGGTCTGCTCAAGATCATGGACTTACTAATATCATACAAAGTATTTTGTCTATTTTGTAATGTTTCTGTCAAAAGCATTTTAATTTACTTTTACATGTATGTCTTTATCGTAAACATTTTTTTTAATTTAAATATCTTTATCATAACCATATTTATTTTTTTATGTCTTTCTTGTCATAGATATTTTGTTTTATTACTCTTTGTGTCTTTCAATTAAAATAATTTTGTTTTTATGTCTTTCAGTCAAAATAGTTAGTTTTATTTGTATGTCTATGTTATGAGAATTTTGCTTTATTATAATAGCCTTTGTCATTGAAAATTTATTTAACTTATGTCGTTCAGTCAAAAGCATTTTGCTTTACTTTTTTATGCTATTTTCATCAACAATGTGCTTTGCTTTTTATCCTTTTGTCATAAACTTTTGTTTTCCTTTTACTGTTTTTAGTTATTAACATTTTGTTTTGCTTTTATGTCTATCAACAAATATAACTTTACTTTTTATACCTTTGTCATGAGCATTTTGTTTTATCTTCATGTCTTAAGCATTTTCTTTTACTTTTCATCAGTAATCTTGTTATGTTATGGTCATCATCATTTTGTTTTACGTTTTATGTCGTTAAGTCAAAAAAAAAAGTTTTATGTTCTATATCTTTATCATAAGTATTTGTCTTTATTTTTATCCCTTTATCATTAACAATTTATTGAACTTTTTCATGTAGTTCAGTCAAACGTATTTTAGTTTGCCTGTAGTATAATGCTATCCTATTGTTGCTATGTCTTTTATATGTAGCACATTATTGTTTTCAATGTCAATTATCCTGTCAAAGTAAAATTGCTGAGTGAACTTGCGACCCTAATTTTGGTCCTATTCATACTGCAAATGGTACTAAATATCTTCTCATTATGTGTAATGAAAATATATTCAGTAAAATTTTCAGCAAGAATAGGACCATACTTCGGGTCGCCAATTCACTACTAGTAGGCAATTTTACTTTGACAGGATAATTTACTATGAAAAAATAATGTGTTTTGTTTGTCAAAATCATGTTTCTTATACACTGTATATATTAAATGTCCCCATCCCGTGGTCATTTCACACAAATACATTTTGCTGTGAACATATGCAGGATGTATAATTAATATATCGTTAACATAATCCTCCATCTTTGCATATTACCCTTGCGGGAAGGTACCCATTGTGACGTCATACTTTGTCAGTTAAAACGTCGTTTTCACTGAAAATTGACGTTATGGATGCAGTCAGATGACGTTGTAATTAATACCTATTCACAACGGCATATGACGATATCACTCTTGAAAGACTTTTATTAAATTGGAAATTATTTTGGACGCCATCACTTGACGTCATGAAAAGATGGCAACCTTCGCTAGATTTTTGCAACATTTTTTTTCGATTTTAAAAATGTGCGTTGTTATACAGTGAACTGCGTTCAAGCGTCCGGATTAGACTCCTCCCTCAAATGTTGTAACATTCTGTAACGACAGTCAATGAAATCTCTGGGAAGTTACCTCGATTGGTTAGACTCCATGTAGTGTAGCGCAAACAATGTTGACTTCAAAGAAATCTACTGATTTGATTTGGTCACACCTTTGTACCAAATATTTGTTAGCATACACTTGGAGATAAAAGGTTTCAAACATGTTTTTTTTTTTAATTCAATAGTACCATATAACCATCGAAAGACAACAACACTATATCTTGATAGCTTCGTAAAACCTTTCCCTGGAACATACACGGTTGTAGCTGTATATATAAGCTCAAAAAATATATTTGTTTAGGGTTACATTGGCAAAAAAATAGGGTCGGTAGGTAGCGATTTTTTAATTTTTATATATATATTATTTATTTTTTGTCAAGTTCAGATGCAATAGCGAGCTGTTTACTACACAGATATATGGCTCCTATTTATCAATAAAATGATTAAACATTAGTGTCTTTTACTCTTCACTCTTTATTTAACAATGAATAATTGGAGATTTGACTAATGAAGAAGGTATTAACAGATTATATTGGCCTAGAGTAAAACTATTTATTGGAGTATCCCTTTAGGTACAGAAAAAAAATCAGGGTCGGGGGTAAAAAAATTAGGGTCGGTTGGGTAACCCTAAACAGACATTGTTTGGCCTAATGTAGATGTTTCATCCGGAAGCAGACATCCAACGTCTAATTGTTAGTTGTTTGAATCGTAATGTTTAAAAGTATGCTTATAAATATGTAGATTTCTATTCAAACCTATGATAAGTTGTGTCTAAAAACCCTCTATTGTAGTTCAAGAAAGCATAATTTGACGTTTGGAATATACATGTACATGTATAAAGTAACGACTCTCTAGCTCATGTGATTTCAAATAAAATAGTATTATTAAGTTAAGATACCAAATACCAAATTTCCACTCACTTTAACCTGTGACTATGGCTACATGTACCTGTAGGTCATGACTATATACATACACGTAATGCTGTTTTTAATTGTTGCGGTATTAATGATTGAAATACGAAAGTTTTTGAATGTGTAACAGCTATAACAGGTAAACTCCGCCCTCAGTTAGATTATCGCTGTTACTAAACTCCGCCCACAGTTTGACTGACGCTATTCCCGAGCCGATAAACGCGCGTACGACTGGTTGAAACTATTCACGCGATTTGTGGTTTGAACGATCCGAAAGGCAATTCCGGACGCTTGAACGCATTTCACTGTAGTTATGTGATAACAGATATCTTTTTGTGATCATTTGATATAGAATCCTATAACTTTTGAAATCCTATATAAAATAAACTCTCATTTTTAACCTATCATATACAGGGCATCGAACTGTCTTAAATGTAGTATGCGAAAGTGTAATTTGGTATGCGAAGCAAATATGGCGTCGAAAGCTCCGCTTCGAGTATCAACCGTGATTGGGAGATTACTCATGTCTCATTTATGCTTCATATTAAACTCTTACATACAATGTATATTGTGTTCCGCTGGGAAAATAATTGCAGTTTCTTATATTGCAAGAGATGATTTCTGTCCACATTTAGTTAAAAATCTTTTGGAGAAAACCACGTGTTTTTCACGCAAAAAGACAGCACCTGGGCATGGAACAGGGCTTTGTTTGACTGAATGTGAAATTATAGCGCGTATGATAGACAGAGCCATATAAAATAACCTATGAAACAATGTTTACCCTGTTTCCACCGTGAAAAATCGCTAATTTTACAGTATCGATAATGTTATTTCGGTGTACGCAATCATTGGTATGCGTAGTCGTGGACACCACCGGTTTTGGTATGATTTGGACTAACTTTTTACATGTGATGATGATATTTGGAAATGGCATAACTGTTGATATGTGATGAAGGTATTTTAGAGTGTTATATTGTTTTTGTGTCAAAAATTATATTATGGAATCAACATCAAATTAAGCAGAGCCCTTTTTATATACAATTCTGAGAGTAATACACTAGAAAGAAAACATTTTTTAACATTAATATTTACTTTAATTGCAAAAAGCGATGTTACAGAAGTGAGAATCACAGCATTTATTGCAATAATATCCATCACTAGTTCCCACAGAGTCGAAAACAGAACAAACCTGAAGAAAAAAACATCATAGATGCACATTAATATCAAATACATAGTCACACGGGGGACGTAGGAAGTGGGTATCCACCCTTGCCTTTCAGGGAAAATATTATATTTTTTGTTGCATGTTGTAAAACCGATTATTTACACGGATTACATTTTCCGCGAAAATTAAGTTTTCGCGACCTGATGTTAAATGTATATTTCAAAAAAAATGTCTCAATATTTTCCGGATCAATTTTCAAAATTCTATCCTTATTACGCGAAATTGCGAAAATATCATTACCGTGGAAATAACCGGCAAACTATACAGTAATTAAAAATGCATGCCGTAAAACTGATTATTTACACGGATCCGATTTTCCGCGAAATAACCGGCAAACTATACAGAAATTCAAAATGATCCACAGCCGACGAATGGTATTTTTCTTTTATCAAAAACAGGTGTAGACGAATTAGCATTTTTCTTCAGTTAGAAATGTTTCTACAACAATAATGTAACTTTACACCATTACCACCATCGAAAAGTTTGAGCTCCCTATTTTAATTCAAGATGAAATAATTAATTGTGTCCCGAAAACATTCCATAATACATTTGTACTATGCCCTAATTTTCACTGTCACCATCACAGGTATTTAAGTCATTTTGAATTACCTATAAACTCCACGTTTCTGGAGAACAATTTGAATTGGTATCAACACCCTCACCCCATGAACTTCACGGCGTTTTATGTGATGCTCCAACATCAGCTTTGTATCCCATATTCCATGAAATTATGAGACTTTTACTCGTAAATCACAGCTTAATATTGCGTCACAATGGGTAAAAGGCATATGCATATTTCCTTTAATAGATCAATGTGCCATGCGAACAGAAAGAGTTACAATATGGCTGGATATTTTCTTCCAAACCATACATTTTGGTTCACTTTTTAGCTCCCCCTTTGTTGCATTTTTAAGCGCCATTGAAGCCAATTACGGTTTATTACGGATTTTATAACCATCCGCGAAAGTATAAATCAGCTTTCCAAGATGATTACCCCCCCCCCTCCATTTTTGAATCCTTACCCTTTTGTTTTCACATCCTAATCTGTAAATTATTCCAAAGCTGCTAGGTATCGTGAGTACTGAACACTTCTAAAACAGCAAATCAAGCAAAAATGAAATAAATTTGGGATAAAACAAAAACACTAAATTTATTTATTCCATCTTTGCATATTACATAGCTCCCTTGCGGTAGGTATCCATTGTGACGTCATTGTTTTGTGAGCGAAACTCACGTCATTTTCTCGGAAAAGTATGACATTACACACGGAATAGCACACTGAATGATTTCCTCTGCGTGTTTGGATGATATCGCTACAATGAAGATAATATCAGTTTATTCTATATTTTTATCGCACATGCTATTGAAGGTAACCACATATTTTTGTAAAGTAATATTTTAAAGAGGAATTCATTAACATATCTGTCTTGGAATGGAAAAACGGAATAGCAATAGCATTATGGTAAAACGGTAATGTATTCATTGGCACACTAAGAGCAGTATCACAATGTCTTTGATATTCGAATTCGTTTTACAAAGAAAATCGTAACGTTATTACCTACTCGAAAACTAGTTTTAAAATGTGTAATAGGGGAAAACGAGTTTAGGACCAAATACTGCAATTAATGAACATTTATTTTGTCTTTGAATACTGCAGAATTACCTTCCATGCGAGACTGTGACTTAATTACTTTCTCTCTGTTTGTCTTAAATTATGACGTAAGACTAAGAATATAAACTTTACGTCACAATCAATACCAACTCGCAAGGGCGCGTAACTTTCTCATGTACAAATACAGAATAAGAATATGATTTATACGTGTGTATACGTCATTTATACTATGCATACGTGATATATGTGTGTATATAAAGAAAACATGCTGACCTGGTCTCCATAGCAAAGCCCTGTTGTTGTACAATCTGATGGATGAATAACATGATCACAGTGGAAGCAAACCCGAGAATCATCAGCTGAATTATTAATAAAGTTAAATAACTCTTTACAAAAAGTATAACAACCTATAAAATGTTATTTTTCACTTTATGTAATATACGTACTTAGTGTTGTTAGCTTTTAATAAAATGATCATCTTTTAATGCCATTTGTTTAAATGATGTTAATTGTGGACGTATATATTTCAACTAGAATGTACGATTGCTGTTGTTGACATGCCCTAGGTAAAAAGGCCTTAAGCTAATGGAAGCCCAGGTAAAATTAAGTATATATAAATATTTTGTTTGTCAGCTTAATTTGGACTGAAATGTTGCCATTTCTTTACATATAGTAAATGATTATATTTATTTATTTACGTAAGCCACATAGGTCTCTGTTACATCCACAGTTGGTGCTATCTCGGTCAGAACAGCCCTGGGCATCAGCATCACAGCACCGCACACAGCTGCCTTCATTGTCAATATCCCTTTTGCGGCCAACGACTGGTAAGGATGATGAGCTGCTGCACTATTTAAAGTTAAAATTATAAAAATTATGATAATAATAATGAATGAATAGTACATAATGGTCCAGCTTGAAGCGTGAAATTAATCATAACCATGGAAACCAACGCGTACGGACAGGTGGTTAAAGACATATACCTGTCCGAATTTCATCAGACTATGAACTGCCTTCCGCTTTATATGACGTCATTATCAATTTGACGTCGCAATTATCGTGCCAGCGATCACGGAAGATGGCTGTTCAAATGGCTGATTCGTCTTTGACGATAAGGTTTTTTTTATTCATAATAGATGCACAATACCTTGGAATTTTATCGTAAAATTGTAATCAAATTGAAATATAAGCATGTAACGACTTTCAATTGGCATTCACAGTCAATATGAATTCTAACTCGACAGAGGCAAATTGAACATGAAGCTCGCTAGCTCTGTCCAGTTGGCATTCATATTGGCTATGAATCCTAACTGAAAGACGTTCAATGCTTATAGGGGAGCTAGGAAAAATAATACAAACTATGACTACGTGCTATCATTCCAGAATTATACAAAAGGGTAGAATACTCGACGTTAGAAGAAAAACAATAAAGCAAAACTAATGTTCGGAACGCAATTGTACATAGGTTATAATAACAGAATCACATACCCCAGAATATTGTGTACATCCGAAGTCAAACGTAATATTTCCGGTCTTGCTTACGGTTCGTCTGGTAAAACAGACCTGGAATATAACAGAGCAGTTACAAATGTTCTGTAATATCATCATCGTCATCATCGAGACTATGAGCCATTCACATCATTAAACATTGAATATCTATATCTAAATACAAAAATTGATGATGATAGAGACAATAGTGATAATGACGATGATGATGATGATGATGATGATGACGACGACGACGACGACGACGACAACGACGACGATGATGATGATGATGATGATGATGATGATGATGATGATGATGATGATGATGATGATGATGATGATGATGATGACGACGACGATGATGATGATGATGATGATGATGATCATGATGATGATGATGATGATGATGATGATGATCATGATCATGATGATGATGAAGATGATTATGACGATTATTATGACGATGATGATGGTGGTGATGATGGTGGTGGTGATGATGATGATGATGATGATGATGATGATGACGATGATTATGACGATTATTATGACGATGATGATGGTTGTGATGATGGTGGTGTTGATGATGATGATGATGATGATGATGATGATGATGATGATGATGATGATGATGAAGATGATTATGACGATTATTATGACTATGATGATGGTGGTGATGATGGTAGTGGTGATGATGATGATGATGATGATGATGATGATGATGATGATGATGATGATGATGATGATGATGATGATGATGATGATGATGATGATGATGATGATGATGATGATTATGTTGATGATGATGATGATGATAATGATGATGGTGATGATTATGACGATGATGATGGTGGTGATGATGATGATGGTGATGATGATGATGGTGATGATGATGACGACGACGACGACGACGATAACACACCTCGTTTGCGCCGCATTCAACCATCCTGTTACAATCCTCCTTCCTGGCCACACCGGCACAGGAGTAGCATGTTTGTTCACCTGACACAACTGATATATATAATATAGTGTTATCAGTGCCATTCATACACCTGTGAACAACTGTAATATATAGAATAGTGTTATAAGTGCCGTTCATACACCTGTGAACAACTGTAATATATAGAATAGTGTTATAAGTGCCGTTCATACACCAGTGAACAACAAAACATTCCGATTATTTCTTAAATGAACTCTGGAGACTATGCTTGTCAAGCCATATGTACCAGGGTGTGGGATTTACCTCTAGCCGAGCGATATATTGCGGCTAGTATTTACCAGGGTTACACATATAAGGTCACAATTATTCAATATCCATCCGCAAATAGAGATCAATTGATATGCTACAATGTAATAAAGAATCGTACAATACAGGAAACAGTTACCAAGTAATAGTTCAAATTGTTATATATCAATATGTATCATAATCCTACTGAAATATGAATTCTTCCTATATAATGTCAAACACTGTGTGAAATACGTGTACATTACGTGTACACCTGTTTTGCTACACTTGTGGAAATGATATTAAACATTCAAAACAAATATAGATTGTAATATAACGTAATGAATTCCTCTCTTTAGATAACAGAAATGAAATCAGGAACATTAGAAATGTTTTACTGAGAAAGGAACGAGATGTTAGAGTGATCAGATTGCCATTTTGGGTTTGGAACCCATATAGAACATTTATCAGGCACTGACTGTGGATCAGTGTTTTACCCCGGGTTCTGATCATATTTCCACGTCTCTTTTGCCTGACAGGTTTTTATATTTCAATAATTGTTAATAGAGCGTTACTACAAAATAATTCACATTTTCTTACTGTTGGAAATGGCTTCTGGATATATAGGCCTATTACACGACCGAAAAATGTTATACGAGACATGTTGATGACTAGTATGATCTACATGTTGACATATCCATATTCACCAAGCAAATGAACACCATACTACTAGTTATGTTGTATGTAACCATCCCTGATTAGCATGTCTCGGTGGTGTTAAAAGAAACCTTATGTAATTACATGTATGTGTAATGATGTCTGATCTGTCTTTGAAGTTGGTATGTTACTATACACTGCATCAGAGATTACGTTATTTATTGGCAAAAATTATCATACCTGAATGGTAGTGAATAATAGCATCTTACATGGGTCTGTCAAGTGAACAGGGATATCTCAACCCGAGTGAAAGATTTTGGCTTGTCAACCCGAGGCTTGCCATTGAGATATCCCTGTCCACCTGTCAGACCCGTGTTTGGTTCTTTTTCTTCCATACTTTAACGAAACATTATGAAAATGCAGTTTTATATAGAAATATTCCCAAAGCGTCACCATCATAGAAATGCGGCAAATAAATGACGTCGCCAACAATAGCCGTCGCAAGTAATAATGATATGACGTCTTTGTCTAGCGCGTGTCAACTGTCCTTTGCCGGTAAAAGACAGAATTATCTTTTCCCTAGCAACCGCGGATTACCGTGTCAAGTATAGGAGAAATGACACTCTGCCATAGGAGAAAAAGTTTAAGAAATGTTTTAGTCAAAATGCTACCACCTAAATGATATTGCTCATGAACGTTCATTCATAGACATAGAAATGAAATATTTGACACATGTGACCTGAAATGAAGTTGAATGTAAACATGTAAACAAAAATGCGATACCTGTCATAAGTACATCAAAGCAGACGACCACTTTTATGTTGCTGAATGTGAAAACAAAAACTATTTCAATCATAGGTCACAATATTTTGTCTTTGGATATTAGAGTTATCGCCCTTGTAGAAAGGTATCTATAATGTTATGTGATTATGTTGTAAGCAAATTATGTTCAAGATCTTTCCTGTGACAGATGTTACATTACGTACATAATACAGGCATGACAAATCATTAATGTGCAAAGACGAAACTGTTCATTAATACGAATGAGTAAATATCTTTATAACAAATGAATTTAAATTCCTAAAGCTATGAAGTGAAACTTATTATATATGATCTGCAAAGTATCTACATCTTGTGACTTTTTTTCTTTCTATGTGTGTATTGATAAATAGGCAGATCGCCTTGAATTTGAAAAAAAAAATCGTATTGGAAATTTTATACAGTTCATTCCTATTAAAATATACATAAACACATTTTTTCACGTGCATGCAGTACATGATAGGTTTTACACTCACATTTTTCACTTACTTGTGGAACAAGAAGCAATTCAAACCGTGTAGACAAAATCTATTATATTTTAGTGTGGTTCCCTTGGTGTTCAAGGCTATTGTACTTACAATGAATCAATAAAGCAATGATACCTCCAATAATACTAGAACAGAGACATGTCACTTATCTACAGATGTCTTATCGCCAACCATCTTATCGTCCAAAACGAGACTAGAAATAGTACCTTATATTTGATAGTCTGGGGTTGTAACATATCAGAATTGAATTGGATTACATTATGTTTACAATTATGCTTTCCAGATTTAATAAAAATCACTTCTTCGATTTGTCACAATTCTATTGAAAGTTTTGCTGAAATCAACGGTTATTTTCATCACGATTCATACCAACAATTACCTCGACATTACACTACACATGAGAATATTAGTGGCAATTTTGAACAATTTTGTAAACATATATTAACATAAAAGGATACTTTGACAAATAATCAGACATCAGACAGTGCCAAAACTGCAAAACATGAAACTTTCGTCGTGAGAATAATATAGAACTGACACCGACAGAAACTTTACAACAGTAAAATCATCACCAACCGACACGGACACACTTTCGGAACGTATCCAGCACGCACGAGCAGACGAAACGACGATGTTTAAAAGATATTTATGGAACTCCTGAAAGATACTCCACTGCTAACAACTGGTATTTTTTCACTATCAAAAACAGGATCAGACGATTTTGATAATTTTCTTCAGTTACAAAAGTTACTTACTCTACACTTTTACCACCATTGGGAAGTTTGAGCTTCTAATTTTATTTAAAGATAAAAATATTAGAAATATTTAATTGCATCGCGAACAAATTTCGTGCCACTATGGTCTATGTAGAAAGAATTATTTTTTTGCTAATCAGACATATAAATACGCGATTAAACATCAATTAATGTTCAAATGATGAGTATCATTTATGATCTGTCGGCGGTGGAGCATCTTTAAGTCATCATTCAGATAGAAAAACATAGGGGTTAAGACTTAGATGATTTCACAAACCTCGTTGAGCCAACATCACCAAGAGAGACACAGTTGCATCGCCAGAAAATAGCTGTTGAGAATTGCATGTCGCCATTTGAAGAGAATTTCCTGAACTAGTTCATCCATACATCGCCACAAGAAATATTAATGTACGAATGAGAGTTTATGTCAGCAGTCTTTGCCAGGAAACACATGTTTATCTTGTTAATAATGAGATGATTCACTGAACTAGTTCATCCATACATCGCCACAAGAAAATACAAAATTTAATGATGAAATTTTCATGTACCCAATGAGAGTATGAGAAGGTAAGGGATTTTTAGCTGCATCTCCAAGAGAAGAATAGAAAATTAAATAGGAAGGATTGCGTAAATTTTCTGCAGAAAACATATCCAAAACAAATAAAACTTGAAAAAGATATAAGTTCGTGGAGTTCGATAGGCCGCATAAGTCGTGCAAACATCGATGTTGTGAATGTGATATTTCCTGACCATCGTAATTTAAACATTACTTCTATCTAAAACAAAGTTTTCTGGACCTCAAAAGAAACAGAGATGCTGTAAATGAACCTGTTGAGATCGCATCGAAAGAAGAAAAACGGGGATGTTGTGAATGAGATTCCGGAAACTTTCGAAGCCAACCTTTTCTTCTGGAATACCGTGAAGACCGCATTGCCAGCAGCACCAGAGATGCTGAGAGGGGAATGATTTCATTAAACCGGTTATGCCCCCATTGCCAGCAGACACACAGATGATGAGAGTGAGATATTTCTGGGAACTCTATAGTCCGGTATTTTCTTAAAATCCTTCAATTCTCGTCGCCAACAGTAACAGAAATGCTAAAATAAGATGACTTCGTTGAACAGATTAAGTTCTAATCGACATTAGAGTTAGGGAGTTTTAACTTGAGATGATTTCATCAAATTCTTTAAACCTGCATCGCCAGAGGAAACAGAGATGTTGTGATTGGTATGCTTCGCAAACAGAAATAGAGATGCTGGAAATAAAATGCTTACGTTAAACCTGTCGAACCGCCTCGATCAGGAAAACGTCGATAATGCGAGTGAGATATTTCCTGGAACTCCATAAGCCGGTATTTTCTGTAACTTTAAAAATAGATATACTCTAAGGCACCTTCAATTTGCACCGCAAACAGAAAGAGAGATGTTGAAAATAAGAGGATTTCGTTTAAACTGTTGAACAGAATCGACCGGCCGGGAAAACTTCGATGATGTGAATGGGACACTTTCTATAACTCCATAAGCCAAGATTCTCAGGACCTCCATTACTACCACATCGCCAACATAAAAGACACAGATCATGTTTTGAAACACAGTTTCTTAAGGAATGAGTATGACCACCCAAAAGTAGCAGGGGCGGCTTATGTACTTCTAAACCATGAACTTCGTGAATATAAAAGACCGAATCCAATTTATAGCAATGAGCTTATGGCCTTAAACATTCAACATGATCAGGTCACAAGGCTTCCAGGTTGCAGCATCCGCACATGTTTATAACCTCCTTCGACATGTACAGTCAGGTAATGTTACCATCAGGAGACAACCTAGCGAAGCATTATAAAAAAATCAACGAAATTGATTGTCTGTCAAAACGTCATATTTCATCAATTATTCTTCAACACAGCATATTGTTGAACCCGCCAAGAGAAACACATAGGAACTGGAACTTGGAGATTTGATAGAGCTTGTTAAAGTTACTAAATCATTAGATTTACATAGATTTCTTAGGGTTTTTGATTTCCTACAAACGTTCTTATACCTGAAATTAGAAAGTTTTCAAAATTACAACATTCAATTTGAACTAATGGCAATGTTTATCAACGTTAAAATATCGCCAAACACAACAAGAAATTGTATCTGTGGGCATTGACTGTTTACAACGGAAAGAACCGAGTGCATATTTGAGTTCGAAATCGAGGTCGCTGAAAATCTCATCCGGCTAGTGGATATAGATGTAATAACAACACTAAGAGGCAATTTATATTTTATCGGTTACATTGGCCTGATTAAGCGTAATAGCCGATACATTTACCACAGGTGTTCGTTTCTAATATAAATATAAGTATAATACTGGGTCAATTATACTTATACTTATATTAGAAACGAACACCTTTGCATTTACTGCGTATCTCAGTGGCGTAGGAAGATGAAACGTAATTGAGGGTAGGGGGGGGGGGGGCAAGGTCCGCAATATTTGGACCATCCCCCCTCCTCGCCCCGCACCCACAAAAGGAGATTAGTTCTTTAATTCAACACACAACCATATATACTTTATAAACTTTTTCCATATATCGTTGTTGCTATCATCCCAGGATAGTAGCTATTAGAATCGGTCGCTTTACCTGCCATGTTGTTGGGATTTCACATGGTTATGAATAATCTGTTTACTTTGATTGGATGGTCAAAAAGATTTACGTGTGTTGATAAGTTACTTGTTGTTGTAGATTTCATGTGTGTAAGGTGTACTAGTGGGGAAATTATTGCAAACAAATTATCATTATATAAACCCAGAGAAGTCCGAATGGTTTTTTTGTCGGACATTATTCTCAGAAAATACACAAGGCGGAGCTACACGTACTGAATAGAAACTTTTCAGAAGCGCGTGGAGCTAACTAGTACTGTTAGCTAGATGATCATGACCTACTTGTAAAAACTGTCCGTTAAAACAAAGTTAAGCTTTACTTAGGGGATATATGTGGAACTGTATGCGCTAAAGTAAAGTACAGTTTAAACGAAATGTTATGCTTGTTTCAATGCGTATTAAGTATTTCACCAACTTGTCCAAGTACATGTACA
This sequence comes from Argopecten irradians, assembly GCF_041381155.1. Lineage (NCBI taxonomy): Eukaryota > Metazoa > Mollusca > Bivalvia > Pectinida > Pectinidae > Argopecten > Argopecten irradians. The sequence continues at coordinate 18,266,408 of NC_091146.1, forward strand.
TTGTACATGTATATCAGTACAGTGTATATTAGACGGAAAACGTACTTGGTAGCATTAGGAAAAGGCCCACTACACCTTCTGAACAACTTTATTAAAATAGACAAGACGTTAAGTTTCATAATGCAGGTCGTATTATGTTTCCCGACGTCGTGTTAGTTGAATATTTCTGCGCCAGGCGGTAAAACTTCAACTTCGTTAGTGTTGTAACCTCATCTTTGGCCATCATTATCAATTTTACTATGTTATAATTGTTTTAAAGATACTTTTATTTTTTGTTTCGGAAAGGTAGCCTAGTGGCCCTTTCACGATTATCATGAAGTTGATTATCTTTTACATTGAATGTGAAAGCATTTAAATTATCATTCTTCAAAAATGAATTGTCATATGAACTATGACAGCTAACTGTGAACAGAACAATTCGTCAAGCTTTCCTATTATTGCTTCCTAATAAATAATGCTGTATGGTAGCCTTCTTAGCTTTTTGGGAAGCTAATACGTGTATACATTTATAGACAGTGGCGTCGATAAAAGGAAATTAATGAATACGCAAATTTTAATGCGAGCGCCGAAGGTGCGATATTTTGGTGTCTGGGGGGCCGAGAGTCTCCTACGAGAAAAAAATATTACGATTTAGAATGGCTAAGATGAGTTTAACGATGCATTTTGATGAATTTGCAAGCGCCAAATACGCGAGAATTTGGTATTTGAGGGGTCCGGGGGTCTCCCCCGGGAAACAATATTACGATTTAGAATTTTACGATGCATTTTGATGAATGTTGGAGCGCCCGAACGCGCGAGATTTTGGTGTTTGAGGGGGTCCGGGGGTCCCCCCCCCGGTAAAAATATTACGATTTAGAATGGCTGTGATGAGTTTTACGATGTATATTAATGATTTTAAAGCGTTCTTAACATGATACTTTTTTAGTTAAAGTTACCTGCATTTAGAAATGATAATTGTGAATGCCGTCATATTATTATGCAACTCTGCTCGATCTGAACATACCGGCTTCACACCATCGGCACATTGTTGTTTAACTCAAAATGATAATGAATTAATTGTCATGCTATGTCATATAAACAAATGAATCTTTTAAGATACATTTTTTAAAATAATACGTAGAATCCCTTGATTGATATTTTTAGTCTAGTTCATGTGTATTGAATTTTTACTGTTAAACGTTTCAACATTATATGCATACATGAACGTTTAAGGAAATGCGCCACGCAGCGGAAAATTGTCTAAAATAAAGTACGAAAATGTCAAAAAGACATGTTTGCCCCCGTCCTTGGAAACGGGGAAGCAATTCCCCCCCGACCCCCTTCAACCCCCGACCCCCACCTTCCACCCCCCTCCCCCTGCTTCCTACGCCCCTGTATCTACATTGCCAAGTAAAACAGCAAACGTTCTGTGAAGCTTTAGAGTATTTGATGGAAATATGACAAGAAGTGAGAGGTATTTTCACCCGTTAATTATGTATATATTATACATGAATACAGGTGTACATGTACATTATTAAGCAAACATATACATAGGTCTACAATGTAAGGTATATTTTTGCTTTGAATACATAAAAGTACACATAATGTTTTAAGTAAATCAGATGGAAAAAGTTATATAACTAGTGACATGTAGGGGAATGTCCATTAGACGGATAGAGATTATAACTAAGGATATATAGGGAATTTCCATTAGACGGATATATATTATAGCTAGGGCTATATAAGGAATGTCCATTAGACGGATAAAGATTATAACTATAGATATATAGGGAATGCCCATTAGACGGAGAGACATTATAACTAAGGATATACAATGTATACGGAATGTCAAATATTGATATAATGTTAAAAGAAATACACGTACTTACTTAGTTCGCTAAACATGCCTATATTATTAGTTTTTCCCCATTTTTTCCTTATTATAAAGTCTATATATTAGGCCATTTTTTTTAAAAGCCTAATAATATTGGCCGGTTTAGCGGAATAGTACATAATATCATGACAAATGAAAATAAAATAATGGTAGAAGCAGGTATAAAACCATATAATATAATGAAAACCCTTCTTTATGGCTACAAAAACCTGTACACTATAGGATTATTTACACTTAGAAACTCTTCACAAACTTTTGCATACGTTTCAACGTTTATTAGATGAAGACAGTAATCAGGAACCTGTAGTCGATAAATTTGTGTTTTCAGTCGATAGCAGATATGTCCATTAGACAGATGAGATTTTCTTCTATCGGATGTTTGGAATGTTCACGCGTCGCGCATGCACATAGGGGTTGTTAAGATAATAATATGAAATAGTGACTAGGTCGTTCCTATTTATTTTCAGTTTTTCTCCATTTTGAACAAAGTTGTTATACAAACTTTTAAATATTGTTATTAACACAAAGTACACAACTTTTACAATTAATTTTAGTCCTATAATTCTTTTTATCTTTTGTTACATGATTTTTTTAGCGATTTAGTCCCTTTAAGAGGGAATAGCGACTGAAAAGATATTCTTATCGTAGAACTTGTTTAGCGAACATTAGGAGAAACAAATAATGCATTACCGTGAGATGGCATTTTCCTGATTATCCGATGATTTTCTGAAAATAGCAACGCATACGTCGCAATAAGAAATTTTGATTTTAAAAATGAGGTAATGAGAAGGGTGCAGGAATTCATTATGCCAGGTTAGATTGAGATTGAGAAAATATAAAATGAGATGAGGGTTCTGTTCGGTTAGCTCGGCTCTGCCGGGGGATCAGCTTCGTAATCATGGGGTTTTTGCACATACATGATAAGAAAGCAAAGATTTCGTACAGACGCTGAAAGTAAGAAGATTTTCTGAAACATCAATAAAACCGCACCAAAAAAAAAAGATGCTGAGATGGAAATAATTTTGTTGAACTGATGTTGCCCACATCTCCAGCATAAAGAGAGGCGATGAGAGTGAAACATATTTGGGAACTTCTAAAGTTGATTGATTGATGGGGCTTAACGTCCTTGTACCGGTTATAACCGAGCCTAGGACACTCACTCCTTAAGTTATTTTTCTTAAATAAATCCGGATCTGCCAACACAAACATATACTGAAAATGAGATCATTTCGTTGAACTCAATAGGCCTGAATCGACATAAGAATTAGGGAGGCAAACACTGAGATAATTCCACAAAAATCGGCATCGGCAAAGGAAACTACGCATGCGATATTTCCTGGAGCTCTATAAAACCGCATCGCAAGCAGACACAGAGAAGCTAAACGGGATGATGTCGTTGAATTATGTTATGTCCGTATCGCAAGAAGGAACATAGATGATGGATTATAGATGATGAGTGTAAGACAGTTCTGAAAACTCCATAATCTAACATATTCTGAAACTCCTAAAAAGCCAAATCGCCAAAAAAACAGAGATTGAAATTCGGTTCAATTAACACAGTTGACGAGAATGAGCCATTGTTTTAGAACTTCTTTAGCCTATATGTTCTTAACTCTTTCGACACATACAGTCGAGTAATGCTACCATCAGGAGGAAGCCTAACGGAGTATTATACGAAATCACAGGCGCGAAATAGATCGTCTGTCGAAAAATCACAATTTAATAAGTAATCTTCACCTTAGAATATCGCTGAACCCGCCATAAGAAACACATAACATTTTGAACCTATATGGTTATATAGAACTTGTTAAGCCAAGAGGACACAGCGGTTGAGAAAGAGATCGTTCGTGGGACTCAATAAACCGCATCGACAGGAAAAACACCGATGTTGTGATTGAGATATTCCTGAATCTACAAAGCCAACATCTTCTGGAATATTAGATGCATATTGGATGAACTATTGAAGTCCTCATCTTTAGGAAACATACATAGTGGCTGAGATTTAGATGTTTGGGATTAGAGAATGAGAAGGGTAGAGGAATTCATTAAGTCAGGAGAGATTAAGAATGAGAATATATAAGATGAGATGAGAGCTCTGTTCGGTTGGCTCGGCTTTGCAGGGCGGCTCAGCTTCGCAATCATGGGTTTTTTGGTCCACTCGCGGATCGGCTCGACACGGTATTGGCTCGGCGCGGTTGAACTCAGCCCACAGCATCAATCGCTCATTTATGCTACAATAAGTATATTGCTAATCAGCAAACTACAATTTATGGAAAACGTTCAAGAATGCCAGACGGGCTGCAGTTGATACAACATTCCGGTACTACCAGTAAGTAAGAAGCATTTGGATATTTACCACCTACTATATATAACTTCTTTTGTAAACAGAAAGTTTGCAAGTATCAACCTGTTTTTTTGTAGTTAGGTCTTTTTGAAGAGCCGGGTTAAAACCATGTAAGTGTCATGTAATGCAACAGTTATCAAGCTATTTTCAGGTGGATACGGTGTGTTATTAACCCTCGAAAATGATATAACCATCGGCCTCCGGTCTCGGGATATATCACTTACTCGGGTTGATAACTCACCGTATCCACCTGAAAATAGGTCGATAATTGTATATTACACATTTCGATGTCGACCATTTTGAAAATTTAGATGACCTTCAGCTTTTTTCATTTACTAATGTTCATATTTGCATTCAGTAACACTGAAAATATAGGTACATAACAAAAATCAGGATTTCGCATCATTTAGTTTATAAGATATTAGACTTTGATTAATTTTACAGTGGCCATTTGAAAATAGTAATGGGGTACTATCCCAAAAAGCCAAAATGAGGCCAAAAATGGGGCTTAAGCCTCCGGACTACACAGAACCATTGCAGAAACATTAATAAAAAAAATGTGCCTTTTACACTGGGATGTTATGAACAACCCATTCCGATGAAGCAAAACAATTGGTTTTACATCTAACTTTATCAACTGAGTACCTTATAGCATGCTTTTAAGGAATTAATTTACACCATTATGTAACGTTAGTTTTAATTTATTAAACACCATCAAAAGGATCTCCCATCAAAAAGATGATGTCAAAGAGAATGGTATAGATCTAAATGTGATAATTTATGTGTTTGTACTGTAATTGTTCTGGTTGATTTTCCGCGGGCAATAGCTTCACAATGACTTATTAAACAAGTACGTATTTTGAAACCTTTAACAAATGGACCCTCTCCGGAGTATTTAGCATTGTGGCGCTATATACCACCTGACAGATAATGGCGGGGTATACATTATGTATTAGGCTGGGTACGTTAAAGGGAATTGCAAACTCTAAAACTGCAAAAATCATAAAGAAAATGTCATTGTGAAATAATCAACTCGATTCTATCATCTAACAGCATGTAAAAATAAATAATCATTATAAATCAATCAATACCCAGTACTATTCCTTGGTGTGAACGGTATATAAGTCAGGTGATGAGAAACTTTGGTTGGATAAAATGTTAAAGGAACGCATATCAACTGTTTTGGTTTCAGTAAAGGTACACCCAAATATCCCCATGGCAAAGCTCATTTTCGGTTCAAACCCAAAATAGTCGCCTTAACTATAGGTTCAATGTTGATATCGGCGTATTATTGGAATTAGTTGACCAAGAAATATGATTGAGATGTCATATCTTACTAATTTCAGGATAAGCAATGGTTTGGTTAACAACTGTAAAGCCGTTTGAAGGTCATCTGGCCTAGGTGACAATGACCTATATTTGTATAGAATAAACCGACAAAAGCCAAGCGTAAACCCAACGAACATGGGTTGAAACACACAGAAGTAGGGAGCCGGGTATAGTTTGTCGCTATATATTACTGGGCCCATCTCGCTCCTGTTACACATATATTATGGGGTTTCATAATGTAAATTCATCTAAAAGATTATAGAAAAAATAAAGACATTATCAAGAAACCGATAACATCATTTATGGAATTCGACTACGTGTATACCATTTTCTTCAGTTACTTTAAACAGGCTTATTTTCGAATCAGGCTTATTTGCAAGGTGGTTTTTACCGTGGGTACATGTAATTACCGGCTTATTTTCGAGAACGGTTTATTTTCAAAGCCGGCCTAAGGTTTAAGGATAATCTACGTTTGTGATTACATCGAAGTCTATAGTTGTGCTTACGTCAAAGTCTACGTTTGTGTTTACATTAAAGTCTACGTTTGTGTTTACATGAAAGTCTACGTTTGTGTTTACATTAAAGTCTACGTTTGTGTTTACATTAAAGTCTACGTTTGTGTTAACATTATAGTCTACGTTTGTGTTTACATTAAAGTCTACGTTTGTGTTTACATCAAAGTCTAAGTTTGTGTTAACCTTAAAGTCTACGTTTGTGTTTTACATCAAAGTCTAAGTTTGTGTTTAACATTAAAGTCTACGTTTGTGTTTACATTAAAGTCTACGTTTGTGTTTACATTAAGTCTAGTTACTAAGTCTACGTTTGTGTTTACATAAAGTCTAGTTTGTGTTACATTAAAGTCTACGTTTGTTACATTAAAGTCTACGTTTGTGTTAACATTAAAGTCTACGTTTGTGTTTACATTAAAGTCTACGTTTGTGTTAACATTAAAGTCTACGTTTGTGTTAACATTAAAGTCTACGTTTGTGTTTACATTAAAGTCTACGTTTGTGTTTACATTAAAGTCTACGTTTGTGTTTACATCAAAGTCTACGTTTGTGTTTACATTAAAGTCTACGTTTGTGTTTACATTAAAGTCTACGTTTGTGTTTACATTAAAGTCTACGTTTGTGTTTACATTAAAGTCTACGTTTGTGTTTACATTAAAGTCTACGTTTGTGTTTACATCAAAGTCTACGTTTGTGTTTACATTAAAGTCTACGTTTGTGTTTACATTAAAGTCTACGTTTGTGTTTACATCAAAGTCTACGTTTGTGTTTACATTAAAGTCTACGTTTGTGTTTACATTAAAGTCTACGTTTGTGTTTACATCAAAGTCTACGTTTGTGTTAACATTAAAGTCTACGTTTGTGTTTACATTAAAGTCTACGTTTGTGTTTACATTAAAGTCTACGTTTGTGTTTACATTAAAGTCTACGTTTGTGTTTACATCAAAGTCTACGTTTGTGTTAACATTAAAGTCTACGTTTGTGTTAACATTAAAGTCTACGTTTGTGTTTACATTAAAGTCTACGTTTGTGTTTACATTAAAGTCTACGTTTGTGTTTAACATTAAAGTCTACGTTTGTGTTTACATTATAGTCTACGTTTGTGTTAACATTAAAGTCTACGTTTGTGTTTACATTAAAGTCTACGTTTGTGTTTACATTAAAGTCTACGTTTGTGTTTACATTAAAGTCTACGTTTGTGTTTACATTAAAGTCTACGTTTGTGTTTACATTAAAGTCTACGTTTGTGTTTACATCAAAGTCTACGTTTGTGTTTACATTAAAGTCTACATTTTGTGTTAACATTAAAGTCTACGTTTGTGTTTACATTAAAGTCTACGTTTGTGTTTACATTAAAGTCTACGTTTGTGTTAACATTAAAGTCTACGTTTGTGTTAACATTAAAGTCTACGTTTGTGTTTACATTAAAGTCTACGTTTGTGTTAACATTAAAGTCTACGTTTGTGTTTACATTAAAGTCTACGTTTGTGTTAACATTAAAGTCTACGTTTGTGTTTACATCAAAGTCTACGTTTGTGTTTACATTAAAGTCTACGTTTGTGTTAACATTAAAGTCTACGTTTGTGTTTACATTAAAGTCTACGTTTGTGTTTACATTAAAGTCTACGTTTGTGTTTACATTAAAGTCTACGTTTGTGTTTACATTAAAGTCTACGTTTGTGTTTACATTAAAGTCTACGTTTGTGTTTACATTAAAGTCTACATTTTGTGTTAACATTAAAGTCTACATTTTGTGTTAACATTAAAGTCTACGTTTGTGTTTACATTAAAGTCTACGTTTGTGTTTACATTAAAGTCTACGTTTGTGTTTACATTAAAGTCTACGTTTGTGTTAACATTAAAGTCTACGTTTGTGTTAACATTAAAGTCTACGTTTGTGTTTACATTAAAGTCTACGTTTGTGTTTACATCAAAGTCTAAGTTTGTGTTAACATTAAAGTCTACGTTTGTGTTAACATTAAAGTCTACGTTTGTGTTAACATTAAAGTCTACGTTTGTGTTTACATCAAAGTCTACGTTTGTGTTTACATTAAAGTCTACGTTTGTGTTAACATTAAAGTCTACGTTTGTGTTAACATTAAAGTCTACGTTTGTGTTTACATTAAAGTCTACGTTTGTGTTTACATCAAAGTCTACGTTTGTGTTAACATTAAAGTCTACGTTTGTGTTTACATTAAAGTCTACGTTTGTGTTTACATTAAAGTCTACGTTTGTGTTTACATTAAAGTCTACGTTTGTGTTAACATTAAAGTCTACGTTTGTGTTTACATTAAAGTCTACGTTTGTGTTAACATTAAAGTCTACGTTTGTGTTTACATTAAAGTCTACGTTTGTGTTTACATTAAAGTCTACGTTTGTGTTAACATTAAAGTCTACGTTTGTGTTTACATCAAAGTCTACGTTTGTGTACATTAAAGTCTACGTTTGTGTTACATTAAAGTCTACGTTTGTGTTTACATTAAAGTCTACGTTTGTGTTTACATTAAGTCTACGTTTGTGTTTACATTATAGTCTACTTTGTGTTTACATTAAAGTCTACGTTTGTGTTTACATTAAAGTCTACGTTTGTGTTTACATTAAAGTCTACGTTTGTGTTACATTAAAGTCTACGTTTGTGTTTACATTAAAGTCTACGTTTGTGTTAACATTAAAGTCTACGTTTGTGTTTACATTAAAGTCTACGTTTGTGTTTACATCAAAGTCTACGTTTGTGTTTACATTAAAGTCTACGTTTGTGTTAACATTAAAGTCTACGTTTGTGTTAACATTAAAGTCTACGTTTGTGTTTACATTAAAGTCTACGTTTGTGTTTACATTAAAGTCTACGTTTGTGTTTACATTAAAGTCTACGTTTGTGTTAACATTAAAGTCTACATTTTGTGTTAACATTATAGTCTACGTTTGTGTTTACATTATAGTCTACGTTTGTGTTTACATTAAAGTCTACGTTTGTGTTTACATTAAAGTCTACGTTTGTGTTTACATCAAAGTCTACGTTTGTGTTAACATTAAAGTCTACATTTTGTGTTAACATTAAAGTCTACGTTTGTGTTTACATTATAGTCTACGTTTGTGTTTACATTAAAGTCTACGTTTGTGTTTACATTAAAGTCTACGTTTGTGTTAACATTAAAGTCTACGTTTGTGTTTACATTAAAGTCTACGTTTGTGTTTACATTAAAGTCTACGTTTGTGTTTACATTAAAGTCTACGTTTGTGTTTACATTAAAGTCTACGTTTGTGTTTACATTAAAGTCTACGTTTGTGTTAACATTAAAGTCTACGTTTGTGTTTACATTAAAGTCTACGTTTGTGTTTACATTAAAGTCTACGTTTGTGTTAACATTAAAGTCTACGTTTGTGTTTACATTAAAGTCTACGTTTGTGTTAACATTAAAGTCTACGTTTGTGTTTACATTAAAGTCTACGTTTGTGTTTACATTAAAGTCTACGTTTGTGTTAACATTATAGTCTACGTTTGTGTTTACATTAAAGTCTACGTTTGTGTTTACATTAAAGTCTACGTTTGTGTTTACATTAAAGTCTACGTTTGTGTTTACATTAAAGTCTACGTTTGTGTTTACATTAAAGTCTACGTTTGTGTTAACATTAAAGTCTACGTTTGTGTTTACATTAAAGTCTACGTTTGTGTTTACATTAAAGTCTACGTTTGTGTTTACATTATAGTCTACGTTTGTGTTTACATTAAAGTCTACGTTTGTGTTAACATTAAAGTCTACGTTTGTGTTTACATTAAAGTCTACGTTTGTGTTTACATTAAAGTCTACGTTTGTGTTTACATTAAAGTCTACGTTTGTGTTTACATTAAAGTCTACGTTTGTGTTTACATTAAAGTCTACGTTTGTGTTTACATTAAAGTCTACGTTTGTGTTAACATTAAAGTCTACGTTTGTGTTTACATTAAAGTCTACATTTGTGTTTACATTAAAGTCTACGTTTGTGTTAACATTAAAGTCTACGTTTGTGTTTACATTAAAGTCTACGTTTGTGTTTACATTAAAGTCTACGTTTGTGTTTACATTAAAGTCTACGTTTGTGTTTACATTAAAGTCTACGTTTGTGTTTACATTATAGTCTACGTTTGTGTTTACATTAAAGTCTACGTTTGTGTTTACGTTATAGTCTACATTTGTGTTTACATTAAAGTCTACGTTTGTGTTTACATTAAAGTCTACGTTTGTGTTTACATTAAAGTCTACGTTTGTGTTTACATCAAAGTCTACGTTTGTGTTTACATTAAAGTCTACATTTTGTGTTAACATTAAAGTCTACGTTTGTGTTTACATTAAAGTCTAAGTTTGTGTTTACATTAAAGTCTACGTTTGTGTTTACATTAATGTCTACGTTTGTGTTAACATTAAAGTCTACGTTTGTGTTTACATTAAAGTCTACTTTGTTTTACGCAAAGTCTACGTTTGTGTTTACATTAAAGTCTACGTTTGTGTTTACATTAAAGTCTACGTTTGTGTTTACATTAAAGTCTACGTTTGTGTTTACATCAAAGTCTACGTTTGTGTTAACATTAAAGTCTACGTTTGTGTTTACATTAAAGTCTACGTTTGTGTTTACATTAAAGTCTACTTTGTGTTACATTAAAGTCTACGTTTGTGTTTACATTAAAGTCTACGTTTGTGTTTACATTAAAGTCTACGTTTGTGTTTACATTATAGTCTACGTTTGTGTTTACATTAAAGTCTACGTTTGTGTTAACATTAAAGTCTACTTTGTGTTTACATTAAAGTCTACGTTTGTGTTTACATTAAAGTCTACGTTTGTGTTTACATTAAAGTCTACGTTTGTGTTTACATAAAGTCTACGTTTGTGTTTACATTAAAGTCTACGTTTGTGTTTACATTAAAGTCTACGTTTGTGTTTACATTAAAGTCTACGTTTGTGTTTACATTAAAGTCTACGTTTGTGTTAACATTAAAGTCTACGTTTGTGTTTACATTAAAGTCTACGTTTGTGTTTACATTAAAGTCTACGTTTGTGTTAACATTATAGTCTACATTTGTGTTTACATTAAAGTCTACGTTTGTGTTTACATTAAAGTCTACGTTTGTGTTTACATTAAAGTCTACGTTTGTGTTTACATTAAAGTCTAAGTTTGTGTTACATTAAAGTCTACGTTTGTGTTTACATTAAAGTCTACGTTTGTGTTTACATTAAAGTCTACGTTTGTGTTTAACATTTTTAAAGTCTACGTTTGTGTTTACATTAAAGTCTACGTTTGTGTTTACATTAAAGTCTACGTTTGTGTTTACATTAAAGTCTACGTTTGTGTTTACATTAAAGTCTACGTTTGTGTTAACATTAAAGTCTACGTTTGTGTTTACATTAAAGTCTACGTTTGTGTTACATTAAAGTCTACGTTTGTGTTACATTAAAGTCTACGTTTGTGTTTACATTAAAGTCTACGTTTGTGTTACATTAAGTCACGTTTGTTAAATTAAGTCTACGTTTGTGTTTACATCAAAGTCTACGTTTGTGTTAACATTAAAGTCTACGTTTGTGTTTACATTAAAGTCTACGTTTGTGTTTACATCAAAGTCTACGTTTGTGTTTACATTAAAGTCTACGTTTGTGTTAACATTAAAGTCTACATTTGTGTTTACATTAAAGTCTACGTTTGTGTTTACATTAAAGTCTACGTTTGTGTTTACATTAAAGTCTACGTTTGTGTTTACATTAAAGTCTACGTTTGTGTTTACATTAAAGTCTACGTTTGTGTTAACATTATAGTCTACATTTGTGTTTACATTAAAGTCTACGTTTGTGTTTACATTAAAGTCTACATTTGTGTTTACATCAAAGTCTACGTTTGTGTTAACATTAAAGTCTACGTTTGTGTTTACATTAAAGTCTACGTTTGTGTTTACATTAAAGTCTACGTTTGTGTTTACATTAAAGTCTACGTTTGTGTTTACATTAAAGTCTACGTTTGTGTTTACATTAAGTCTACGTTTGTGTTTACATTAAAGTCTACGTTTGTGTTAACATTAAAGTCTATTTGTGTTTACATTAAAGTCTACGTTTGTGTTTACATTAAAGTCTACGTTTGTGTTTACATTAAAGTCTACGTTTGTGTTTACATTAAAGTCTACGTTTGTGTTTACATTAAAGTCTACGTTTGTGTTTACATTAAAGTCTACGTTTGTGTTTACATTAAAGTCTACGTTTGTGTTTACATTAAAGTCTACGTTTGTGTTTACATTAAAGTCTACGTTTGTGTTTACATTAAAGTCTACGTTTGTGTTTACATTAAAGTCTACGTTTGTGTTTACATTAAAGTCTACGTTTGTGTTTACATTAAAGTCTACGTTTGTGTTTACATTAAAGTCTACGTTTGTGTTTACATTAAAGTCTACGTTTGTGTTTACATTAAAGTCTACTTTGTGTGTTACATTAAAGTCTACGTTTGTGTTTACATTAAAGTCTACGTTTGTGTTAACATTAAAGTCTACGTTTGTGTTTACATTAAAGTCTACGTTTGTGTTTACATTAAAGTCTGTTTGTGTTTAATAAAGTCTACGTTTGTGTTTACGTTTTTAAACAAAGTCTACGTTTGTGTTTACATTAAAGTCTACGTTTGTGTTTACATTAAAGTCTACGTTTGTGTTTAACATTAAGTCTACGTTTGTGTTACATTAAAGTCTACGTTTGTGTTTACATTAAAGTCTACGTTTGTGTTTACATTAAAGTCTACGTTTGTGTTTACATTAAAGTCTACGTTTGTGTTTACATTAAAGTCTACGTTTGTGTTTACATTAAAGTCTACGTTTGTGTTTACATTAAAGTCTACGTTTGTGTTTACATTAAAGTCTACGTTGTGTTTACATTAAGTCTACGTTTGTGTTTACATTAAAGTCTACGTTTGTGTTAACATTAAAGTCTACGTTTGTGTTTACATTAAAGTCTACGTTTGTGTTTACATTAAAGTCTACGTTTGTGTTTAACATTAAAGTCTACGTTTGTGTTTACATTAAAGTCTACGTTTGTGTTTAACATTAAAGTCTACGTTTGTGTTTACATTAAAGTCTACGTTTGTGTTAACATTAAAGTACTACGTTTGTGTTTACATTAAAGTCTACGTTTGTGTTTACATTAAAGTCTACGTTTGTGTTTACATTAAAGTCTACGTTTGTGTTTACATTAAAGTCTACGTTTGTGTTTACATTAAAGTCTACGTTTGTGTTTACATTAAAGTCTACGTTTGTGTTTACATTAAAGTCTACGTTTGTGTTTACATTAAAGTCTACGTTTGTGTCTGCATGTACGATGTGTGAAGTTACGTCAAAACGCTTTGTTTTACATTATTTCATAAAACTTAGTCTACGACCAGCCTTTAGTAGTTGAGTTGTGTTGTTGGAAGTTCCAATACTTTAAATTACCTTGATAAACTGAACAGCTGTTTACATTATGCAATAGACAATATGGTTGGATATAAAACTATAATGACGAAGTTTGTAAATAATCGCACGTTTGTGACTTTTACGTTTTTTTACTTTATATTCTAAGTTTCTTCGCCTACAATTTTCAAACGTGAATGTGTACCTGTCTGTTGATGTTGCTTCTGGTATACTTTGTGCTCACGCAACAATAACATTTTTCATCGTTCAAACGCGTACACAATGTGTCCCCTCTCCGAATACGGAGGTTATGTATTAGTTGTGGGAGAAAACGTGTACAACCGGATCGAATGTTCAACTAAATGTCAGACGGATTGTCTGTCATACTCCTACATACAAGTCAACGTTTGTGTTAAACATTAAAGTCTACGTTTGTGTTTACAAGTCTAAGACGTGTTACATTTATACGTTTGTGTTTACATTAAAGCTACGTTTGATGTTAATTAACAACAGTTGTGAACCTAGTCCTCAATCATACGTGATGTAACAAAGAAGAGTGTTGACTACTCCGCGTGTAGTAAAGTACATGTATCTGTCAACTGAACTGTTTGTATCTACAGTTTCACACTTGTAGTTAGGTAATTTTTCTGTCACCAGAACTGCTTTTTCATTAATTCTACAGTTCACACTTGTAGTAAGTTTACATGTATCTTTCACCTGAACTGTTTGTTTCATTCTACAGTTCACACTTGTAGTAAGTACATGTATCTGCCATCCGAACTGTTTGTTTCATTCTATACAGTTCTCACTTGTGTATTAAGTACAGTGTATCTGTCACCTGAACTGCTTTTTCATTCTATACAGTTCTCACGGTTTTGTAGTAAGTAGTAACTTTATATCTGTCACATGAAACTGCTGTTTTATTCTACAGTTCTCACCTGTAGTAAGTACATGTATCTGTCACCTGAAACTGCTTTTTCATTCTAAGGAACATTACAGTTCTCACTTGTAGTAAGTAACTATATATCTGTCACCTGAAAACTGTTCTGTTCTCATTCTACAGTTCTCACTTGTTGTCAGTACATGTATCTTGTTCACCCTGAAACTGTCTGTTTCATTCTACAGTTCACACTGTGTAGTCAGTAGTATGTATCTTTCACCTGAAACTGTCTGTTTCATTCTACACATAATACATGTTTACATTCACACTTGTAGTCAGTATACGTACATGTATCTGTCACACATGAAATGTTTGTTTCATTCTACAGTTCACTTGTAGTAGTCAGTATACGTACATGTATCTGTCACATGAAATGTTTGTTTTCATTCTACAGTTCACACTTGTAGTCAGTATATGTATCTTTCACCTGAACTGTCTGTTTCATTCTACAGTTCTCACTTGTAGTCAGTATACGTACATGTATCTGTCACATGAACTGTTTGTTTCATTCTACAGTTCACACTTGTAGTCAGTACATGTATCTTCACCTGAACTGTCTTTTTCATTCTACAGTTCTCACTTGTAGTCAGTATACGTACATGTATCTGTCACATGAAATGTTTGTTTCATTCTACAGTTCACAACTTGTAGTCAGTATATGTATCTTTCACCTGAACTGTCTGTTTCATTCTACAGTTCTCACTTGTAGTCAGTATACGTACATGTATCTGTCACATGAATGTTTGTTTCATTCTACAGTTCACACTTGTAGTCAGTATATGTATCTTTCACCTGAACTGTCTGTTTCATTCTACAGTTCACACTTGTAGTCAGTATATGTATCTTTCACCTGAACTGTCTGTTTCATTCTACAGTTCTCACTTGTAGTCAGTACATGTATCTTTCACCTGAACTGTCTGTTTCATTCTACAGTTCACACTTGTAGTCAGTGTATGTATCTGTCACCTGAACTGTCTGTTTCATTCTACAGTTCTCACACTTGTAGTCAGTACATGTATCTTTCACCTGAACTGTCTGTTTCATTCTACAGTTCTCACTTGTAGTCAGTACATGTATCTTTCACCTGAACTGTCTGTTTCATTCTACATGGCTTTGTTTACGTTTCGACACACATCACATGTAAAGTGTTGTTTTTTAATTGAATTTCGGAAGCATGCAAACAATATATAGATTCATATATAATATATTCATACAAACATTTTTTGAATTAACAATTTATTACAGTAAAGAAACGGGAACAAATATCCCGACGACGTTCAGTGCTTTCATTTTTGTTTAAAATGATGGATGTCAAATGTAAACATTTGTGTTCGTCCTGCGATCGAGTCTTTTGGATGATCAGTTATAAACACATCCTCTTGTCTTTGTTCTTTGAGACTTTTAATATTAAACGTGCATTATAAAACATGCACCGCTAGTAATCCACGTGTTGACAGTTACGCGTCATCACAAATATAGTGTAGGCCTATACGTTTCAGTACTGTATCTACAGTATTCATCTAACAGAAGTGAAGTTGTTCAATAAATCGATGAATCTACCGTAGATTATATAATCACCTGGCTCCCAATGATGTTATCGTGAAGTCAAACGACAATCTCAAACACATTGAGCTACTTGAACACCTGCTTTTTGACAACTTCGGCAAACTCCAGTGTGTAAGCATGCGTCAGCTTCGCCTCGCTCACTGAGTTCACACATGTGGCCGAGTACAAATACTTTATGTAATTACGCTATGTATTAACTTATACTAAAAATAAATACTTATTTAAATATCTGATCAGATTAAATAAAATTATCTCTGAAAGTTATTTTATTTCTCATGTTAATTTTACACTGAAATATTGAACTTTTTTGTCGTCGCGGATGAATAATTCTACGTTATGTAAAGAGTCATCATTGGCTGTTCAATTGAGTAAGCTCCTCCCACTTATGACCGACTTTTGTTGAATAATTACGTCACTTTCAAATGACGTTGTTATTGCATAAAATATAAATAAAAAATCACGTGAGTGTAATTATAGGGATTGGAAATCGCTTTTATGTTAACCATGCTTGTATGGAGCAATTCCTCTAAGAATATATTCAACAACGCGCCCCCATAGAATATATTCTTCTCTAAGAATATATTCAATATGGGGCGCTTTAACGCGCCCCATAGAATATATTCTTAGATGAATTGCTCTATACAAGCATGATTACATAAAAGCGACATCCAATCCCTATATAGCATTTTGATGAGGTCGATGCATGTTTTTATTAACCAAAGAAAAGTTACCAACCGAGTACTGCATTCTCGCTGAGATAATCACTTAAAAGTTATGCTGATAAATTGATTGTAGGGTGTGGGTAGATCTGTAGGTACAAACCCCTCCATTTGTTTATAATCACAGTCTAGAAAACGCTTGAATTGTTACGTTTGACTTTCGCCGCGTCATCAACTTTCAAACTGGCGTAGGGGAAGCAACTCGTATTAAAAGTACGCATTAGTATTAAAACGATTTAAGTTACTTTTACACAAAAGTTAAAAGGTAATACATGTATATAGCTTTACGGTTATAAAATGGTATATATTTAGTTGAAAAGAATGTTTTTAAATTTTGAAGCGAGGGCGGGAGCCGCCATATTGCACCATAATAAAATTTACTGACCCCCTATGAAGTGATAGGGGGTCACCACGTAACGGCTCTCAGCCAATCATTTGGGGACATTTCTGTCCGAGGTGCAATAAACAGTGTTAGGGGGTCATCACGTGACGGCTCTTCGCCAATCATTTTGGGACATTTCTGTCCGAGGTGCGATAAAGGACGTTATACATGGGAGGCCTTCCTTATATGGCCCTGGCTGCACATAGGATGTTATACATGGGAGGCCTTCCTTATATGACCCTGGCTGCACATATGACGTTATACATGGGAGGCCTTCCTTATATGGCCCTGGCTGCACATAGGATGTTATACATGGGAGGCCTTCCTTATATGACCCTGGCTGCACATAGGATGTTATACATGGGAGGCCTTCCTTATATGACCCTGGCTGCACATAGGACGTTATACACGGGAGGCCTTCCTTATATGACCCTGGCTGCACATAGGACGTTTATACACGGGAGGCCTTCCTTATATGGCCTTGGCTGCACATAGGACGTTATACATGGGAGGCCTTCCTTATATGGCCTTGGCTGCACATAGGACGTTATACATGGGAGGCCTTCCTTATATGGCCTTGGCTGCACATAGGACGTTATACACGGGAGGCCTTCCTTATATGGCCTTGGCTGCACATATGACGTTATACATGGGAGGCCTTCCTTATATGGCCCTGGCTGCACATAGATGTTATACATGGAGGCCTTCCATGTTATTACAACATGGGAGGCCTTCCTTATATGACCCTGGCTGCACATATGACGTTATACATGGGAGGCCTTCCTTATATGGCCCTGGCTGCACATAGGATGTTATACATGGGAGGCCTTCCTTATATGACCCTGGCTGCACATAGGACGTTATACATGGGAGGCCTTCCTTATATGACCCTGGCTGCACATAGGACGTTATACACGGGAGGCCTCCCTTATATGACCCTGGCTGCACATAGGACGTTATACATGGGAGGCCTTCCTTATATGGCCTTGGCTGCACATAGGACGTTATACACGGGAGGCCTTCCTTATATGGCCTTGGCTGCGCATAGGACGTTATACATGGGAGGCCTTCCTTATATGGCCTTGGCTGCACATAGGACGTTATACACGGGAGGCCTTCCTTATATGACCCTGGCTGCACATATGACGTTATACATGGGAGGCCTTCCTTATATGGCCTTGGCTGCACATAGGACGTTATACACGGGAGGCCTTCCTTATATGGCCTTGGCTGCACATAGGATGTTATACATGGGAGGCCTTCCTGACATGATCCTGGCTGCACATAGGACGTTATACATGGGAGGCCTTCCTTATATGACCCTGGCTGCACATAGAATGTTATACATGGGAGGCCTTCCTTATATGATCCTGGCTGCACATAGGACGTTATACATGGGAGGCCTTCCTTATATGATCCTGGCTGCACATAGGACGTTATACATGGGAGGCCTTCCTTATATGACCCTGGCTGCACATAGGACGTTATACATGGGAGGCCTTCCTTATATGACCCTGGCTGCACATAGGACGTTATACACGGGAGGCCTTCCTTATATGACCCTGGCTGCACATAGGACGTTATACATGGGAGGCCTTCCTTATATGACCCTGGTTGCACATAGGATGTTATACGAAGAAGTCTGTCCTTATATTTACAACATTTGATCGTTACGTCGTGTCTAACCTCTAACAATCGAGGCAGGAGTCACACGGCGCAGAAATCGGCTCGATATAAATTCAAATTTCATGTTGTTTTTACACTAACCTTTCATGTCCTGAAAGAATTATCCAAAATCATGTTAAATCCAAAACACAAAACGTCACTGTTGCACTTTTTTACTGAATTTAGACATTTCTTTGTCCCCACCACTATTTGTAAGTATAACTGGTTTTTAGTGAGACCTGACCACAGTGCGGTCTGCTGGCTGTTGAAAAAGAAAGACCCTGAAGGACAAACAGCTAGATGGATTGAAACCATGTCGGCTTTTTGACATTCAACACACAACACGGGAGTGTAGATGGACTAAGCAGGGTTCCGTGCCTCAGTGTGGAAAGAAACCAGGAAAGGGAAGTGAAAAGGAAAAGAATGTACGCACTGTCGTTGCTAGCGAGGAAATCTCAACTGAGCAGGCTACCGTGCAGCACGCTCAACAAAAGGATAAGCTATTGTAACTTTAAAGTCGTGGTTACATGATAATAGACGACCTGATTGGAAGGAAGTGAATGCGGAGAGAACGGAGTTGTAATCATATTGGGCACAGTTTGATATATTTCGCATACGTGGAACGATGCCCAGAAACAGACAAATGGTTGTGCCGAGACATATGGTGACCACCGTTCTGAAACAGATACATGATACATGATACAAGAAGTGAGGATCATTTGAGAATACGAAGGAGTCTGAAAAGGGTTCGGCAGAGGTACTATTGGCCAGGACCTCAAAAGGACGAAAGCCAATGGATAATCAGCTGTGAGCAATGCGCCAGAGGAAAACATTCCAACCAGACGAGGAAGGCACCTATGCAAGTAATGCAAAGCGGCATACCAATGGAACGTATAGCGTTGGATATTACTGGGCCATTGCCTAGAACGGACGATGGAAACCAATATGTCTTGGTGGTCGGCGAATATTTTACAAAGTGGACAGAAGCCTTCGCCATACCAAACCAAGAGTCGTTAACAGTAGCAAACGTTCTGGTAGAAGTTATGACAATGTTTGGGGTTCCAACATACATACACTCTGATCAAGGGCATCAGTTTGGATGCTCGTTGTTTATACAGTTATGCGATCTCCAAGGTATCGAGAAAACGCGTACTACAACATACCATCCGTAAATCGACGGAATGATAGAAAGATTTAACATGACACTGATAGAGATGCTAAAGACATATATGTCAATGAAAACCAAACCGACTGGGACGTCTAATTGCTGTACTTAATAATGGCTTACAGGTCTTCAGTGCACGATTCAACGAATTTTACGCCAAACTATCTTATGTTGGGTAGAGAAATCCCAATGCCTTTAGACCTGATAGTGGGAAAGCCGCCGCGAAACAACGTTATCGATGCAGGATTATGGGTCACATTTGTTCAGCAGTCGTTGGAACAAGCATACACATATGTCCGTGAGTTCACGCAAAAACAGTATTATGATTGTAGACCTGCCAGCAGGAAATTGAAGACGAAGGATCATGTGTAGGTTTATTTTCCGACTGTCAGGCCTGGTACAAGTAAGAAATTAACATCTTTTTGGCGCGGTCCTTTCGTGGTCACGAAAAATTTGTCTGATGTAACGTACCAAATTTCTCCAGTTGGCGGTGGAAGAAAACAAGTGGTCCACGTGGATAGATTGAAGCCATGTCGAGAACGCAGCGGCCATTTTTTATGCCAAAAGCTAGTGCAAATGTGACAATCAGCCAAATAAACTTACTTTGCAATCCCACCGCTGCCACCAAAATGTGTAGAGATTCGTCGTGTTTGCATGCAGAACCATCTCCCCGCCTGTGCGGCGTAGTGTCTGTGTTTTGATATCTTCCAATTAAAAGTCTAGAACAGTCGAAGTTTTCACGGCAATTATTTATTGATGTGTCACTGACAAATTATCCTAGCATATTCGACACTAGGTATAAAGTCTTGTTTGAAGTCTTGATTATCCGACATAAAACCGGTCTATATGTATGACGAGTCATTAACTTTTGCTGTTGTCGTTGAGCACTATTGAGGTTTCTGTCATATAGGCTCTAAGGAAAGGAATTCCTTGAACTGTTTATTACTTACCGGAATAACCATTCAACAATGCATGCACGAACAGTCTGTATTGTTGAATGGTTCTTCCGGTAAGTTATACAAGTTTCAAACGTTGTTAGTATAGTACAACATGTGGTGTGAACTACCATAAAATGCCATCTTCAGAAGATATGACGACACGACAAAGACATTTTTAGTTAATATTTTTATACATTAACTGTACTTTGATTGAAGTTTGAAAAAAGAAATTCCAGTCTCCATGTGATCGGCCAAATACAATATCTACGTAATGGCTCCAGTCTCCATGGCTATAGATCAAACAGAAGTTGAAATCATTGGATGATGCAGAACTTTCAGAATATTAACAATGTATTTTCTTTATTTAAAACTGGTTTTCAGCTTTACTCAACCAGCCTGTTGACTTTCTAAGAACTTTATATTTAAATGTTTGTCTCCTGTATCTAGATCGTCATTTAATAAGTATTTATTGTATTTTAGTAGTAAACTGAAATTTAAAAGGGACATGAACCTAAATAAACCATATAAATTTGAGTAAAAAACATATTTAAGACGTGTCAGAAACCTTACTAAGTAATATATATCATATATATCAGTTATTGTGCAAATGTGTCAAATTAAATAATTGTAATGGCAGTTCCATCTTTCTGTAATTTGAACCAGCCCGGTCGAATTTTGTAGACTGCAGTGTGATAAAAATAATATTATTAAACTTTAGTGACCTCCCACAATGCACTGCACAAATTAAATGAACGTTAACAAAATGGTGGGTCGAAAACGTGGCAGAAGCAAACTCAAACGAATTCCGATAGAAACCGGATTACGACAAGAGTCAGTAACGTGCGCGATTGAGAAAGTACAATGTAGGTAAATATAAATGGATCGCTGCGATGCAAGAGACAAGAGCAACTTCCCACTTTATACTTGCGTGATGTACATTTGTGCAATTACATAAAAAAACTCTCTTCGCGGTAACCCGTCGTATGAACATTCATGATCAATTACGCTAAAAACAAACTGATTTATTACGAAATTAACAGATATGGCTTATACTTCATATGTCAACGATCGTAAATTAGAAAAGCATCTTAAAATGTGGAAAACTGTTAATCCTTATCGTGTCAGCAAGTGTGTTGTTGATTATAACCTCGCTTTCGACCGACTCTCGTTTTGTGTTTCAAAAACAGAATATGACGGTCTTTTTTTATCATTTTTGGGGTAGGTATTCCCCACGTTTTCCTGTCATTTTAGATTATTGTAATAAAATATTCAATAAACATCTGAAAACCGTATCTTAGCGTACAGAAAAACTTAATCTAGGTTCATGTCCATTTAAGTGCGATGAATATTTTCGCAGAAAAACTTATCAGAAATATACTATTAAAATTTAAGAGCAAAATCTTTATTGATAAATGTTGTTACACACAACATTTGTATTATCTCATGCATATTTTCTGTGTAGGTCTTACGCGTACGAGTTGTAGTGATGTCAGACCTGGCAGCCCCTCCGGTATTACACAGTGACCTTGACCCCTGGCCGGAGTGACGATGTTTACTGTGACATGGACACAGACGGAGGGCCATGGACAGTAAGAATACTTATGATAGTTTAATCTTTTCTCTCTTTTTGTATCACATTATTAGTCTGATAGCCTGTGAATTTGTCCGTGTTATATTTTTGAATATATATATCACATATAAAGGGTAACAGGAGTAGAAAAAAATGCAGTGATCAGAACTGGATTCGAACCCGGGACCTGCGAGCTCTCCCGCTGAGCTACATGTAGCTGGTCACCGATGATCGACCCAGTCTAATCCCGCTTCACTAATATTATATCATCCTCGATACTCCAGGTGTCCCGATTACTTAAAGATGATCCACCGCCGACAGAGCATAAATGATATTCATCATTTGAACAATAATTAGTGTTTAATCGTGTATACACAAGTATAATTAACACACAAAAATAATATAAAATAATTTATTTTGCCTTTGGGTCATGCGCAATCAGTACTTCATTCCATATAAGATATAGTGCCACGGAATTTTTTCGGGATGCAATTAATTACTTTTTATATTTTTTAACTTAAAGTAAAATTAGACGCTCAAACTTTTCAACGGCGGTAATGGTGTAAAGTAAGTAATTTTTGTAACTGAAGAAAAATACTAAATCGTCTGCTGCTGTTTTTGATAGTGAAAAAATACCATTTGTCAGCGGTGGAGCATCTTTAAGATACATTATTCTCCCATACTTCACAGGGATATCCCGTGGTTGCTAGGGAAAAGATATCTCTATTTTACACAGGGGGTGTAAGACAGCTCACACGCGCTAGACAATTACGTTACGTCATCAATACATGCGGCGCACATTGTAGATGACGTCATTAATTTTGACACATAACGACGTTTCTGCGATAATGGCGCGATAAAAAAAGCTGGAAACCAAGACGAATTTCATCATTTTTCTGCTATGTATCGGAGAAAAAGAATCAAACATGGGTCTATGAAGTGGACAGGGATATCTCAACCCTCGTGAAAGATTTTGGCCGTCAACCCTCGGCAAGCCTCGGGTTGACCGGCAAATATCTTTCACTCGGGTTGAGATATCCCTGTCCACTTCACAGACCCATGTAAGATTCTATTAATCTACACCCCTAGACTACATGCATCTCCATACAATACAAAAAATCCTTTAGGTCAATTTTTTTGCCCTTAATGTCAAAAGATTTGTCCTAAGGTTAAAAAATCGGTTAGGTAACATATTTGCAAATCTTTTGACCTCAAGGGCATTTTTTTTAACATTATGTGTGATGTCATAAATATTGACATAGCACTTGCTGGGAATGGAATCGTCCATTTTTTGTTGATCAGATTTGTATTCATTTCATTGGGGGGAGGGGGAATCATTTTGAGATCAGGTGTTTCGTCAATCATTTTCAGTATCAGCGATGAATAATAAGGTTTCAATGTTTCAATAAATTAAGAATGTTGTAGTATTTTTTTTTTTTTTTTTTTTTTTTTTTTTGAAGGGGAATGGTACAAATTTTATTATAGTCTAAAGTATAAAACAGTTATTTGACCTTACGGTTAAAAGATTTATTTATCTTATGGGCAAAAACATTATTTATATTAAAATTATAAGTTATTTGACCTTAAGGTTAAAAAAGTTTTTTGGCCAAAAAGATTTATTTACCTTATTTGACCATAAGGTTAATTTTTTTATCTTTAGGGCAAACGATTTATTTACTTTACGGTCAAAAGATTTATTTACCTTAAATATAAAAGTTATTTTACTTTAAGGTTAAGAAAGTTTTTGATCTAAAGGACAAATGGGTTTTTTACATTACGGACAAAATATTTATTTTTCATAAGGTTGAAAGTTATTTGATCATAAGGTCAAAAGATTTATTTATCTTTGGTTAAAAGTTATTTGACCTTATGGGCATAAGATTTATTTACCTTAAGAGCAAAAGATTTGACCTTAAGACCTTAAGCAAAATTTATAAGGGCTACATATTTCTTGGCCATAAGGTTAAAACTGTTTTATTATAGTTGTAGGAATATAAATAAATTATTACTAGATAGACTTTATTTAGTGTCAACAAATGAACAACTGTTTAAACAAATGTGTTAAATTCTTTTGAGGGATTTTTAAATTGCATCACTTGTTTGGTGTTTTCATTATTTTTTAAAGGACTGATTTCCCTCAGCGTTTCATTGTGTTCAGTAGTTGGACAAGTCAATTATGTGATTTGGAGTATGAATAGCAAAGAGATTTTTATTTACAAATTAATTATTTGTCATTATGTACATTAACATTAAGGGCAAAATGTTTTTTGACCTTAAGGTGAAATCTTTTGCCCTTAAGGTTACATGTAAATGTACATAATGGCAAAAAACATTTTTTGCCATTAAGGTCAAAAGATTTGACCTTAAATATTATGTGTATTTTATGACAAAACGGCGTGCCATAGCTCTCTCTGTGGTCTTCAAAGGCAATTTTTGCTGGCTTCGTGGCCGATATAATATGCATGAGCGAGGCTTCGGCTACAATTTCATTGAACGGCTATAAAAAGTTTCTCTTCTCGGGACGTTGTACATCTATATATGGATTTCGCCGTTACTATTCATATATATAAATCTATGGACTTTTTATAGCCGCCAATGAGATTGCAGCCGAAGCCTCGTTCATGCATATTATATCGGCCACGAACCTTACATGAATTTTTAATTAGATTGCTTCAAGATATTTGTCATAATGGTGCTTTTATAGTCTTAATGACGGCACTTTGTATAGATGTTATATAATGTTAAAAGGAAAATTATCACTCTTTCCAACGGTAGTAACCGTTTTTATGACGATGTACTAGAAATGTGTTTTTATAGCCGCTAAATGTAGGCGGGTTAGAAATTTGGAGTCTAAGGCTTTCCACCCTTCTCGTATATAGTACCATGTAGAGTATGGTTTTTATTGGGTATTTTTTATCTAGACCTCCTAAACGTTTAAAAATAATCTTAGGGCACTCTGGTGGGTCCACGATTATATAATCTGTAACTAATTCTCATATCCCTGTGATCCCCACCCCTGGAGTATCGAGGATGGTGTTATATAAACCTGAACACCTGTCATTGACTAAAAATTCCACGTGACGTCATGTTTTTACTTTACTAAACAATGAACTGCTATACTATCGTTTCCACATTATAAATATCGCTTAATTATTTTGTTAATTAAACTAACAGGTGATACAGAACAGACAGGACGGTACTGTAGACTTTTACCGGAACTGGACGGAATATCAGACAGGATTTGGTGACATAGACGGGGAATTCTGGGCCGGTAAGTACAGTGTATATATGAGGTACTATACAAGTCTATTATAATCCACGACTGATGTCTTATGTTTCTGTACAAAAACCAAATTAAGATAACAATAACAAATGTATGTGCTTGAACACAAAATAACAAAATTAATACTATCGAGAATAACGCACCTTACATTATACATATATATATTTTTTTTATTTTTACTGTTTTATTGTTTATTAGTTCCAACATGTGATACAAAGACATATATTAAATCAATGTCTGACGATTTAATAAATATTTTGTTAGGTCTCAACAAAATACATCTCCTAACCCAGAACGGTTCCATCCTTCGTATCAATTTGATGTCCTGGAAGAACGATACACAGTACGCCGAGTACCAGGACTTCCGTGTGGGGGACGTGTCATCGAAGTACCTACTTTCGGTATCGGGATTCTCCGGGAATGCCACCTGTAAGTTTTTTGTTTGTTAGTTAAGAGTTTTATTAGGTCACCTGAGACGAAGTCTCAAGTGACCTATTCTAATCGCCTTTTGTCCGTCGTCGTCCGTCGTCGTTCGTCGTCCGTCGTCCGTCGTGCGTCGTATGTCCGTAAACAATTTACATTTTCGACTTCTTCTCCAAAACTGCTGAAGCAATTTCAATGAAATTTTGCACAAAGCTTCTAAGGCATAAGGCCAATCAAAATTGTGAATTATATGGTCCCCACCCCCCAGGGGGCTGTGGGAGGGGCCAAAAGGGGTAAAATTGAGTAAAATTTCAAAAATCTTCTTCTCTACTCACAGATGTGGTAGAATCAAATACTCTTCATAGATAGAAAGGTCCTTTACAAAAATTGTGAATTATATGACCCTGGGGTCTCTAGTTTCCCCCTGGGGAGGAGGTTAAGTTTACTATAGTTTATATTGGGAAAACACATTTTTGAGCATTATTTGGTCATTTGTAATAGGAAATGAGTCAAATGTTGTCAGAATTATCAGTATGAGATGGTCATTTAATCCTATTAACAAATTTTCTATGACTGACCCCCAGGGGCCTTAGGGGCGGGGTCAAAAGGGGTCAAATAGGCTAAAACTTCAAAAATCTTCTTCTGAAATTCTGGAAATGGTAGAATCAAATACTTTTTATAAATAGAAAGGTCTTAAGATCCTTTACAAAAATTGTGAATTATATGACCCTGGGGTCTCACGTTTCCCCCTGGGGAGGGGGTCAAGTTTACTATAGTTTATAAATGGAAAACATATTAATGAGCATTTTTTGCTCAATTTTCATTGGAAACGAGTCAAACTTGGTTAGAATTATTAGCCTGATATAGCATATTAACATTATATCCATATTGGTCCAGGCCGACCCCCTGGGGGCAGAGGGGCGGGGCCAAAAAAGGTCAAATAGGCTAAAACTTCAAAAATATTCTTCTAAAATTCTGGAAATGGTAGAATCAAATACACTTAATAGATGAAAAGGTCTTAAAGTTTGTTTTATTAAAATTGTAAATTATATGACCCTGGGGTCTCATGTTTCCCCTTGGGGAGGGGGACAAGTTTACTATAGTTTATATAGGAAAACACATTAATGAGCATTTTTTGCTCAATTTTCATAGGAAATGAGTCAAACTTGGTTAGAATTATTAGTCTGAGATAGCATTTTAATATCATATCCACATTGGTCCTGGCCGACCCCCTGGGGGCAGAGGGGTGGGGCTAAAAAGGGTCAAATAGGCTAAAACTTCAAAAATCTTCTAAAATTCTTGAAATATAGAAACAAATAATTAAGATGGAAAGGTCTTAAATAAAAATTTGAAAATGATGGGGAGGAGGAGTTTAAGTTTATATAGGAAAACACATTTATGAGCATTTTTTGCTCAATTTTCATAGGAAATGAGTCAAACTTGGTTAGAATTATTAGTCTGAGATAGCATTTTAATATCATATCCACATTGGTCCTGGCCGACCCCTGGGGGCAGAGGGGCGGGGCTAAAAAGGGTCAAATAGGCTAAAACTTCAAAAATCTTCTAAAATTCTTGAAATAGTAGAAACAAATAATTAAAGATGGAAAGGTCTTAAGGTGTTTTATAAAAATTGTGAATTATATGACCTTGGGGTCTCACGTTACCCCCTGGGGAGGGGTCAAGTTTACTTTAGTTTATATAGGAAAAACATATTTGCGAACATTATTTGCCCAATTTTCATAGGAAATTAGTCAAACTTGATTAGAATTATTAGCCTAAGATAGAGCATTTTAACATCCATATCCGTCCTCGATGACCCCCTGGGGGACCAGAGGGGCAGGACCAGACATGGTCAAAATTATTAAAATTTCAAAAAATACCTCTAAGTTCACAGGTTTGGTGGAAGCAAATACTCTTCATAGTCTAAAAAGTCAAATTTATAAATCACTGACCAATTTCAAGGCCCAGCATATAGTGTTTATATGGGTCTTTAATTTGTTTCATTATTTGTTTCATTATATATTCTAACTCAGGTGACCGTTAAGGCCCATGGGCCTCTTGTCTCATTAACAAGCATTTAGAAAGCAACATGACCGCATTGTACGTTCGTTTACCAAGAACGTTGAAACACTAAACATACAATTCAAATTATAGAATCATCACCAAATGCGGTGAGAAAATATCGGCTATCGATTAGATTTGTGTGTGTTATATTTTACTGCAACTTAACCTGGTCGAGCAGGTTTTTTATCTATATAAATATTGAATACCGAGTAGATTTAAAACGCATTGATTCACATACATGTATGAGTGAATGAGTCTAGTAGCTAACTATAATTAAGATTTTAGTCAGCTTCAGATGGTCACTGAACTAGTATATGACAGTACAATATAACCTCGATGATCGGTGTAAGCAATCCTGTATAACCTGCCTGTGTTTTGACAGCTGATGATATGGAGTTCGATGACGGTTACCAGCAGTTCACTACCTACGACAAAGACAATGACGTGGCGGGAGGTTATAATTGTGCTGTAGATCGTCACGGCGCCTGGTGGTACGGAGCCTGTATTCTTAGTAACCTGAACGGGCGGTACGTACAGGATACTGGCCATGGGAATGATTGGGAGTCGATGTATTGGTACGACTTCTACTCTGGAGGGCGTATCGTACCAATGATGAGGTCCAGAATGATGGTGAAACATCCGGGTGTTTAACACGGGCAACAAACAAATCCTCAACTTATCATGTATTTTATTCCTTGCAATTTTTCATATGATATCTCTTTTGATTTTCTTCGTTTTTTTTATTTTGTTTTATTATTTGTATTTCATCAAACAGTTGGTTTTAAATCCGTGTATCATTACTGTGGTTTAATCACATGAACATCAATCAATATAATCATATCATAACTGTGTCTGTTGACTATCTTGATAATTAAAATATTTCTAAGGAAAGAAAACCCTAGTTGTTATTTATCTCTTCAAATTAAACGTGTTCCTACATCAATGCCATGATATATATACTACCTGCATTAGAGGGTGACAGTGTCTAGTGTCACCCCGAGGATATAACTGTCACCCGAGGCGAAGCCGAGGGGTGACACTAGGCACTGTCACCCTCTAATGCAGGTAGTATTTATTTTATTATACCAAAAGTCTAGAAACAAAACTAGTTTTCAAGTATTTGCAATCTATTGAAACATTTCAACTTAATAACTGTTAATAGGACGTTAAACTAAAAAAAATCAAGCGGGGTCAAAATTGTTAAAATTTCAAAAATCATCCTCTCAACTTGCAGATGTAGTAGAATAAAAAATTCTCAAAAATTGTGAATTTCAAGGCCCTAGATTCAAATTTACTATAGTTTATATCAATAGATTTATGAATATTATTTGTTCAATGTTCAAAAGAAATGAGTCAAACTTTGTTAGAATTATTAGCCTGAGATAGTATTTTAACATCACATTCATATAGGTCCCTGGTCAGGGGCCTTCTAGGGGCCAGAGGGGCGGGGCCAAAAGGGGCCAAAAGGGGCCAAAATGGCTAAAATTTCAAAAACAATCAAAAAATGTCTTCTGAACTATATGATGGAACCAAATACTCTTCATATATTAAAATGTCCCAAGATCCTCTACAATATTTGTTGCACTCGGTTCTCATATTTTTCCCTGGGAGGGGGTCAAATTTACTATAGTTTATAAAGGGAAAACACATATATGAGTATTATTTGCTCAGTTCTCATGGGCAATGTAACAGATGTAATAGAATCAAATACTCTTTAAAGATTTAAGGTCAAATTGATATAAACATTGACTGACTTCAAGATCCTGATGGGTATTTATATAGTGTCTATATGTTTATCCGAGCCCAGGTGACCGTTAAGGCCCACGGGCCTCTTGTATTAATAAAAAAAAAGATTTTAAGCTTTTTTGACCTCTTTGACCTTGAGTGAATGTTTCAAGCACGAATATTAAGTATAAAGGCGCTGCAACCTTGTACATTTTTTGCGGAAAACGACGAAATCGCCATTTTTCAAAGGGCTATATCTCCGTCATTTTTGATCAGATGACCTTGAAACTTTTCATTATATATTTCTGAGAGCATGCTATTTGATATCCAACCTACAAAAAAATTCTGTGGTGACTTTCGTTTTTGACCTTTGTTTGACCCCGTAACGAACT
Source organism: Argopecten irradians (assembly GCF_041381155.1). Lineage (NCBI taxonomy): Eukaryota > Metazoa > Mollusca > Bivalvia > Pectinida > Pectinidae > Argopecten > Argopecten irradians. The sequence goes on from NC_091146.1 coordinate 18,296,686, forward strand.
CTTGACCTTGACATAATCTCTGGTAATGAGTAAAACACGTGCTATTTCAGAATCTAACTAAACAATTAAATGGGGGCGACGTATAACGTACGGTTACAAAGTTATGAACGTTTAAACTTCGTTCCAAAAATGTAGTTTTTACTTCTGTGACCTTGTTGGATTGTCGCCTTATGTTTTTCTACACAAGTTTAAGGTTCTGGTAAAGTAATTTTGAGACCAATAATAAAAACATCACAAGTTATTCATATCTGGGGCAAATGGTAATGGTTTATAGCTCTAAATGTTCATTGGCTGCCGCTTCGATCTATAAAAATACAGTACAAAAGTAAAAGACTATTTTATAACATGTCTTTATGCCCTCCTCCCTCCCTCCAATTTTCGCTGATTGAAATGTTCTAAAAATGCTCATTTGAAAGAAAATTTGGGTCCTTTTGCACATTTTTTCGTACTTCATTTAAAAACGTTCAAACACGTAATGTTCAAACCTTCAATAATAAAACTTCAGTACATATAAACTAGGCTAAAATGTCCATCAAGAGATTCTTCTATTTAAAAAAAAATGTCTAATGTTATATGTTCCGCAACTGAGCAAAAATGTTGGCATGTGAATTTTTCTTCATTAAACTATTGAAAACCATAAGGTTTGATGAATAAAGCCGTGAAAATCTTTCAAATGGCTTCAGATGCCTTATAAACGTTATTTACAACATCGAACTTATATACTGTAAAATTGTTGTTTTTAAGCCTTATGTATGTCTTTCCTGCAGAAATCACTTTACAATTACTAATAACACTGTAAAAATATGAAATTGAATTGTAGACCACAATTTGGCTTCATGGTCTGACCGTATTATCATGTAGTTTCTCATTTCGCTTCACTATAGATGTACATATAATATTTTTTAGCAGTACTGCTTAAAGTTGTATGGTCTATAACTTTCGCTCTTTTTGTCATAGTGAAAACTGTTTAAGTGCTATACGTATTTTTCTCCGTCTATCTGAGTTTTAAACTTTCTAATTTTACCATTTTACCACTTTTTATAAAGTTGCGGCACTGAGAGAATTTTTAATTATAAAAGTAAAATATCTTTTTAACGTATACACGTAAAAAATAGGCTTCAATGAACTCTTCTGAAAATCGTCATGACAATCTCGAAGTACCAAAAGAGTTGTGAAACCAAGACTAAATGTCGACAAGGACTGAGGTCGACCTCAGCAAACTGGATCTACAAAGAAAATAATGGTCGCATATTACATTTTTTGATACACACAATATTTAACGGCAATGTTTCAAATACTCATTCCGTGGACATATACCACCATGACTTGTTCATAGTAATTAACCAGAAGAAAACGTAAACAAACACGTGTGCTCTTATGCTAGTTACCTGGTTCACAGCGTGCAGGTCGTGTCGAACGTCAGTCACGTGATATGATTCGGAATCCGACAAAACCCGAAGTCACTGAACATGGCGGTGATTCAAGGCGCTTTATTAAAAACCAGGAATATATGATCCCTAGATTTCGGCTCTCTTATAGGCCGACATATGCTTTTGCGTAGTCAAATCATCAAGTTACATGTCAATATTGTGACATATCATTACAGTGAAATTAGCATACAATGTAACTTTAAGGTAGTTGGCTCGGCCTATTTTGAATGCGCGCGCGCATCGTAAACCAACACGATTGTCGTATACGTTTTCGCAAAAACAAATCCAAAACACACATTATAATTAATCTGATTTCATAAGTAATCTACATTGTTGATAAATCAGTCAAATTACATGCAGGACACGTGAATTTAAGAAAAAATATTTCGTTTTACGACAACGGTACGTACTTCCGGTTATTGCGGTCACTATCGACGCCACGAACAGACGAGTGTCTGCTAAAAGTCCTTAATAAATCCGATTATACCAAAAGAAACAGATATACTGAAAATGAGATCATTTCGTTGAACTCATAAGGCCTCGATCGATATAAGAATTAGGGAGGCTAAAGCTGAGTTGATTTCATCGAAACAATTATATCTGCATCAGCAAAGGAAACAACGATGTTGTGAATGAGATATTTCCTGGAACTCCTTAAAACCGCATCGCCAGCAGACACAGAGAACTGAGAGTGAGATGATTTCGTTGAATTATGTTATTCCCGTATCACCAGCAGGATTATAGATGATGAGAGTAGACAGTTCTGAAATCTCCATAATCTGATATATTCTGAAACTCCTGAAAGTCATATCGTCAAAACAACAGAGATACTGAAAATAATATGATTTCATTGAACTTGTTTTTGCGGCATTGAGAGGAGAAATGACTATGTTATGAATAAGACAATTCGTTAGACCTCGACACAATAAGCCAATATTTGAAGTGATTTCGTTGAACTTCGTATGCCCGCATCGCCAGAAGAAACACAGTTTATGAGAATGAGACAGTTTTTTATAACTTTTTGAATGAGAAGAATAGAAGAATTCATTAAGGCAGGAGAGATTAAGAATGAGAAAATATATGATGAGATGAGGGCTCTGTTCGGTTGGCTCGGCTCTGCCGGGCGGCCAGCTTCGCATTCATGGAGTTTTTTGGTCCACTCGGCGCGACACGGACTTGGCTCGGCGCGGTTGAACTCGGCCCACATCATCAGGAAAAAGGAGAGGCAGGGAAATTGATGCTTTTGAGAAACAAGTTCAGCTCCAGCATCCAGAGGAAAATTCAGACGCTTAGATTAAGATGATTTCGTAGATTCCGTTAAAACTCGAGCAGACACAGAGAGATTGAGAAAGAGATTATTTTCTGGAAAGCATTTTCAAGAGAAACATACAGAATGAGAAAGCAAAGATTTCGTAGAGATGCTGAAAGTGAGAAGATTTTGTTGAATCCGTTAAACTCGCATCGAAAGAAGAAACGGAGATGATGTATTTCCTGAAATTACTGAAGCCACAATTTTCTGAAACACCGTTAAAACCGCATCGCAACGGGGATGCTGAGAGAGAGGTAATTTCGTTGAACTGATGTGGCCCACATCGCCAGCATAAACACACGTGGTTAGAGTGAAACTTATTTGGAAACTCTTTATGTTATATTTCTGAGAGTCCTTAAATAAACCCGCATCTGCCAACAGAAACAGATATACTGAAAATGAGATCATTTCGTTGAATTCATTAGGCCTCAATCGATATAAGGATTAGGGAGGCTAAAACTGAGATAATTTCATCAAAATAATTAAATCTGCATCGGCAAAGGAAACAGCGATGTTGTGAATTAGATATTTCCTGGAACTCCTTAAAACCGCATCGCCAGCAGACACAGAGAACTGAGAGTGAGATGATTTTGTTGAAATCTGTTATTCCCGTATCACTAGCAGAATTATAGATGATGAGAGTAGACAGTTCTGGAAACTCCATAATCTGATATATTCTGAAACTCCTGTAAGTCATATCGCCAAAACAACAGAGATGCTGAAAATAATATGATTTCATTAAACTTGTTTTTGTGGCATTTAGAGGAGAAATGACTATGTTATGAATAAGACATTTCGTTGGACCTGGATACCAATAAGCCAATATTTGAAGTGATTTCGTTGAACTTCGTATGCCCGCATCGCCAGAAGAAACACAGTTTATGAGAATGAGACAGTTTTTGAACCTTTTGAAGGAGAAGAATAGAGGAATTCATTAAGGCAGGAGAGATTAAGAATGAGAAAATATATGATGAGATGAGGGCTCTGTTCGGTTGGCTCGGCTCTGCCGGGCGGCCAGCTTCGCATTCTTGGGGTTTTTTGGTCCACTCGGCGCGACACGGACTTGGCTCGGCGCGGTTGAACTCGGCCCACATCATCAGGAAAAAGGAGAGGCAGGGAAAGTGATGGTTTTGAGAAACAAGTTCAGCTTTAGCATCTAGGGGAAAATTCAGACGCTTAGATTAAGATGATTTCGTAGATTTCGTTAAAGCTCGAGCAGACACAGAGAGATTAAGAAAGAGATTATTTTCTGGAAAGCATTTTCAAGAGAAACATACAGAATGAGAAAGCAAAGATTTCGTAGAGATGCTGAAAGTGAGAAGATTTTGTTGAATCCGTTAAACTCGCATCGAAAGAAGAAACGGAGATGATGTATTTCCTGAAATTACTGAAGCCACAATTTTCTGAAACACCGTTAAAACCGCATCGCAACGGGGATGCTGAGAGGGAGGTAATTTCGTTGAACTGATGTGGCCCACATCGCCAGCATAAACACAGGTGGTTAGAGTGAAACTTATTTGGAAACTCTTTATGTTATATTTCTGAGAGTCCTTAAATAAACCCGCATCTGCCAACAGAAACAGATATACTGAAAATGAGATCATTTCGTTGAATTCATTAGGCCTCAATCGATATAAGGATTAGGGAGGCTAAAACTGAGATAATTTCATCAAAATAATTAAATCTGCATCGGCAAAGGAAACAGCGATGTTGTGAATTAGATATTTCCTGGAACTCCTTAAAACCGCATCGCCAGCAGACACAGAGAACTGAGAGTGAGATGATTTTGTTGAAATATGTTATTCCCGTATCACTAGCAGGATTATAGATGATGAGAGTAGACAGTTCTGGAAACTCCATAATCTGATATATTCTGAAACTCCTGTAAGTCATATCGCCAAAACAACAGAGATGCTGAAAATAATATGATTTCATTAAACTTGTTTTTGTGGCATTTAGAGGAGGAAAGACTATGTTATGAATAAGACATTTCGTTGGACCTGGATAACAATAAGTCAATATTTGAAGTGATTTCGTTGAACTTCGTATGCCCGCATCGCCAGAAGAAACACAGTTTATGAGAATGAGACAGTTTTTTGAACCTTTTGAATGAGAAGAATAGAGGAATTAATTAAGGCAGGAGAGATTAAGAATGAGAAAATATGTGATGAGATGAGGGCTCTGTTCGGTTGGCTCGGCTCTGCCGGGCGGCCAGCTTCGCATTCATGGGGTTTTTTGGTCCACTCGGTGCGACACGGACTTGGCTCGGCGCGGTTGAACTCGGCCCACATCATCAGGAAAAGGGAGAGGCAGGGAAAGTGATGGTTTTGAGAAACAAGTTCAGCTCTCGTATCGAGGGGAAAATTCAGACGCTTAGATTAAGATGATTTCATAGATTCCGTTAAAACTCGAGCAGACACAGAGAGATTGAGGAAGATATTATTTTCTCGAAAGCATTTTCAAGAGAAACATACAGAATGAAAAAGCAAAGATTTCGTAGAGATGCTGAAAGTGAGATGATTTTGTTGAACCCGTTAAACTCGCATCGAAAGAAGAAATGATGTATTTCCTGAAATTACTGAAGCCATAATTTTCTGAACCACCGTAAAAACCGCATCGCAACGGGGATGCTGAGAGGAAGGTAATTTCGTTGAACTGATATGGCCCGAATCGCCAGCATAAACACAGGTGGTTAGAGTGAAACTTATTTGGGAACTCCTTATGTTAAATAAACCCGCATCTGCCGAAAGAAGAAAGTGAGATGATGTATTTCCTGAAATTTCTGAAGCCACAATTTTCTGAAACACCGTAAAAACTGCGTCACAACAGAGATGCTGAGAGGGAAATAATTTCTTTGAACTGATATTGAATACAGGTGGTGAGAGTGAAACATAACTGGAAACTCCTTAAGTTATATATTTCTGAGAACCCTTAAAGATGAGATCATTTCGTCGACCTCATTAGAGACCGATGAACCAAATGTTTTCCATAGGCGACAATGTTAAGGTTTGCCACTGTCCAAGTTAGATGGAGTTTTCAAGTCTGGACACCTTTCACTTATTTTGAAGGTAATCTCACATACCTGTGAATAAAAAAATCCTGAAATTCCAAATTGATTACCTCCCCCTGTCAGAAACAGATCTGACAGAATTTTAAAATTTCTTTACATATTTTACATCTACATGTATTTCCCAACCCACAGATTAAACATTTGAGACTGATTCACCTCTCGATGAAATATTGTACCCATAAGGGGATTTCCATGAATCTATTTTTGGTTTGATTCTGCGGTCCCTATAGCATTTTACATATTTTTCAAATTTACCATTTTTGGAAAGCCACATGTCTATAAGGTCTGATTCGAAAATGAGAGTTTCCTCGCTGCATGGGTTGATCTGGTACTGCAAGCTTTGTGCAACGATTCGGATTCCTGTAAGAAAAATTATGAGAATTTAAACAATTTTGTACTGAAACTTTAAATATCGCAATAGAACTTGAGAACCTTGACTTTGGGCTTTTACTTATAATTATAGTATAGTTTGTGTACTACATGGAAATGTAAACAACTGAAATAAACTGGAAGATCAGGGGGAGATTACTCATTTTCTTTACCCCGCCCCACATATTTGGAATTTCTACGAAAACATATCCAGAACTGAGTATTTAAGCAAAGCAAAGTTCCATAACTGGCTCAATATTATATAAGTCTAACTTAGTAAACAAAACAATATCATAAAGAAATGATTATAACATACATATGTATTATGTCATAATATATCTGATGAAACACAGAGAAATTATGGTGCTACTAATAATTTATGGCAAAAAACAGCCCCAAAAACCTCAAATTTGCCCTGATTTTTTTAATGAGCTGATTCCAAAATTACAGATGTATACCAATTGATGTGAAAAAGGAAATTATTAACCTCTGAAGGGTTCCAGGGACAGAAAAGATCAAATCTAGAACAAAATTTGAACCCAAAAAGCTGCCCAGAACTGCAAAAACGTGCCTATTATAAAGAAAAAGATTTTTTTAAATAGAATGAAACTAATATTACACTCATAGGATCTGGCAATGTAAGCATTACACAAGTCACCTCTAGAAAAATTTACACCAACCGACTGCTAAGTGACCCCGTTTACCAGAGACCTATGTATATGGAAGGAAGATAACTCGAATTTCACTCGACTATTCACTTCGAAGCAATGATATATATAGAGAGAAAAAACAAATCATACTCACGAATTCATAATCAGGTCATTTATGGAAAAGCAACTAAGTCTAGAATTTTCATGAAATGAGTAAACTCTCCTTGGCGCTGTCTTCAAGTCAGGAATAAGCTGCTAAACTTGTCGGCCTAAAAGGTACAATATATTCAAAGCACGACTGAAACAGAAGAAACTAATAAAGGAATGTGGTTAAATGATCAGATGACTAAAACTAATGAGTGAAAGTAACTGATTTAACACAAAAACAGATAGTGTTTTATATAGAGTGATTAGGTTTCATGGTCATTTAGGGATGTGTCAATTACTTGTGGGAACCCAGAGTACCTCAATGAAAACCACCGACCTACAGTCTGAACCGATTACCTATTCCTTGCCGGTCTTTAATATTAAAGATTGAAAAACGACTATACTGGATATGGTACAGAACCAAAGAACAGTATATCCATTTGATGAATAAATACATAAAATATGTTAGATACAGATAAATAGAATAATAATTATGAGAAACAGATAAATACTACAGGGAAAGACATAATGCCTAAAGCCTAATATTACATGTTTTGTAGGTTTGAATACCTCCTAATAACAGTGTAGTATGCAGATTCAGAGCAGTTCACTAAATATCATTGAAATACACATCCTATTCTAAGTCAGCAGATATGTTAAAAACACCACACCTCTGCCAGGACCCCTCGCCCCTGTGTCATACTGCCCCAAGCCCCAGTCTTATAATCCTGACAAAAACATCATCTTTATAATCACTTTCTATGATATTGGTTCATGTTTATCAACAACATATGTGTAATAAAACTTCCCCAATTTACAGTGTTGTTATCAAGACAGGAAACGTATTAAATATAACTACCAAATATGTATAAAGTACATGCAAAATACCTTCAACATTCGATTCCTAGTCAAAATATGAATATTAGGTTCAGGCAAATGGTGTCTAGGGACGCTGAATGATGTAAAGGTCATATTCGGTTGCATTGTCAGTCCAGGTTAAAAGGAGTTTTCAAGTCTAGTCATTAATTTTGAAGGTCATCTGTGAATAAAAAAGTTAAGATCTACCATCTTGCTAAGATCTACCATCATGCTAACTTTTATGTGGGGGTGCCATCTTATGTTAATTCCGCACCAAAAAAGACCAACTTTTTATGAAATTCCAAAAATTCCCAAAGAGGAATAAGTGTGTAGTTTTCATTCTAGAAAATGATAATGAAAAAGAAATAACTTATATAAACTTATCAGCATAAAACTAAATCATCATTTAATGTAATACTTTTATACAGGTTTCCAGATGTATAGATTAAGCTATGTGTTTAGCTGCCTTCTAAGTTTCTTTTGTTTTCTTGTTGATATGTACCTTCTGTTTGCCTGTCTATATGCCAAAGACAAAATGTTTGCGCATGCGTATACGAATATTTTTTCTTTTTTAGTTATATCAGGTTTGCTGTGACTAAATTAACGAAATGTTGCTTACATTAAATATATAAGAAAGATCTCCGATCTTGTTCTGTTACATTAAAACGAGGTAATAGGCAATCATCAGCGACGCAGTAACATGAAAGAGAACAATAGAGATCTAAGAACATTATTGAATACACACCTTATCCTGAGACAGATCAAATAGGAGAAGACTGACCACATCAACATGTCATTGGAAGTCAATGTAAACCTTCAGAACAGGAAAGACCAGATCGCCAAAAATACCTTAAACAAATTCAATACAGCTTCAGTATTCTATAACTTAAATTAATACGCTATAGGCATCGAGTATGGACGCGAATAGAATTATAAATACTACAATACAGACAAAATAAAGCTTAATTAGTTCTAATTATTATACCGTCATCATACTTATCAAAATACCGTAAGCATTTATATTTGTAGATTATTATTTTCGTGAGATTGCAGTTTTGCAATATAATAATGCTCAGATTTTTAGAATTAGGAATTTTAGAATTTGCAAATGTGTATCTATCTAAAATTATTTCTCCATTTATTATCCAATAGGATAAACAACCAAAACACAAGAAAAAAAATTTAAAATTATATACATTGTATCAATGAAAGTAAGGTCAAGAGATTATATCAGTTTCCAAGCAATTGAACAGTTATTGTTACCAAAAATGTTTATAATTTATATAAAGTGATAAAATAAATAAATATTGGATGGAACTGCATGAATATAAGTCAGGAAAGTAATAATAAATTTTGTAAAGACGTGTTAGGGACTTGGCACAGACTGGAAAGCAAAGATTACTTTACTTCACTCAAAGGGAGATCACCCATGGAAAACACCTGTCTGGTACAACAGTATTATAAAGATAGGCGTGAAAACAGTATTTTATTTACAGTGGTACTGCGATTTATCTGACTGGATATTTTATTAAATAATTTAATTCAAAAACATTATTCTCATATGTTGAATTGTCCATAGATTGAATATTGAAATGCTTTGTTTAAATATAATGGTATTTAACCAGCAGATGAAAATTCTTTACAAAATAATCCTATTGAGATTGAAGAAAATTTATTGAAAAACAAGAATAAAGCGTAATTATATTTAAAATCATCGTGGAAAAAAAGCTAAGTATAGTTTAGCATCAGTAAGTTTCACAGCCTCTGAATCCCACACCCTGAAATGAATCCTGCAATAATTAGGTGTGTTGGGGTGATGATGATGTCATTTTGGTAATTCAAAGTTTGTTAGGATTGGAGTTATAGTTTTTAAGAAACAGAGCTAAACAAAACTTTAAAGTAAAAGATGCTCCACCGCCGACGAATGGTATTTTTTTTCTCTATCACAAACAGGAGCAGAAGATTTAGTATTTTTCTTCAGTTACAAAAGTTACTTACTTTACACCTTTACCACCACTGAAAAACTTGAGCTTCCCATTTTACTTCAAGATAAAAATATTGAAAATATTTAATTGCATCCCGAAAAAATTCCGTGACACTATATCCTATATGGAATGAAGTACTAATTGCACATTCACCAAAAGCAAAGTAAATAATCTCATATTATTTTTTGTGTTAATTTGAGATATATATATACACGATTAAATCCCAATTGTTGTTATTGTGTTTCATTTATGCTCTGTCGGCGGTGGAGCATCTTTAAGTCTTATAAATAGTTTAGCATCACTAAGTTTCACAGCCTCTGCATCCCACGACATGAAATGAATCATGCACTAGTTAGGCGTGTTGAGGAGATAATGATGTTCTTCAGCTATGTTTTAAGTTTGGTAAGGATTGGACTTATACTGTACATTTTAAGAAACAGAGCTAAACGCAAAACTTTAAAGTGAAATGTTGACGACAACATTAAGGCCAACGCCGCCACCGCCGCCGCCGCCGCCGGAAAAACTTAGTATCGCCTTCGCGAAGTATCGCCGCGGGCGATACAAAAACAAGTGTTTATAAAGGCGGAAAAGCTAAAGAGAAGTTTGATCGTGACAGGGAGATGTGGGGTAAACGTATTCAGATTTTTAAAATGGATTTTTTTTATATTTATTTCGATTCTAAATATGTCTCTAGTTTTGAGGAGTATGTATGGTGTATATGAACCATCTTTTGTCTCTAGTCTCTGATAATATCGTTCCGTAAAGCAGTTCATTATATATGTGTAGTTCCTCTTACTAAAAGCTCAACTTACATCCATCTTCTAGCTTTAAAATTTATATTTATTGTGTGTTCTCAAATGATGATAAACTACTAAAAGTATACATGCACATTGTATATGTGAATTATTGTTTTGTTGTTGTTTTGTATTGTATTCTTGTATGAAAAATTTGGAAAATAAAAGATCTTTATGCCATATATTTACAAAATGTAGACAAAATCGTGTTGCTGGAAATACTTAGAAATCGAAAGGCGACGGTATTCTACTAGCTATATAAATAAATCCAAAGTTTGCATGTACCTACAGACCTGATCTACAGAGGGTGTAGACAATAATATCAATGGGAAAAATGAAACATACCTGTTGGATCTGTTTATTTACCATATGACAGTCCATTGTGAAAAAGTGAAGAATTCGAAAGGTCAATATCGTAAACATTTGATGCCGTAAACAAAATTTCCGAAGTTCTGATATTTGGCGATTTTAATTTACCAGATATTGTATATATAGGGCTCAGATGACGGCGATCTAGTAGTTTAGTGAACACTGTTTGTACCCGTCGTTATCGGAACGGCCAGGCGAGACAAAACTCTCAAAATAATACCCGTAACGGTTTCTTCCCCTGCCTTCGGACCACATGACCTTGAGCGGTCACGCAACAGTTTCTCGAACAGTTTCCGTAATCTTGGCTCTGTTCACCGGACAGTATTCAATTTCAAATGAGTAGATTTTACATCTATGAGAAATTTATTGTCAAATATAAATTGGTCCGTTATTCATTCTGCTACGACAGTGGACTACGTATACTTTATGAAATTGTTTGCGCAGGAGGTTAAACTAAGAAACCTTGTCAAAATATCTTATCCGACAGTTGGGATAATGCAGAGAAAATTTATCAGCTTCCGTGTTTTAAATCCAGACCAGATAACATGAACATGTCATATGTACAAATGTGTCATCATTCAACTGGCCCAGCCTAGAATGTATACAAAAAGGATTATCTCGACGCCATATCTTTATTCAAATGTACCTAGTATGTTTGATTGTAATATTTATTAACCGGATATAATAACTTTTTAGATCCTCGTGGATTTTTTAGATCTTGTACTTAAGATATCTTATATACTATATGAGATAGCTTATTTTTATATAAGATATCTATATCGCAATCAAGATAGCTTCTAAAAATATGCATTGAAATTAAGGATCGACATTGCGCTTTGAATTAATTAATACCATGTTGGCTTGCCATAATAGATTTAAATCTTAGTGACACGAATACAGATGTCTATTATAGCACGTTGTGCATATCTGAACAATATTAGATAGAGACTTCTACATGTATGGTCCATTTTGATGTAATCAAATATATTTCAATCTAATATCTAATTTCAATCGACCGCATAAGTAATCAGAAACGCACATCCACCGTACAAATCAAAACATATATAGTTTTCAGCCCATTTGTAATAAAACAATTGAAGAAGGAGACTTACGTGAACTCGATCTCTGTAATGGGTTCGTTCTTGGTACAATGAACCTATATATAGCTACACTGCGTACCTCGAATCAAACCGGGCGCTTACCGGTAAATAAATTATAAACGACCAATGAAACAACAGATCTACTATGACGTGACATTGACCACTAGGACATTTCGGACAAACGTTTCTAGCATAATGATAACGCATCAATGATACATGTAGGTAAATAGAATTATCCTTACAGAAGGAAAAGTAGTAAAATAACATACGTATGGCCACAAATAAAGTAACAAGTCTACATTTAAACGTAATTATGATATGCCTCTTGTTATTTCGCAACATATGCGCTGGCGTGAAAGGGGAAATGAACAAATGAAGAAGTATTAGATTGTTTTGTATAAATAGTTAAGGACAACCTGAAAATCTGAAGAGAATCCTTTTTTAACCAGGCCGAGATTCGGAGGTTCAGATAAATGCAATATGCCTCACTGTAGAACTTACAAAAACATGATACAAGTAGAAGGAAATAAATTGCAATTAAAAAAATAACAAACATTAACCGTGATATGATTTGCAGCTCATCATGAAAACAGAAACCAATACGCAAATTAAAACCACAATACCATGAAAACGTAGGTGTGGTAGGTCGCGGATTGGCGGGAGAGGGGGGTGGTAAACGTTCTAATTTTAGCGATAGCTATATATACATGTACATTATATATTTTAGCGTTTTCGTGCAATAAACTTTATGGCGTTGATTGTACATATAGCTTTTGCAGGTTTTGGAATATTATGAATGCGCGAGAATTGATCATTGATCCCAGCACTTGTCAAAGATCAAGTTTACACTAAACTTCGAAAGAAAGAAAGAAAGAAAGAAAGAAAGAAAGAAAGAAAGAAAGAAAGAAAGAAAGAAAGAAAGAAAGAAAGAAAGAAAGAAAGAAAAGAAAGAAAGAAAGAAAGAAAAGAAAAAAAAAGAAAGAAAGAAAAGAAAGAAAGAAAGAAAGAAAGAAAGAAAAAAGAAAGAAAAAAGAACGGCTAAATGAAAGACAGAAACAAGGAAAGACAGAGAGATAAAAGAAAGAAAGATGAATGAGAAAAAAAAGAAGAAAGATGAATGAAGGAAGAAAGAAAGAAAATGGAAAGAAAGATATGCATGTGAAAAAGAAAGAAAGAAAGGACATAAACATAAAATAAATAAACAGACAAACAGGAAGAACCAACAAAGAAACCGGTTTTATATAAGATGTCAGTGAATATTTGCAGATTAGTCTTATATATACATTAACCTTTAGATAGGTTCCGCTTATCATGTCAACTCGTGGTAACTAGGTCAATGGCGAAAGAGAAGCTTACCTGCGATTTTACTAGAGTTTATATACTGTTTACTTGTCGCATGTATTATAGTCAATGTACTACTGACGATTTATGTTCTTTTAGAGTTGCAGACTTTACATAAACAGTATGGCGAGTTACAGACGAAAGTTTCTGATAATTTTTTGATTATTCAGGACAAGTCTAAACCTCTTGACCAGGTTAGTATTTCTTGCATTGTACACTGGTATTGTAATATTTACCAATATTTTTTTTTTTATTTCATGTTTAGTTATGTTGGTTGTAAAAATGACACGATAATATTTGTGATGCCTTTGTGTCCTGACCTACTAATAGCCAGAGTTATGTAGGAGGCAAACTAGATTTGGAGGAAAGACAGTGATTATATATGTGTATGGGTCGTGTTAGTTTATGATTTATATTCCTTCAAAACGATCTTTAAATTGTCTGTTTAAAATACGTCGGGCATGATTTGTTACCAGAGTCACGGGTATTTGCAGACTATAAAATCTACAAAGACATATACATGTATAATTTAAAAAAAACTTAAATAGGCTACTCACTTTTAGTGTGTCAATGGACCAGGTGAAGTAATCAACTTTAAAAAGTTAACCCTCAATTTAACATGGTAATTTTATCCTCGAGTTTAATAGTTAGTATTTTTAGGATCTTTAAAATGATTCACTTTTGCCTTTATAATCATGTTTTATGCTTTCACATTAAGTCGTGTGTATACAATATTGCATTATATTGGTTGTTTCAATATATATGTACATCAATTTTCAGATATCGGATGTCAGAGCCGACAAATCATTATTACGGAAAGGGAGACAACTGACGTCCCATGACTTTTTAGCCGACTTGCTACATGCGCAGGTACGTTTACATTTTTTTTTCGTATTGCGGTCTTTTTATAAGATCGACATTAAAGAAACATTCTTCTGTCTCGATTTTCTGAAGAATGTTGGTTGACTACGAGATTATCTGTAGTACAGCAAAAATAAAGAATTCGGACGGAAATATTTCTAATATTAAGGCATACAATAAGTACACAACTAACATTTTGCTCATAAAATTAAACGCTAGCTTAACTGACTGCGTTTACGTCTTTCGTTTTCTTTTGTCATATTTTTATGGTGTTGCATCATAAAAAAATTTTGCAGCTGAACTGATAGAAACCCATGGAGTATCGAAAATGTCATAAAGTGCATGTATATATTTACGATTGAATGTGTCTTTATTGCTTACAGGTTCGTCCTGACTACTTATTCAGCATTTTCATTTCATTTTTGTAACACTCGCACGTTTCTGATTGACCAAACATTATTTATAGTTTATGTTTTTGACGAAATTATTTACACGAATAAAATTTTGTTTTTTTATCGCTTTTATTTTATTTTCAATTGAGCTGGGGTTTAATTGTGTACTTTTAACAATTAATCCACCTGAGAATTGGTATGGTTAACAAAACAGAATGAAACTAATAATAATATCAAATTCTGCATATCTCAAATGCCATCTTGATTCTCATTTAATTATAGGCACATATATTACAAGCTCACTGCACTAATGACAGCAAACTGTGTATGCAAGGTAAGTATGTCCATTCGTCCGAGACTAATATGAACACATAATCAATCCTACATATATATATATACCTGAGTAAACTGTAAAAAATGTACTTTTATTTAATCTTTTATAACGGGATATGAGTTTCATAGAGTTATTTCCCTTCCCTCACAAAATACGGCCCATTGACATATCTAAGGTCATTTAGGGCTAAACCACAAGTCATGTATTAGTTTTAAAGGCCCACTACCTTTCCGGAGGAAAACATAAAGGTTTCTTAAAAACATTTATAACATCAGAAAATATTATACCAATGGCCTAAGATGAGGTTACAACACCAAACATATGCAAGATTTCCTCCGTAATGTTTGATAACAGTGGAGAGTTACTTCGCTGTTTTTTGCCGTCTGGCGCAGTGATAGTCAACTACCGCGCGGTATTTAGGACGACGGCGGAACATAAGACGACCCGCGTTATGAAAATTAACATTTTTATTTATTTTAATCAAATTGTTCAGAATGTGATGACATGTGTAGTATTAACGGTAAGTTAATAACTTTAGAGACTATACAAAAATATCGATCTCGTTTTACTTTCCCATTTTAAAAATTAAAAGCCGTTTCGGAAAGGTGTGGGCCTTTAAAGAGACCGATAGAAAAAAAATAATGGTTGTATCTAAATGATTAAAATAAGACATAGAAAAGTATGAACGAAAAAAAACCCAGATTGTTAGTTTTGATTTGATAAAAAGATTGTATGTGATAAAACAGAGAAAACTCGTGCACAATGTTGATGAAACGATAAAATGTTGAGATGATACGATGATAAGATGGAAAAACATTTATATTTTGTTTCTTAAACGTGCCGATTTCTTTGAGATAATTGAATCCACATGATTGTCGTCTGTACAAGTTCTGTCGATGGTTGATGTATTCTTATCAATCGTAACTTAAAAATGACGTCACTGTTTTTAACAATGCATCTGTTTAGTCATCTTCGAGATGACAGGCTGCATAGAATATCGATAGGCAAGTGGGATGGTCATTTGATGAACGTAATAAACAGAATGACAGAACATTATTTGGCTTTGTAATTAAGCGTTGTTCTCCGTAATCCTCAAAGGAATCTCTTCTCTGAATCCCTGGGGAGTCGAGGATGTCTATTGGTCAATACGACTGCGTAATAATTTCTAGGAGAAAAAAATCCATCAATTAAACTGAAATAAATGGTAAAAAAATAAATTATACGGATTAGCTTGAATATATTTTCATATATATTATGGAGATATAACACAAAAAATCGGAGAGTAATCTATTTCCATTATATAAAATGTAGTCAAGAAAATCCTTAAATAACACAACTAAATGTCATTCAATTTTTTAGAAATCCCTTCCTTAGTCTCAGCATGTTCAAGTTTCACGATTATGCCTCTTAATTTTGGGAAAAATTGCATCAGTCAAACTAAGATTTCGGTCCTTATGCTCTTCTTTTGGGATTAAACTTGTTATGGAAAGTTCGTGGAACTAGGCCCTGAACATGTTTTTCCCATTGTCTTTCCTAGGGCCAAAAGGAGAGCCAGGACCCAAAGGGGACCCAGGTATTCCCGGACCTGCCATCCAGTCAGATTGTTCCTGCATCAGTACGTCATTTGTCACTGTTTCTAGACATGGAGTAACTTTAGCGAAATGTTATATGTGTGACTATGTTTTAAATTATAAACATAATAATATTTCTTATTTCATAAGATTATGTCTGATTTAAATTTGCAGGCCATACCACATATGCCGCGTTATCAAGACACATTTTATCTTCAAACCATTTAGTTACCCCTCTTCCCATGAAAAAAATTCCTTGTGCATTTGTCACATAATTCATGTATAATGTAATTAATGATAAGCAAAAATACAACTGCGCCACCCGGGAATCGAACCCGGGTCGCAAGAATGGGAATCTTGCATGATACCACTACACCAGTGGCGCTTATGTCAATATTTAATTTACATACAAGTAAGAAAGCGGTCGCCCGAGTTCTTAGATTATCTCAATTATCTCTAAAGTTACGCTTGTAGTAGAGCGGGGGATTCCAAGCCCCCCCCCCCCCCCCCCAAAAAAAAAAAAAAAAAAAAAAAAAACAAAAAAAAAAAAAAAAACATTAACTTACTTGACAACATTTGTTTTCTTTATTTCAGAGGCTCCGGCGATGAGTACGAACATTACGCAATACAGGCTTATCAGAGGGCAGTCTGTTATTATAAACTGTCCCGTCAGAGGAACTCCTGAACCTATTATCACGTGGTCAAAAAATGACGTCAGAATCAACAACAGTACCGCGCGAAACCTCACTGCAACAACGCCTGGTAACTATACATGTACTGCAGAAAATATCATGGGTGTAGCCTCGCATAGCTTTTATGTAACATAATAAAAGTGTACAGGTGTATCTGATTTTAGTGGTGAATAAATGTCGTTATGTTTTGTTTTGTTTTTTTTTTGGGGGGGGGGAGGGTTTCATTTTCTTTTTCAAACTTTTCTTTTTTAACGGATATTTTTCGAAGTACAGAAGCCCATTGGTACCAAACAAATGATAAAGAGGGAGTTGAAAACTATTTGGTTTGGAAGATTGGGGTTAACAAGATTCAGGCGAAAAAAATTCATGATGGCATAAATGGGTCACCATTTTTAAACAAATCGGAGCTAGCCGACAATGTAACACCGTTGCCGAGAACACAATGTGACTACATAATGGCGTCCTTCCGAAACGTTCACGAGAACGGGTCATGAATTTCCCGACTTCCTTCGGCAACAATTGTAACTAATATTGGCGACCTATTGTAAATTAATACATGTTAACGAGCATCGCGTTTCACGCCTTTCAAGAAATAATTAACTTTTTCTTTGTATATATTTATTTTATCTATACCTTAAAACAACCGAATTAAAAAGTACCTTAGCTTGTTCACAATACTCGAATGACCTGACAAACTGATAATAGCATTAGTTATACAGGGTTCATATGTCCTAATATCAACACTATCCGGGGTCATTACTTGGTTGCCAAGTAACAGAAAATCACGATCAAACCCCTGCATGATCTCTAACAACCTTTGGCCTGGTCTGCCTCTACTAGGCTATACACTTCTGTTATTAGTATTATAGTTGAATGGAATAGAGAAATATTGATAATCTATATATATATACAGATACAAGAATCGACACAATGCCTACGTTAAAAGCTTTTGGAGTGCTAGACTGGGTTATTTTCGGTGGTATGTTGTCAATATCGGTCATTATCGGGATATATTTCTCTGTGACAAACAACAGACAGAAAACAACATCCGATTTCCTGATTGGAAATCGAGAACTGAAACTGATGCCGATTGCCATTTCAATGCTGGTGTCGTTTTTATCCGCCATCTCCCTTCTGGGATATCCGGCGGAGATGTTCACACAGGGGACCATGTTCCTGATGATTGTGTTCGCGTACGTTGTGGGAGGATTTTTTGTTATTACTCTGTTTGTTCCACTCATGTACCCCCTTCAATTGACCAGCGCCTATGAGGTTAGTACGGCGTTTAGTTATCTGCCCTTGGTGGTAAAGATATTGCATCATTACTTAATTGCATTATGTGCAAAATGTTTCGAGTATATATAATGTTATTTCCTCTTAAAAAGTAACACAATGCAAAACAAACCCACATTGAGTTTAAATGCATACCTAACGAAAGGGAAGAGCTTTTTTTAATTGTTTGTTTTATACAAATGCAAAATGGTTGACTTCACAGAAACGGGAAAATATATATAAGGAATTATTTGTTATCCCACTAGGGATAGCGGCCTAATATATACTTACGTAAGTTTAGGATAAGGAGTTTAATGATCCATGCGTTCCATTTGCGGATTCGATCGTACCAGTTGTACAAGTACTAAATTGATACGACACCGCCTGATGGAAGGCATTTGAATAGTTCCATGATGGCGGCACTTATATGAAAGATACACTTCGAATATATAAGTCAAGTATTGTCTCTGTTAACAATAAAATGGGAATAAAAATAATACCATAATAGTTTTAGAATACATCGAAATAAATAATCCATGTAATTTCATCGGATATGAATACTCAATATTATTTTGAACAAAGGAAACAGTCGATAACCAATGAAAATTCTCTAGTGCGCTATCTTGGATCGGTACGCTGCTAAAATCGAACTACTTGTACCGTTCAATTCTTCAGCATGGGATGGCGCGTACCATTTGAGATACAAAAGATTCGTATCGATACAACTGGCACGAATCTGTAAATGGAATGCATGGGAATGCAAACGAAGTTTTAAACTAATGTTATAATTGAAGTAAAGGGACAAAACGACCGAAACATTATCAAGCAAAATTGTATACCTACGTAACAACATTTACACGGAGATTTCGTTTCGCGATCTAGACGTAAACAAATATAGTTTTAATATTCCGATGCTTGATGCATTTTTGCAATGTTATTGCGGTTTATGCGAGTCAGCTCCCCTGCGGGTAGGTATCGATTGTTACGTCAGTATTTTGTAATCGCAATTCACGTCGTTTTCTTAAAAAAAATATGGCGTTACGCGCGAACATATGAAGTCACAACCTACCCACAAGTGCAGATAAATCTATAATATGCAAATACGGAATAATCGTTCCTGAAATACGCAAAAAAAATTAATCACTCCCGAAAGAAGTTGATTTACAGACGGTAAATAAGGGAGAAATCAAAATATCCAAATATGTTTAAATGTATCTCAGAACAAATAGGGAATGCTTTTTAGAAAATACATCTGCATTTACAAATTATTACACACACGAAGCGATGTGATTTCTATTATTTTTCATAGCTTTTTAAGGTGTCCAAAGAAATGAAAGTGTTGTCGTGATATTCCGGAAACAAATAGCGAGAAAACGGATAATTAAAGCTGATGCACATGCATGTACAATGCACCATAGTCAAAATGTAGCGCAACACACACATTTTGCAAATGCTACATACATGATATTTATTTCATATTTAGACTCCTTCGGTAGTGTTTACCTATTGGTGATCGAAAGTCCATGTTGTATTTCCATCTTGGTGTCATAATACATGAATATATGCCTAGTAGTTTTACATATGTCAATGAAGTTGTGGCGAATGCCTGAAAGTAAATATACTGTCATTGATGACCTACGTTTATTTGATATTCTACCAACCTAATTAAAATGATGTCTTTCAATATTTACAGTTTGCACTGACATGGACTCAATAACCATGCTTACTAGTATTATCATTATCAGCGCATAATGATAGCACAACACGTGCGATGGGAACATATGAATGACTCGATTCCATTCAGCTGTTCAATCGAATTCGTTGACGATGACGGGAGAGAAAAAATAGGGATATTTTATTAAAAAATACGCAACTCTAGCGAGAATAGATAACATTTATTTACGTGAAAAACTGTAAATATAAGGAATGTGTTTTTATTTTGTTGAGGTTATGAGGGTATAATGATAATGGACCCCGTGTAAATTTTATGTAACCCGGCTTCGCCGGGATTACATAATTTACACGTGCTCCATTATCATTATATCTTCATAACCTCAACAAAATAAAAATATATTCCTAAATTCAACTACATATATACACCAGATGTGGTATGAATGCAAATATTGTGTAACTGAATACTTCCTTTATTTCAACTAATATTCTCCATGATCGCACGCTGTTATGTAACATTCTGATATATCGAAGTTACACCTCTTCGTTTCACTTAAACAGTACAGAGTGAAACAGTTGGATGTAACTCTGAAATATCTTAATCTAGAGTTAGTAACATTTTGAAACTCAAACTTGTCTTTAAATCATCTTAGCTGTTAGTTTTGGGCACTTAAAGTTGAGTAATCAAAATTTGCGTTAACCATTACTTAAAGATGCTCCATCACCGATAGAGCATAAATATTATTTATCATTTGGGTTATAATTCGTGTTTAATTGTGTGTGTATATATAACTAATTAACACAAAAAACACGCATGAAATTATTCGTTCTGCATTTACCATCTGCGCAATTAGTTTCTCATTTCATATAGGACATAGTGCCATAAAGCTTGTTCGTGACGCAATTAATAACATTTTGTTATTTAAGCTTGAAGTAAAATAAGCAGCACAAACTTTTTAATTGTTGTAATAGTACATGTATGAAGTAAGCACCTTATTTTGTAGCTGAAAAAATACAAATTCGTCTGCTTCTGTTTTTAAAGAGCAAAAACACCATTCGTAAAAAGTGTACATAAAGTATCTTTAAATTCAGTTTCACTGATATGTTTTAAACTTCATTCTAATTAAATCTGCGAGCATCCTAGAAAATTCAGGTCAGTGTCTACGTAAATCCATACATTTATACACTCTAAATCTCTTAAATCAATAGGGATTTACATAGTTAACATAACGTCTGTCAGTTTATAGTACCATAAACCACTAATGCTACCCGTGGAGTAGAGACGACACCATAGCATCAGAAAACTTCTGTAATGTGGAAGAAAGCTTCGTCATCTTCTAAATATCCACAGAGAAAATCTGTCATTTGAGCATTGGGATTTACACGAAATGTTAAAATGGATGAACGTTAACATATTACAACTGAAACCCTAAAACCACGGGCTAATTTGTCGATTTTGCAAACTTTTGAAACATTTTTGAAATATCAACTGATGTCGGTTTTGGCTAACAGTGCTTGAGAAGATCGCCTTTGTTTACGTTGATAAGAATATAAACTTTACCAGTCTGTACCAGAGGGCGATACACCCGACCGTCACCCATCTGGGATAATATAGACCAACTGATTCACTGCAGCTTAGTCAGGAGTTCAAAAAAGTAAAGAAAAGTCATACGCTGCACAAAATTACCATCTTGAGAGGCATATCTTGCGATATTTGCAATCATATAATTGGTACTTACTGAAAAATTTGTATCCAGTATTTTTGATTTTTTTATCAAAATTATAAAAAAAAAACAAATCTAAGTGAAACAAAAAAAATGGCGTCTAAGGATGAGTTTGATGTTTGGGACTGGGTGGCGTTCGCCGCCATGTTGGCTATATCTACTGGAATAGGAGTGTTTTACGCCATCAAAGGACGTCGGGGCGCGTCAACTAAAGACTATCTTATGGGCGGACGAAACATGCTGCTTCTTCCTATAGCTGTGTCAATCCTCGTCTCGTTCATGTCCGCCATTTTGATTTTGGGCACACCCGCCGAGATGTATATGGAAGGGACGGAATATTTTATCTATGTGTTCGGGATGATTCTAGCTATAATTCTCGCCGCACAGCTGTTTGTACCACTACTTTATCCTCTAGAACTCACAAGTTCATTTGAGGTAAGTGCAAAAAATAATATGACATTGTAAGCCACTTTTTTGCGCGAGGCTTATTTCGTTAAAACAACATTCAAAATTAATCTGAAACGTTTCGCAAATAACTGTATAAACCGCAACATAAATGTACTATTTACAGTTCATTTCGGTTTGGTTGCTTTATTATTTACGATTATGTTAGAAATATGAAATATTATATATTATGAATTAAATTATAAAAAATAGAAATATTAAAGATATGTGATTTTTTTGTATACGGGTAAATATTGTGATCTGCAATAGAGTAATACTTAGGATGATTTGTCTCGAATTTTTTTGTTGTTGATCAACCTGAATAGTCATCGTCGTAAATATTTTGACGGAAACGGTTGGACCAAAACTTCAAGATACAAACAGCGATAACGACTTTAGTATGTTCTGAACGAAAATCTAAACGTCTAAACACTAAAAGAAACAAAAAAACATTTCTCTTAAGGCTAGTACAAATCGTTCTGTTAATAAGAACAAATAGGCAGTCATCAGTTTTAACTAAGTTTTTTTATTTCATTTCAAATTGCTGATTTAATCACCCCTTCTTCACTGTGTCTTATTGATGAAAACAACCATTCACACATGGGTATTTCTCTTTGGTGGTAAGTCGATAACATTCGGTGATAGGAGCAACGCAAGATTTACCTAGCAACGCTAACGCGGTTTTAGGCCATTGAAATTTATAGAAAAGTCATATAACAATTAACACCAGAATTACTCACCGTCACTTAGTATGACATGTGTCAACAATGTTACCAATGGGAAATCTTATTTTATTTTAAAAAGACTGCACAAATATCAATATTTACCATAATGAGGAAAAACGGTATAAAGCTAGTATATTAATAATCCGAAATAAAAGGCCAAAATAAATAAATTCAAAGTAAAATCAAAATCATTTTTATGGAATATATATTCAGCCACTATAGGGCCTTCTTCAGTCCGAAATAACACTCAATATTTACAACCCTACTTTACAACGTTACGAGACAGTATTTTGTATAAGGCTACCAGTCCTTTATTCCTACGTCATTAGCATTGTTACGTCACAATATCGTTTATCGGCGATCACTGAAGTGTATCGTTGTTCCATCTTATGATTACGATTATGTCATTGCTAATCATTATTGATATATATATATCTTTCGAATCGTTATCAACTATATATAAAGGCATGTCATATGTCAATTGGCAATTCTAAAATATTATATGACAAATGGACAATTACAAATATACTTTAAAGTGTGAATGCGCTTTGTCTAATTGGCATCTACATATCTATACTCTCATATTGTCGGGCATACAGAGCGATTTTGATGGGAGATTTTATTTTTCGATTTCATAAAAAATTATACTGGATATATGAACACCATTTTTATGGACTTAAGCCTTTGTTTGTCCGACTCTTTGCTTTAAAGAATTATGGGAGTATGATTGTATAAACCAATATTATCCGATAACGAAGCACTCTGATTAAGTAATATTTCGTCCATTCCCATAACACATGTCACGTCGTTAATCAATGACAAAGAATAGATATCTAAACAAACAAATTCTTGTTCCCAAGGACGTAAGCATGTTATGAATGAATACAACGATTCTGGTTTCGAGAGAATATCCAAGTGTACATATATTATGTCTTGTGTAACAGTATATGATAGGTTAATATATACCACACAGCAACGAATGGGTTGTTTTAGAAAAAACAATATGGAGTGGTTTACAATGTGAAGACAAGAAAGCTCAATCAGAAAATCGTATTTCAAAGCTGCCAAACTGTAGCCCACGATGTTTAAATTGTGTTACACGACATAATGATATATGTATAATGCCTTATAAACGTATTGTGTTGGTGGTTTTTGATATTTTTTTAATTATTCAGCCAAAGTAAAATTGCTGAGTGAATATGCAATCAGTTTTTTTTCCATTCGCACTGCAAATTGTACTGAATATATTCTCATTATGCATAATGGAAAGATGTTCAGCAAAATTTGCAAAATTAAAAAAAAAATAAAAAAAAATATGTGCTCTAGGTTACATGATTTACTTAGAAACAATAAAACGCACATATGATTTATTCATGTCTTAATTCGTTGATTATTTCTTGCAACCACCTGAATGTCCCGCAAAGTCGCAAAAATAATTAATTTCCATGAATATAGCCGGTATTACTGGAGTTTCAGTGGCGTAGGATATCGACCGAGATCGTTTCTGTAATGTTCGAAAAATGACCTTTTCTATTGTAACACAACGCACTGTTTTACACGAGAAAACTATTATTTCTTAACATTTTCTTTGGATTGAAATGTATGGTTTAAGGAATGTTACATAACAAATACAGGGTTAATGTGTCACGTTTTGTTAACTTGTACGATGTGTACCATGTCACTTTCATCAGACTCAGTACATATATGTGCAAACAGTGTTTAGAATTAATATTTCCAGGTAACATTGTAGATGAAGGATGATGATGGGGTTTGATATCCATTTTCCATTTCTGACCTTTTCCCTCTACATCCTCGATACCCCAGGGGTTACTGTTACTGCCGGCATATCTACCCCTTGATAATGCCATAGTAAGCCTGAAGATATTTCAGAGTACAATAACTGACCAATCATAGGCTACATAGACTTCCTTTGAAGACTAACAGACAGTTACACCCAATTTATAAGCCATATATTTTAGCGTTAACCAATTCTTTTGATGACCGTACTACCAGTTTCATCTACAGTCGGAACCAGAACCTTCCGTTGCGTTACGAAATATTCTAGAGGTGGCTATAACGACAGTGATAGTATAAAATAAATAAATATAAACTTTATTTATTTTACATCGATTACGAAACAAGTTATACAACTTATGTAAATCACTCTCGATGGCCCGGATGTAAGCGCGCGAGGGATCTTAGTGTGGGAGGAAACCGGAGTGCCCGGAGAAGACCCACGTGATCGGGCAGGTGTTCCCTAACCTTTTCACGTCCGTGCCGGGGATCGAACCCCCGATAGTAACTCCTGGGACATCAAAGATATTTGCTTTAAACCTACATAATTATTTACAATGTACGTTGTCCTCAAATGGCCTTCGCCGATGATATAATGTCAAACGAAATTAAACGAAATAAGTGGTCTTTGGTGTATCTGTAACTACTTAATTCAGGAACACGATTGGTTGTACACACACTGTAACATAATACAACATAAACTCCTCTTTGTCTTGTCTTTGTTCACGATTACATCGCCTAGTCCTACTACATCATAGTTGATCAGCGTATGAAATCTTAATATCATTTACATAATTATCAAATAGTGTTCACAAGCCGTGCTCATCTTTACATACCTTACTGTATAATGTGTTATGAATCCGAAGCATGACTACAATGTACCGTTTATAAATACATTACTTAAGTCTACAAAATACATATGTGTGACCCCTGTCCACATTTGTGACTCTAGGGGTCGTGACGGTCGAAAGACAGTTGATGAAGGGGCGGAAGGTATAGAAAAAAAATACGAACATTAATGTGACTGGATGAAAAAAGACAGATCGGAATGTATATATAGCACAGTCAACAGGTTATGTTGGATCCTGGCAAACAGTGTTCTCCTAATGCTAACAGTACCGAACATTCATTGCTTTTGATGTTTTAGTCTTGTTTGAGAAGCGTCATTTCAAAGACATATAATAGCGATAAAGAGAGAATCTGCAGGAGATTGCAAGCAAAGATAATTGACTCTTCGTGATTCATAGAGCCAAAATGGTGTCTAAAACAGAGTTTGATGCATGGGATTGGACTGCATTTGCTTCCATGTTGGTTATCTCCGCTGGAATTGGTATTTTCTATGCATTTAAAGGTCGTCAGGAAAATTCCACGAAGGAGTTTCTACTCGGAGGACGTGACATGCAAATGATCCCTGTTTCCATATCAATTCTCGTTTCTTATATGTCCGCCATTTTGATTCTAGGGACGCCCGCGGAAATGTTTACGAAGGGCGTACAGTATTTTATCTATACTTTCGGTATTATGGCTGCAATCGTGTTGGCAGCGTACATATTTGTACCTCTGATATACCCGCTCAAACTCACCAGCTCATTCGAGGTAAGACCTATTTTTATATCTCGTGATGTCATACGGATGACGTCATATGACGATTTAATCAAAGGGGATATATACGTTGAAATATGCATTACTTATTCTACAATCTAATTATGTCTCAAGTTTGGTCCTCCCTAATTAGTTGTCGTTTTCTCAACATAAGCCATACATGTGTCTTCAAATTCCAAATGGCCTCTTGCTAAACAAGACATAAGAATATTTCGTTCTATTTGGTTTTCACCATATGGTATTTGACAAAAGCCTACAATGATAACTAGCAATCTTCGTTTGTTCCGGCGTTAATTGAAGGGACAGGAAAATAGTTTTACTAAACAGATCGCCAGTCATAGATAGCATTCTAATGAAAGCAGTGGTACATGTATATACTTTCATGTAAAACTCATAATTATAAAAAACTACATTATTTTATTGTATATATCAACTCAGATTAAAAGGTTCGTATACTTCAAAAACATGAAAGTAATGAATCGAATATATACATCAATATACAAAGATTTTTTCCATCATTTTCAAATTAACTCTTTTGCACCACAGATAAATTGACATAGTGGTATACATAATATCTGCGTAGTTTCCAATCACAGCTTCAGTTTACAATGGAGTCATGAATAAATGTCTATAAATCCTGATCATCGATCAGAAAGTTTACTCAAACACCATAAAATACTGATTTGTCCACGAGGCACGCCAACGGGGAAACGTTGGTTTTAGTTTCCGCCTTGTAAAATGGAGGAAAACAATACTCATTAAAATTTTTTATTTTGGATAATAGGAAAACTCATTAAAAAAAACAGAAGAATACAATAAAATTCGAGTATATTGCCCTTTTTTGATTGTATGTTATGATGTCAAATTAAATATTTGGAGTCGCAGGACTATATTGCTACAAATATGCGTTGGAATCTTCGATATTTAGATTTATAATAATAAAATGATACAGAAAAAGTGTTGTCTACACTGATTGCTATTTTTGTTTTGTGAAGCATATATACCACACTATATATCTTGTACATGTAATCACTCGATATATTTTACTCACTCGCTGTTTGTGACTGTTAATATGTTAAATTAAAAAATATATACCTTACTTGCTTAGCTTCCAGACACTGTTGATACACCATTAAAATATTACTGGGGCTGTTGTATCAATAATGTTTTGATGTTTTATTAAAAAAATATATCGCAGTCTGAATCAAATGCATTTTCATATTCAATTGATATCGACCAAGCTCGAATAATTCTGACTTCTACGCCGAGTCGCAACTTAGTGTGTACGCAGAAGGTGATGACGTATTTAACATTTTTGAAGTGACAGTGATTTAGGTTGATATGTGTAACTAGACCTTTACTGAGCCTCAATGTCGTCAATATGTAAAATGAATGACATAAATAGGTTATCAAGTGATGGATGTGTCTATGTAGACAATCGACGCCTTTTCTGAGGTCAAAGGTCATAACATATTCAAAAACCGTGTCGACATCCGATCATGATCTAACGAAATCAGACAAGGGACTACTTCATCATCATAAATCTGTATTATACATTTTGTATATCATCATATACATGTACATGGGTTCCACTTATGACATGGTACATAAGTACTTTGCATTAATTCGTTGCTATGTTGTTTTAATATATATATTTATATATGCAGAAAAAAATAATCTTCACATTGTCCGGTGTAATAATATAGAAAAAATAATATGTATATAGATTATAAAAAAAGAAAGGTTAGATATATTTGTTCAGATATGACGGAATATTTTCCATCACCTTCGATATTACATACACTATCAGACCGTGTATGTGATATCGAAGGTAATGGAAAATATTCCGTCATTTCTGAACAAAGATATCTAATCTTTGATGAAAATACTAAGTAGAGCCACGCATGCACATACATAATCGAACTGGTTACACAGCAAACATGTTAAAAACATTAACAACAGCAATTACGAATACATAATACGTTAAGCAAATATATGCTCAGTACTGGTGCTTATAATCAATCGAAAATATTTTCGGCGGACGACGGATGAATTCTGTTTATAAGTGCTCGATGTGTGATCCTACCATGTTAAAAATAGGTCGGTTTATAATTTATTCGCATCAGTTATCTCGACACTTGAAATCTCACGTAACCGGTGTAGGTTTGCCCTCTGCGATGTACACAATGTTATGATTTACCGTACACTCGCCGTTTGTTTACCCTAGAAAAACCTGTCACATTTGATGTAATGTAAGCAAAATTTATTTAATATGCAGTTTACTTTCGCACATTTTGCGAACCAGATAAATCCACTTCAGTTTATTTCGGCGAATTCATCTCTACAGCATTCATACTGATGAGAATTTGTAAAGCTGTATCAGAATATAAATTACGAAATTGTATACATATGTATATTATTATTCTTGTTTTACTGCATATAATCTATACGTCTCAATTTTTCAATGACAATGAAGATGTAGAAATACTTTGCGAGACACCAAATGTTCCCAGTATTAGTTTCTAATATTGATATATTCAATCTTATTAAAACCAGGCCTCAGGATCAGGAAAAAGTCCTAAATTCTCGTAACTTTAGACTTAGCCGATCAAAGATAACATTCAAACAGTTACGTCAGTAATTATTGGCTAAGTCTAAACTTAAGTCTAAGATTCTTTCATGATCCTGGAGCCTGATCTCCGATTACGCTCTGATACTCTATGTTCTAGTGTCTTACTGGAGCGTCAATATATAACATCAATATACTGCAAACGTGAATATATTAGCGAGTGTTGAAATTCGTGAATATATATGTTTGCGAGTGTTGAAATTCGCCAACTCAATTCGTGAATATATTAGCGAGTGTTGAAATTCGCGAATTCAGTTCATGCATATATCAGCGAGTGTTGAAATTCGCGAATTCAACTCGTGAATATATTAGCGAGTGTTGAAATTCGCGAATTCAATTCGTGAATATATTATCGAGTGTTGAATTTCGCGATTTGCATGTGTATACATTCCACGGTATTACTTATTGTCCAGATCAATAAACCTGTTAACGTTTAATAATGCATTTCCACGTAAACAGTTCCTGTTATATGTTGGGTGAATTTTCTCAATTAAAGTTACTTCTCGTAATTAGCGTTTATTTCCCCCTGACATGACAATGGTAACATTTGCAGGTGTAGCTTTGTATTTTAATTGAACTTTGAACGAGAGAAAAATCAACGATTACAACCATGACGAGCCGGAGTTCATATTATTTAGACAAGTTCATTGTATTTATAAATGATTATTAGTTAATTAAGTTATTTTAGTTGCTCAAAAATATTATTTTTAAACAGTATCTGGAAAGACGATTCGATTCCAAAGCCGCCAAGTTGACGGGAACAATCATGATGATACTTCAACAGGTTTGTTTTTAAATTTTATTTTCACACTCTTTTTCTTTTGTCTTGCATTGCAGACATAATAAAACATTTTTATGAGAGTGTGTGTGGTTTGATTTCGCATATTTCGCCTTTTTACTGAAATCTGAAAATTTAAAAACGAAATGTTTCTTTGTTTGTTTCTTTGATTAATTAACGTCCTATCAACAGCCAGGGTCACGTAAGGACGGCTTCCAAGGTATGCAATATGTAGCGGGTATGTAGTTCGTGGTGAGTGTTTGGAAGACTGCGGTATGTTCGTGTTGTGTCTTCTTGTATAGGGGATCTGTTGCCCTTTTTATAGTGCTATATCACTGAAGCATGCTGTCGACGACACCAAACAACACACTCCACCCGGTCACAGTATACTGACAACGGGCGAACCAATATTCCCACTTTCCTGTATGCAAAATTAATTCAAAGCCATGTAGGAATAGGTGAAACGCAAAATGTTTACCTCTTTAAAGATTATGCCGAGTATAGGAGACCACGTAATATTGACCCCGAGGATTTAAAGCGATAGCTTGTACATGTAACTACAAACACAAAATACAGACGTGCTGTGATTTCCTAATGCATGTTAACCAGGTACTGTACCAAGACGTTTTTAAATGTTAAACATTACTTTCACTGTTCAAAGACAAATTGATAACAGAAATGCATAAACATGTATACACTGACGCAATATTTACATAACAATTAATGTAAAAAAGGCTAGCCTGTAGTAAGCTGACAAGAATTCATCAATTTACTTTTCTCTCTTTCTCTCTCTCTCTCTCTCTCTCTCTCTCTCTCTCTCTCTCTCTCTCTCTCTCTCTCTCTCTTCTGTACACAGATTTGGCTCGTCATGTATTAAAATACAATTTATACATAGCATAGTCATATCATATATAAATAATACTCGTTAAAAAATAACGTTTTTGAATATATATAAAAATAACTAAAATTAAGTAAATTAGATAAAACAAAGAGTTGTTTAATCTGTCATGTTATTTTTTCCATACTTTTATTTTCATTTTGGCATTAGATTGTATTCTCCTCATTTATACTCCTTCATTCTCTTTCTCACTTTACTGCAGCTAATAATTATCAATTTACTTAATCAATACGAAAACAATTAAAACAAATCATATTAAAAGGGAGTATGTGAGGTTAACACAAAGATATGGTTTTCACATAATGTGCAGATTGTTGTTGAGTGCATAATGATAATGAAATAAAGAACTAATTTTATGTCTGTTCAGACTATGTCAATAACACATATCCAGGCTAGTTTAAACAATACAATACTTTATTAGTAAACTCTGATATGCATACACATACAAATGCGTTTGAAGCTTGGTTTACAAATCAAGCTAATAGTTTATCATATTTTTCTGCTAAGAGAAAACAATGGTTAATGTATGAAACTCTGTATTGTAAGTGAATCACGGTCGACCATAACAGTAATCAAAATCATATATTCTATGTGAGGCGAGGACCTCACGTCGAACTGTGTCAACAATAACTGGGTAGATACTGTGAGAGTTTGGTAGCTACAAAGTCACACAAACTCATTTTTATCGTATATATTTATGATGGCAGATAGATCAAGTAGGTCATTATGGGTGGTATAGTTTATGTCTGAATGAATTATATTGATCATAAATATGCCGAGTAATCTGTGCGGAGAGCTCTTATCTTATTTTCCTGGCAACACTTACATATAATCTGGTGACTTTAAATTTCGTTCGCATGACATCTATCACAACTAGTACACACGAACTCTATATTAAATAAACGAATGAATGATTAATTGTTTGATTGAATGAATGCATGAATGAATGAATGCATGAATGAAAAATGAATGAATTGTAGTAAAATGATGAATATAATGAAAGAAGTTATTGCTCGATATAAAGAAAAAAAATGCATGTCTATAAACATATCGAACGAACGAATGAATGAATGAATGATAGATGAGAACCAAAAAACTGCCTGAAGACACAAGTCGATGAATATGTTAATGTGAATGAATAAATGGTCAAAGAATGAACGAATGAACGAAAGAAAAATGAATTGAATGAATAAATGAATGGGCGAAAGAATGGTTTTACTACCCTATTTGTAAATTTTAACAACAAATTATCTTTGACAAGTTTCTTATTTTATTTATCTATTGTTCCAGGTAATCTATATGGGTATAGCTTCGTATGCTCCTTCAACAGCTCTAGAAGCAGGTAAATAGTGCAAACTAATATATGTAATATATAAACAAAGGTTTATCTGTTGATGAAGACGAAATCTTATCTCAGTAATTACTTAAAGGCAAAACAACATTCATGGAGTTTTTGGGTTTTTTTATTTTTTTATTTTTTACACAGGTCTTAAAATAGATTTTGATTTTAATGGACATTTAATTAAAAACAATAGCACAGTAGCTCTAATTTCATTATCCTATTTACCTACAAATATTAATGATTCATCACAACTTTGATTATGTTTGAATCATTCACTATAGGATTTCAGGTGAATTAACGCTCGGCGTGTTTTGTTTCAGTAACTGGCTTTCCTACTTGGGCCACGGTCATCACGGTTGGATTAGTTTCAACTTTCTACACTTTTCTGGTAAAGTTCAATGTTGTTGTTTTGTATTGTTTCATTTAGTTACCTTATATTTCGTTATCTTTTTTCTTTATTTTTATTTTTAACATTTTATTGCAACATTAAATTGATAATAATCCAATCAAACATCAATCATCATTCATTCTATTTCGTCGTTTTTATTGAAATTTATTTTAAATCACACATTCATACTATTTTTCTTCCAAATGACTCACTCGTATAGTTTTAGTTCTTTAAACAATGTGTATTTATATATATGAGTACAATATCTGCATGCTACATATGGTCATGAATAATCACGTCTTTACGTCATTATCCACCATAGAGGTTTTGAATCACCGGTTTAATCACATGCTGACAAAAAAACCACCTAAATGGGCGAGATAACAGAAAGAGAGCAGTTTAGTATGATGTAACGCAAAACCTCCGAATATGCATTAAACGATTATCAGTGAAATATTAGCTGTGTTTTACCTCTTCTTTACGTATTTCGTTACAGGGCGGAATGAAAGCTGTAGTTTGGACAGATGTATTCCAGTCGTTGGTCATGGTAGCAGGGATATTAGCAATAGTTATACAGGTATAGTGATTTTGTCGACACGCTTTATTCGAAGTTAAGTCAATGTCAAAATCCGTCAAAACTTTGTTACGCGTAACTGTTTTATCCAAAAGTGAACGGCATTTTTAACAAACATTTTGTTTTACATGCATGATGTTCAATAAAGAACGTTGAATAATTACAAACGTTGAAAGTAACTTGAAGTATAAGTTATTTAAAAATATTCTCAGAACTATTCCACAGTGAATGCAGATACTGTAAAATTTTGTTACGAATGCAGGAACACAAAAAGAAACGTATAATTTAGGAAAACACATTTTTAAGCACTTTTTGCTCCCAAAAAGAATGTATCCATAAGGCATAGCATTAACTTTGTTTCTTATCGTAAAGGTAAATCCACAATTAATTCGGTGCACTTATTTATGGGTTTGTAAATTTACTACATTTGTCGGAACATTATTGTTAATTTAGATATTTGTTTACTTCTAGGGGTCGATATCTGTTGGAGGCCTGGATAAAGTATGGCAGGTTAACGAAGACTGGGATAGGATCAAATTCTTCGAGTAAGTTAATCTTGGAAACATTTGACATTCACGAAAGTAACTCATTGTGTGATCATATGTTTCATCAACAGCCAATGTGAGACCAAGGGAAACAACTCCTTGCGTTAATCATTTATTTGATATATCCTCACGTGAGATCAAGCGACGTAACTCGTATAGCTCTTGTAAAATTATGTTATATCAAACACATATTTAAGTTACTGATACTTCAGCTCCGGCTCTCAAAACTCCCTTCCATTCGTGGAATTAATCGACTAAGATGAGTACATAAATGGCTATGCACGAGGGGATCCTTCATTCTGAATCCACTGGAATGTAATACCCACGTACAAATAGAGGATGTTTTTAGGAACTAAAACATAAAAGATACGTTTTAAAATAGTTTTAAGCTCAACCCACAATCCCTGTTCTACTTTCAGTTTTAACCCTGACCCTACCCAGAGACATTCCTTTTGGTCACTTGTGATCGGCGGTATGGTAGGATGGACGGCTACCTATGGTGTCAATCAGGCTGCCGTCCAGAGGTACTGCGCCCTGCCAAATCTGAAGAAAGCCAAAGCGTAAGTTGGAAGGTATTAATAGAATACATAGCGGTTATAGAGTTGCACGGTTTTACGACATAAATAGACTGCTATATATTAACCGGTCACATGGTCAATATGTGGTAGTGACATTTTAGCGTCAGTGTCCCCTGGAATTTTAATTTTCGCACGTTAAAATTTATATTCATCATTTCTATTTGTTTATAAGATGTAGAAACAAACAAACACTCTCCTTTTGTTTATATGACCATTTTATATAAAATAGCAATATATATTATAGGTAACATGTGCATTCATAATATATCTTGAACGCATTGGTAGGTTGCCATGACCAGAAAATGACAACACATACTGTAGGTCATATAGAATTATTTTTACTGTATTAGTGCGTGTCGTAGGAATTTATCTTCGTTATAAATGGGGGTATTCATGTTTCAGGGCCGTGCTGTTGAACATCATAGGGGTGTTTGTTCTCGTCACGATCACATGTTTGGCCGGAATTGTAGTCTTCGCCTACTACGCAGAGAAAGGATGTGACCCTCTGTCAAATGAGGACGTCTCCAATTCTAATCAGGTAATGCTCGTTATACACTACATACTATGGTATTACAGTGCGCTAAGGATCAGTTGGGAGGTTTCATGAAACCTGCTTTGTCGGCTGTGAAAAAGGCAAAATAGCACGCGATGCTAAATATAACCGATAGGTAAATAAGACAAACGTGTAAGTAGTACACCTTAGTTATACTGACATTTTCTCTTAAGTCATTGATGCATTTCTTGAAACATCAAACTTAACGTTGTGTTTAAAAAGCTCAAACTTCCAATTTTGTCTTGTGTCAGTATGCCATAACTTGGACGATTTTAATTGTTGATTTCCAGTAAGCTTGTTTACTTTTCATGAATTTTGAGAAAAAAATGTCTTTTCTTTGTTTTATTTTAGATCATTCCATTCTTTGTGATGGAAAAACTCGGTTACCCTGGTCTACCGGGACTATTTGTTGCCTGTTTGTTCAGCGGAGCGCTAAGGTATATAAACTTACACCACGCGCCTGTGTTTTATATTTAATATGATCACCAATCAAACTAACCATTATAATACATAAATTATTGTGGTTAATTAGGCTTTTCTACGATTGTTTTTAACTTGACTGATTGATTTGATGAATTTATCATACAAACCTATCCTTGGAATATCTTTATCATTGTGTAGCATAACCCATTTTCTTGTTCATACGGTAAACCAACGTATTTTGCGGTAACTGTGTTTCGCTTTTATATTCTTTATTGTTTTACATGTCGTGGCGAATCAATTTTGCGATCTAGACTTTCATGGTTCTTCTTAATTCTACTTTACCTGTATTTGAAACATTTTTGCGGCGTTATATTTTCGCGATTTGTTATCGCCATCGAAGTTGGTTTACAGTAATATTTAAAGTGTTTGTTTTATCCTGTTACAGTACCATGTCGTCGTGCCTGAACGCCCTTTCCGCTGTAACCTGGGAGGATATTCTAAAGCCTTGTCTCTATAACCTGTCAGAAAAACAGAAGACATGGGTCACTAGAATTCTGGGTAAGTACTTATACTACAGTCGACAATATTTACAACACATAGTAACAGAACGTAAGAAACTCCAGTTACATTCAATGACGCTACAGAGTAGTATTCACGGAAGGAAAACGTTTACCCTTTGTTCTCGAAAGAGAGGTAACTGTTACTGTCAGGTCAAATATTTGAGATAGAAAAAATCGATGATTTTTATATTACATTTTCTGTTTGCTACATTTATATTTTAAACTATTTTATCATAGTGTCGCTTATTCACCTGTTCGTAATATGGTGATTAATATGTGACGTAATTGAAATCTTTACAGTTGTGTTTTATGGCGGCTGTGGAATTGGAATGTCATTTATGGCTATGAACCTTGGAGGAACAGTACTACAGGTAGAGTATAAACACACGTAGATTAAATATAAGAATTCTTATATAATGGATGGTTTACATTACAATTTTGTCTCTTTTCTCATGCGCTGTTTTGTTTTGCTTGGTTTAACAGTGAGGATTATTTTAGGACGTAACAGGTTAAGATGTTGGATAACCGAAAACGATCCACCATGTGTGCAATGTGCAAGTCAAAACATGAAATTTCGCTTGTAATGAATGTTTTTTTATTAGCTACAAAATGAAATGCGTTCTTATTTAAAACACTGACATCGCTTCTAGTTAACTGATATAATGTACACTGATAAAAAGAGTTAACAGAAATACAAATGTCCTTCAAAATGATGGAGTTCATAAAACACGCTATATATCCCCATTACACTACTTAAGTTGACCCCAAAAAATTGTTAAACAATTAAATCGGTAACATTGTTTTGTTTTTAAAACTCCGCATTTGACGAAAATCTTATTTTCTTGTTTTAGGCTTCTCTGAGTTTTACCGGAGCCGCATCAGGCCCTCTATTGGGTATATTTGTTCTTGGTGCATTCTTTCCTTGGGCAAACTGGATTGTAAGTAAAATATTTATAAGATGTTTTCTACGTTATCATTTTTGTAATAAGCGGGGCCCCAAATCATTCATTAATTTCTGATTTTGAAATAAATATATCTTTTTTGTGCTGTTATAGTATTGAAGAAAATAAAATTTTAATTTAGAATCATTGCACGCTCATCTTTATCATAGATAATAGAAAAATGATTCATGATATGATGAAAATTAGGTCCTTGTCCAATCCAGGTCCTTGTCCAATCCGGATCCCTGTCTTTTCTTATTTCATTGTATGTGACTTTACTTCTGAAGTATTGCCTGTATATTGGGAGACTTAAAATGGCCAAATATGTTGCTCCTGGTGGTACATTTTACTGTATCTTGCGTTTCCTGATAAACTAACAAGTTTTAATACTGATATTTTCCTCTTATGCTAGATAACATAATGAAAATAATAGAGATAACACTTCAACATGCTCGTATTACCAGGGAGCCGTAGTTGGGAGTATATTTGGCTTGGTGTTACCTATGTGGATCAGTATTGGCGCTTACAGTGTTGTCGGAACAAAGTCTACACTTCCGTTTCCGTCCGACAACTGTACGGTAGGGGGCGCCCTCAACGTAACAACAACCATGGCAACAGCTGTCAATATTTCCGCTCCTGTTGTAGAAGAAATGTAAGTCAATTCACCTATCTTTTCCGAATTATATCTTCAATATGTCCTCAACATCGCGCGGAAATAAGTATCAATTCTACATATATGTCAAATCCTTAGATACTAATCGGACATTTTGTTCACATATTCTCGTATTTACATCCTTTATATTTTTTCAGAACTGGCATCAATCATCTATACACAGTTTCGTATCTTTGGTATCCGTCGATAGGGGCCGCTACTGTCGTCATCATCGGTTTAATTGTCAGCTTCTGTACAGGCAAGTTATAAGATATGAAATTTCCAAAAAAAATCTAAATTTTCACCGATTCGATGATTTTAGTGAAGATATCCTCATAGGTTTGGCAGCAATTTTGAAATGAGAATTTCACAAATCACCTTTGAACAACTGGGCCTGGTTCTTTATTAAGAAATTAGATAAACCTGCTTGTAAATAATAAAATTGACCTGCTTGTAAATAATAAAATTGACTTTCTCGTTATTAGCATGCTTTCTAAGAACAGCTGTAAGGTACAGCTGACATTTCTTCATTTCTTGATAATTGTCTTTTGTCAAATCGGTTTTGTGATGTTACCTTGCAGGTGCTAATGGCACACATGATATAGACCCCAAGTATCTGATACCATTCTTTGACCGGATATTCTGCTGTCTACCAAACTCCTTACTCCGGAAACTACGCTGTAATATGGACTTCCCAGACCCAGAGGTAGGACATTATATGGACAATACTGCACTGTGTTGGGAATCGTTTATCAAATGATAAAGGATTTGCAGTCTTTGTTGGTATGATCCTCGATACTCAAGTGGTTACTGATACTGTCGTTATATCCATGCATGGACTGTTTCACAGTAAAACAGAAGACAACAGAACAGTCTATGTAGGCATTTGATATACATCAAAAGATGCAACAACACTGTGGTTAACTGTTTTGCTTTGAAGTTGGGCGTCGCTCTCTTTGTTGTCTTCAAAGGAAGTGTCTGCAGGTATGTGATTTGTTCAGAGTTTGTCTCCTGAACTGCTTTCAGTTTTACTATGAGACAGCCCAGAGGTGGATATAACGTCGGTAATAGAAGCCCCTGTAGTATCGAGGATGGTGATAATGGGGTATATTATTTGGTCCACCAAACCGCAAATCAAACGTTTACTTTAGCGCATTGCACTACCTGATGCGTGTACAGATCGTAAGTGATCGGAACTTCTGGAGTATCGAGGATGGATACCTTTTGATTTCATGTCTTTCCGATACTTTTACCAGTCACAATAATTGATAAAGTACATAAATAACATGTGCTTCAGTTGACCTCGCCATAATGGAATTAAGTTGCAATTTCGACCTATCATTTCTTATTTATTAAGTAACTTAAGCCTTAGAAACGCTCGATAAGGAGTCAGCATTTCATGTAGTTATTACGTTACATAGTTTCAAGTTTTCTGAGTGCTCAATTAATTTCACTACAGATTAGATATTGTTTGCTATATATGACGGAAGTCAATAATTAGTACACTCTGGTAGTTTAAATTCATAACATAAGATTGTTTATCTAAGGAACGGATTTAGAAAATGTACACATAGTCGTTATTAGCATACACATAAGTGAAATACGTTTTCTAAATAAAAACACGTTTATATCTCGTGGTAGAAAATGCGTGTAAGCTTTCCGGAAATTCAGTTCCGGATATTCAAAGTCCTGCTAATACACAGAGAATGAGAATCTAATACATTCCAACGTCAAAGAGGTTTTACACTTTATGTATCCTGTATGAACATAGTATTATACTTCAGCAGCTAGTTTTATAATGTCCATCTAATTATGAAATCAGCCATTTAGATACACGTTTTATTAACTTTACCAATAAACAATAGAACAATGTATTCTTTACACAGTTCATAAACATATGAATTCCGTAACAAAATGTAAGTAATATGTTATCGATATATCTTATTTCTTACTAATGAACTAAGATCCTCCTCAAATGTAATCAAACGAATAAACTTAATTAATCGCAATTGACATACGATTTAATTAACAGTACTAATTACATACATATGTTTATGATAACGATTTCATTTTTTAAAAGTTCATCCGACGTTCGTCTCGAATAAAGTCAACATTAATGAAACTTAAATACACATTCTGATCTATCTTAGTTACTTCTCATTGCTTTTGTCCGTCAGTACTGCCGAAGTGAAACGAAAGGAATATAATAATGATAGACTAGAATGAGGATTTATGACAATAATACATTAGAAGCGCATCTTTGTATACAGTTAAAATTGAAAAAAAAAACAGGTTGTTTGAAAGAAGCTTTCTGTTCTATAGATTCTACATATATATTCACTCATTGAAATACAAATGTTGTCTTTTTCTTTCCAGGATATTAATGGCGATGATGAGAAGAATACAGAAGAATTAGACACAGGTGTGACTTTAACTCCAATAACAACTGAAAAACCAGATAAAAAACCAGACCCATCACCAATAGCATTAGTAGGATATAAACCGAAGTCTGAGAAAGAGAACATGTACCCACACCTGGCTGATTGTAACGGAGAGACATATGAATACATCAACAATGCGTACACCATCAACTAGACGTAAAGTAAATACAATGTATCATTCACGAAATACAAATTTTCGCGTTTTGTCGCGAGCGAAATCGAAAGAGAATTTAATTTTTTGTGAAACTATATATGAATGCATGATTCTCATTCAGAGTCCTTAATCACTAATTTATGTATTTCCGAATATGGTGGAAATAAGAAAGAAGCGAAATGTATCGTATATACAGTATGTTGTTGTTCGTAAAGGAAGGACAGATTGTCGTAACCGGACCTTGTTTAATCAGGTTCCATATCTATCCCAGCGTAATTGTATAACGTTGTTTTTTTGTTTTTTTTTATTAAAACCACTTTAATCCGAAAACCTGTTTATATTATCCAAATACACTGCTCTCGATGATATCCGGTTTAGAGAAGTTACAATGAGCAATTAATGCAATAATGTAGGATGTGAACCACACCGACATTCTTTTAGAGTTACATAAATGTATCTTTAACTGTAATAAGTGACCAAAAATACAATAATGGCAAAGAAGTACTGTAAATGTACATAGCGCTTATATCATTTTAGCAGTAAATTAGTACCATACATTATTTTTTCCCAATCGCGCAAGAAAGGCTTTGCTAAATCCGATTGCGCTAATGGTATTTTCAGTACATCCTTCATAGTCATTGTGATTATTACAACCTGTTTACCACGTTTGTGCTAAACTTCGATTGTTTTAACTTATCATTACAATCATATGTAACATTTCTTACAATGAGACAATGTTGTAAGGTGTTGAATCCAGGTTCCTTACTCTGACAGTTATCTACACGTATATCATATCTGGGAATTGACAATTATTTTCTATCCTTAACATGATATTATTTACCAGCTATGGCAATTATTTAAAAATTCGTAATGTACCATCAAGTTGAAATTTATCTTTGATATATGGTGGAAAAAAGAGAAGCATAATTTAAATTATCTTTGAGTGAACTAATTACATCTGTATACCGAACCTCATTTTAATTTTGATATTTATCAGTACGTCTTCGGTATTTTGTGAAAGTTTGAAAATGAAATTTTTATTGTGTACGATACCTTCTGCTGTGATATCATGCTTTATATAAGATGTAGTATTTCAAGCTTTAGCATAGAATTGTACATACATACGTCACCTTAGCTTGACAAAGACTTTTTCTTACAAAGATTAGCTCTCCTAACATGTCTTTTCCGTCTTAACACATTGTGGGTAGGTGTTGCTTTTGGCGTCATGTGTTTTCGAGTATAACGTCACGCTTTTAAGGTAAAAAGTCGTGAATTTCGCTCACAGAATTATGACGTCACAATCAATCCATTCCCGCAAGGGAGATAACTATAACTCTGTAATATACAAAGACGGGATAATAGGACCATTCAAGTCTGGTTGTGATGTTACACATCATACTTTGAAGTATAAAAACGTATATATATATATTTTCATCTTTGTTGTTATGGACGCAAGTGTTTGTAATCAGTAGTTGAAGCCTTTTTTATAATGTATATCGTGGAAAATATTTACCAATCTGTAGAAGTTGATTGTCTGTCTCACTGGATGCAATAGAGACAAAACCTATAGAATATGTGTGTTTGGATTGTAAATTTCTTATTGTCTTCTATGAATAGCTTTCCATACATACAGGATGTGTTAATGTCACTGATGATATTGTTTCTGTAATTAAATAAATCTACTTCAATCTGAAATTATAATCTTGTTTTCCTGCATAGTGCACAACGTATATGATAACAGAAATGGCATTTCACTTTTATCCGCCTTCGATGATGTACGACTAAAGCGTTGTTTCTGTTATCATAATCGATTGATCAAAACAATTGATATAATCAATGTGATAATATCATTAATTTTCTTTTATTTTTATATCAATTATTTTTTGTATTGTCTCATTCGTTTGCTAGGAGTTTAAATTCTTTGCCGAAAACATTATTGCTATAAAAAATTAATAGTTTCTGCTTATCATAATAGATTCGAAACACACAGCGGTTATTTGTCAATATAAGCAAATAAAGTACTATCACAATGAGACCAAAACCAATGATTCCACAGTCTCCCAGAAGATATTACTTGATAACAGGCAAACAATAGGATAGACATGGGAGGTCGTCTTGAAATGGCCTTGTAAAGTTCCGTTTATATGACGTTTTGGCTTGTAGTTCATATATTAAAGCGCATTTAATTCCAATTACACCGCCTGCATATACTGCTGTATAATTACACATTCTTTGTTGATAAAAATAATCGACTTTAGTAGTATCAATATTTTAAGTATCGCATCTTTTATTATATACCATATATGAAGCTGTGCCGAGATTCAACGGTCTGTCTGTGTCCGGATACCAGCACCGTCATTTCCGGAATCCTTTTCCTTTCACTAGTATAGTTCTATCATGTAAAGTCAGGAATATGTGGGTATCTGTCGTTTCGTATCACTACTCACGTATCATATACCTATGTATGTGGTGGTAGAAACTATTTCATGTCTAACAAAGAAAACGAATAACGGATTTTGGATGGAAAACTTCTTAACACTTTTGAGAAGTAATGGAATTCGAGGTTTGTTATGTAAGCCATATGTGAACGAAGTTACCGTTGGTTGAAAATGTAACATTAATGACTTATCTTAAAACACACATTGGAGGAAGAAAGATACTCTCCTGGATTTTTTTTGTACAGGAATATACTTTTTTTACATATCTAACGGCAAAACCCAACCTAAACATTGCTATGAAAAGGATACTCCACTGTGAATCATAAAAGTACTTTCTCCGCATAATTGGTACATTGAACCAGGGTCACTTACACAAAAATAGACCATGAGCTGGAGGCGTAGTAAGGGGTCGGTGATTCTTCGGGACACCTCCAGAGATCGCCAGGGATACAAACGAAGTATTCGAACACTCACAAGGAAAAGTACATTCGGAAAAAGTTTCCGAATAGATGCTGAGGGACCAAAGCCTGCCCCGGTCGTCGAAAAGCCGAAACAAAGGTTTTTGGATCGTTGTGGAAATGTGTATCGAAAATTGCAATACAACCGGACTTATCGCATCCGTGTGACTTACAGTCTGTGTTTAGTCTGGATCTATATGTTTTTGGTAAGTATGTTACACTTCGTCATTTAGATTACTTTTACTGTACTTCTTTATGATCTTTATGATTGTTTAACCAAACGTGTCTTCTATATGACTTCGTATATCTTCGTATGACTTTGACTAACATAGGATATTTTCAATTACAAATTCTGTATTTGCATACCGCAGAGATATCTGCCCTTGCGAATAGGTATTGAGAAAATAATGACGTAACAATCGATACCTACCTGTAAGAGAGACAACTCTGTAATATGCAAATATGAAACATCGGTAGCATGCATGTTAATCTCACTATAAATTGTAAAAGAAATTTCGGGTGTTTTTTTATAGAAAAACATTTATCTATGAAAGTCTTTAAATGAAATGATCTTAAAATAAACCATTTATAGATTCTGCTATGAATAACATAATGATTACATACTTTATTTATCTTCCTTGAGTATCAAACATGGA
This sequence comes from Argopecten irradians, assembly GCF_041381155.1. Lineage (NCBI taxonomy): Eukaryota > Metazoa > Mollusca > Bivalvia > Pectinida > Pectinidae > Argopecten > Argopecten irradians. The sequence continues at coordinate 18,340,198 of NC_091146.1, forward strand.
TCCAAATATTAAAAGTCATACAGCAGAATAAAATATTATCTATTTCCCCTGAAGATAATGTTATCTATACTTATCACAGAATTGTACAATTACTTGGCAACCAATATAAACGGAGAGTATGATGTAGTTTTTTAATGTAAAGTTATGTAAAATCTACCAGAGTTAGATCGTTCCTTACTGCGTCTTTCATGGATAGTGGCGAGATTATGAAACTTGCTAATGCTATTTTCTGCATTTTGATGTTGTTGAGTTGTCTTCCGGTTGTCGTACATTGAATATATTGATCATTGCGTCATATCAGTGTTTACCAAAGTGCATCACGGTCTTCTGATTAAATGAGTGACAACCACGTAGAACCTTGGAGAGTTTGACGTCATCCGTGAGTATGACGTCTGACGTAATAATGCAAATCTACCCCAGATAACTCTGTAATATTCAACACAAATAGACCTGTTGCATGACCTATATTTTGCCATTGTAGGGATGGACGACAGGACAGCTCGGCCCCATCCTTCTGGATCTGTCCTTGATAACAGGCGTTAGTCTGGAGGCGACAGCCACCTACATTATCATCATAGGAGTAGGCTATATACTAGGCTCATTCCTAGGCGGAATGGTGTACGAACGTCTGAGTCGACCTTTGACCTTGTTTTTTGCGTGCGTTGCCCTGGCCGTGATGGAGTTCAGTATTCCGTACTGTAGAATGTATTGGTTAATGATGATTGTCCTCTTCCTCGACGGAGCGTGTGAGGGACTCATTGACACAGGTATTACAGTAATACATAATAACCATGGCTACGATACCCATTGTAGTATTCCGTCTTTGCATATTACAGAGTTAGCTCCCTTGCGGGTAGGTATCGATTGTTACGTCATTATTTTATGAGCGCAATTCACGTCGTTTTCACCGAAACGTATGACGTTACGCTCGCAAACACATGACGTCACAATCAATACCTACTCGCAAGTGCAGATAACTCTGTAATATGCAAATAAGGAATAAAGATCATTTGGCACGGGTGTCATGAACAGTCCTTGACTTAAGGAAAATTAGGATGTCATTATAGACGTTAAGGAATTTTTCTTAATTTAAGATGATATCTTTAACGTATGTAATACTTCCCTACATGGAGAATTTAAAGTTAAAGAGCTTTCCTCATTAATGAATATTCATAAACCCGGGTCCTGAGACCACTGTATTGGAGTTAACAAATAATTATCTTACATACAATTACAACCAAAACATTCACAGTCTCTTAAACATACATATTCAGCTACACATCATTAAGTTTTAATTTTGGATACAAACATTAAAAACCTTTATATGTTTCGTCGAGATGAAGCTTGTGTTGAGGACATTTGCAGGGTTATTGTTCATATCGTCTAGTAATTCAAGCTGTTCATAAGTGCGGTTTCTTCATAAACATTACACTTTTAGTAACATATGCATTACGGTATCCTTCCTGCAGTATACCAAGCTGGCGTACCTATATGTTTTAGTTATTCAGATGTTTTTAATTTGTACACATATTCTTGAATAATATTTTTAGTTCTTACTATAAATTATTGTACTTTTTTGTTTACAGTGGCAAATACGGAGATGGTTTCTCTCTGGGGGAGGTCCATCAATTCCTGGATGCAGGGAATGTATTTCATGTTCGCTGTAGGAGCTGTTATATCGCCGCTAGTTACCGCCCCTTTCTTGGCACCGGAAATAACCCTGACTATTTCTGAAAGTCAGTATGGTTCTGCTTCCGGAGCAATATTCACACTGTACGACGGGACCCAATCCAGAATATACCTGGTGTACATCATCAATGCTTGTCTGGCGTTAGTTGGAGCCGCGCTATTCTTCTATCAGTGTATAAGAAACTCCATCTTTCTTCACGGCTTGAGTTTGCCAATCAGCGATGTCGCTCATACCAAACCATTGACAACGAGAGAAAAAGTGCTTGTTTTATCTAACATGGGTGTACTATGTTTCCTCTATACCGCCATCGAGGAGACATTTGCAGAATACCTTACAATTTTCTGTGTCACACAACTAGGCATGACGAAGGTAGAGGGATCCGAAGCGACGTCAATATTCTTTGCGGCATTCGGACTATCTCGTTTTATAGGTATATTCGTTGTAACGCAACTGAATCCCGTTCGCCTGGTGTGCTTTTATTGCATTATACTGATCATGTCTTTTGTAGGATTGACCTTGTCAGGGTTATATTACCATACGATCGGGATCTGGCTATTTACACCTCTAGTCGGTATAGGGCTGTCCATTATTTACCCTATACTGTATACATGGACTGATGAAAACTTTGTACGTATCAACGGCAAAATTACCGCTTATCTAATCATAATGGCGTCGATAGGCGGGATGATAAATCCGGCGTTACTGGGATTCCTGATGGAAGATCGAACCCCAATGTGGTTTTGCTACCTCCTGTTAGTGGAAAGTCTTCTATTTTTGCTATTCTATGATGTCGGGTTGGTGCTATCACGATGGCTTTCATCCAAGCCTAATGCACGGCGATTATATAACTCCGAGATGGAGCTGGATACCATTAAGGAAAACTTCGGACTGTATCAACGATGTGAGCCGTCCATTGGAAGTTTTGATCGTATGTCGCCTGCACCAGTAGAGGATAATACTGGGTTAAAGGCTACGAAAAGATTGTCATCTCAGACGTCACGTTCGTCGTCAGAGAAACAGAAAATGGATACAATCACTGAAGGAAAAGCTGGACCGGCAGGTGGGATCGTTGCCCCTGACGACAAAATGTCAGCGTCAAAACAGGAGGACACATCAGCAGAGAGCTCAGAGGGAGATACTGCTTCATCAAGCAAAACGGAGCCTACAAATCGAAGAATTGAAGCAATGTCGACGGAAATGGCTGTTTCTACTGAAGGTAGCAATTTCCAATCATCGTCAGATACAACTAAGGATCTGGAAATAAAGAAGCAAGAAGTTTTTGCGACGACAGAAAAACCGGATCATGATATCGCTGGCGCTGTTTCTACAGATAACTTCCAACAGACAACTGCAGTTGATGCAGCATCCGATAAAATGGAAACTATTGTTTGATAATACCAGGGGTTAAATTGCTAATGAGTTAATGAGTTTTGTTCCATGATTTGAGTATATAAATTAGATACTAGTTACATGAAATATTGAAATCGCACGCGTAGAAATTCGTATTTCCAAATAATTTTCTCTTCCAAATTCCATTTTCTCTTTTCAAAAACATTAACCATGCTACCGTCGACTGCAAATTAGTTTTGTACTAAAAGTACTGACATCATTGCCTATATGCTGAATTTTATTAAATGAAATACTAGACATTTTATATATAAATAAAATAAAAAAGAAACTGTAGGCTCTTTTTTAAAATAAACATCAATACTTCAGAGGTTTCTGTATATTTTACTGTAAATGAAAGTTTTAGATTTTGTATAAATGAATCTTTGTTTATATGTACCGAGTATAACTGTATGAAGCTTTCATTATTTTAACGCTTGCCTTGTCATTAGCATTTATATCTGATGTATGTAGTCCAATCCTGCTGCGACTCTTTACTTGTTTTTTTTTTTTTTTTTTTTTATTTTTCTTTTTTCCTTCTATTCCGTCTTTGCATATTACAGAGTAAGCTCCCTTGCGGGTAGGTATCTATTTTTAAGTCATTTGTTTGTGAGCGCAATTCACGTCATTTTCTCTGAAACGTTTGACGTTACGCTCCCAAACACATGACGTCACAATCAATACCTACCCGCAAGTGCAGCTAACTCTGTAATATGCAAATTAGGAATACATACTAATGTACATTATGTGCGTGAAGGTGAGAGTGTATTATATATACAATTTATTGTTTATTAGTTATTATTAAGATGTATTCATAAATGTATAAAATATTAATACTGATTTCATTCGGGAAAAGATGTGTATAGGAGTGATCTCTCTTGATTAGGTATTCTTAATTTCACAGTTTATGTTCTTTATGCGAGTGTTTGGGTTTTAAAAGTTTAACGTCATTTTAACAACCAGGGTCAAATAAGGACGTGCCAGGTTGTGTTGGTAGAAAAAAAGCCGGATTAATCGAAGAAAAACCACCGCCCAGCGGCCAGTACCTGGCAACAGCCCCACATGGGAATCGAATTTGAGTCTCAGCGGTTGAGGGTTTGAGGTGATCGGGTGGTGTAGTGGTTAAGCCACTCGCCTTTCACCTAGCCGGCCGGAGTTCGATCCCCGGCACGGACGTGAAACAGTTAGGAGTTACCTGCCCGATCACGTGGATTTTCTCCAGGCACTCCGGTTTCCTCCCACACTAATATCCCTAGCGCGCTTATATCCGGGCCATCGAGAGTGATTTACGTAAATTGTATAACTTGTTTCGTAATCGATATAAAATAAATAAAGTTTATATTTCAAGAGCTGGTGGTAATATATGTCGAGACATCTTAACCACTCGGCCACCGCGGTCCCATGTCTTTTATTCGAATAGTTTACTTCATTAATGGTATCGCTATTATGGCCAATTGTATATATTCTAGGAAGATACGATTTCAGTATTTAGATTACTTAAAGATGCTCCACCGCCGACAGAGTATAAATGCTATTCATCATTTCAACAGTAATAAGTGCTTAATCGTGTATACATAAGTCTAATTAACACAAAAAATAATATAAAATAATTTATTTTGTCTTTGTGTCATGCGCAATCAGTACTTCATTCCATATAGGATATAGTGCCACGGAATTCTTTCGGGATGCAGCTAATTATTTTTTTTATTTTTTTTAACTTGAAGTAAAATTAGAAGCTCAAACTTTTCAACGGCGGTAATGGTGTAAAGTAAGTAACTTTTGTAACTGAAGAAAAATACTAAATCGTCTGCTACTGTTTTTGACAGTGAAAAAATACCATCTGTCAGCGGTGTAGTTGGTGAACCAAATTAAAATATGTGATATAGCACTGGATTCAATGATGAAAATGACGTTCTTTCCATATTAATGACACTGTCACATAAGAATACAGCTATCAATTGTATTGTGAAATATTGTTTGCTTTGATGTTTGTGTTTTACGAACAATATTTGCGTATTTTATGACGTATAAATTGTATAAGGAATATTTAGATTAGCAATATTTAAAATATGATAATATGTTTGACACCGTGATGCAAACTTGGTGATCAGTTAGAGATATCGGCTCCTGTTAACAGTTGATATGCTGAGTTTCTAAGTACTTTTACATGTAAATATTTATCATACTTTATGATATTGGCGGAAAAAAAATCCAAAAATGCAAACATAAATGTATATTGCAGTAAAAAAAATTATTGCGATGGATGTGAAAGCACATAATTTTGCTTTACGTTTATGCTACAATAACGGTAATTTGTCTTTAAAAAGTGATAGTACCAATGAGAATGGCGCGTATTTAATAATGATAGTTGTCGCTTGATTCACATTAAGGATTGACTTGGATATGTAAAGGCTTCAAATGCCAGTTCAATTGTTCCCTTATTGGGCTGATAAAGTAAAATCTGAAGCTAATTAATGAAAATGCTTCTTATCTATCATATACAGTTAACTATAAGCAAATACAATCTACTAGAAATATCTATGTTAAATTTCGCGTGTGTAATATTTTGAGATGCATTGTTTTGAAATTTCCGCGAGGAATTTGATTTAATTTTCTTGTGGTAGATCATATTTCGAGAATTCAGGTCAAATCGCGAGAATTAAGAGTGAAGTTGAAAACCCTGCGAATATTAGCAACTATGCGGCGCACTGATCACTTAAATTACAAAATTAATAAAAAGAACAAACACATTTTTGAGTTGCTTTATTTTTCTTTCATGATTATGCTGCGTTGCAATGTGTAGATTATAATTAGTCGTCTAAAGGATAAACTGCTTATTTAGAATGCCTCCCTTGTCTGTTCCGTCGACTTTAACGGGGTACTTCATCTAAAATCAAAAAACATAAAACCCAATAAATAACTATTTCGTGCCCAATCAAAATATGGGAATTTTTCGTATAAACATTTTCCCTGTAGACTATCTAATTTTACCGGGGTCATTTCGTGTTTTCAAGTTTAATAACGTTTTTTTTCATTTTTTTTTCAATATTACATAATATAATACAGTGTGCCTTCACCAGAAGGCCACAGATCAAAGGCCTCTCGTCCAAATTTCCATATATCTGTTTAAAGTCCTGATTTAGGTTACAACCACATCTCTGGACTTGTTAGTAACCAGGTTATTCCTTCCTCCTTTCTCAACACCGGCTTGGGACCGGCTACGGCGGAGTTCTTTCCTCTCTTTCAACAATTCTCAATTTATTATTTATATATAATTAAAATCCTCGTACTTTTCTTACTTTGAGTTTTTAATGTTTGTGCTTATTTGACCATATGTGCATTATTTAACAATGCAATCTACAATTACTGCATATATACTGATTTATAATAAAAAAGAAAAAGACCTAATTTTGATATTAATGTAAAGAGATTCACTGAAAACAAATAACGGGAGATAATTCCTTCTACAAAGAGGATTATATAACATTTTTTACGTTGATTTACTTTAGTGAATGTGTTAGAAACGCGGAAGTATCATTTGGCAGTTTCTAAGCTTCCTAAAAATACATTCTCACGCGAAATTTATTTGGTTTACTGAAACGAGTACGATCCATTTCCACAAATAATTTGATCTGAATTGAAGAAATAACTTTAATATTGTGCACCTGGACGGTTGTCATACACTTTTCTGCCAATTTATTTTTGGTGTTACACCTTTGATTTAATGTTTAGCACGAGATAAAATGATAGTTTGAGTAGTGTAACGACTCATGTATTTCTCTTCAAAAAATGAATGAACAACATGCCTTTATGACAAGTGATTTTGTCATACTTACAATTTAATCAAAGTCAAATCGATCGTGGAAATCATTGTCGGGGTAACCCCATCCCCACGGAATTCGCGAACGCATCCGGCCGAACATATAATTGTACGGGTAACCTCCCATGCGGTACATCGCACTTGCCTCTGTTGATAAGAAAATTTAGATGATGCTAATAACGTTTCAGACAAAACTATGCATTGTTGACCAGGTTTGCAATTGGAATTTGTTTATCATGGAACAAGGAAGTAATTCCAACCGTGTGGACAAAACAAAATTGTCAAATTTTTTATCAACACATACAAAACGAACACGATTACATAATAGGATACGAACAGTAATGCGACAAAGTAGACAAATATTAAACTAGAGAGGAAAAAACTGTTTTCTATAACCGAAGGTCAAATTAACTAATTGGTCTCTGGGTCCCGGATGTTTCTTCTATGGTTATTTTTTGCTGTGGTAATTCAGGATTGGTAACAACACATTGTATCTACTCAACAATATAATTTAGAGCATTATTCAGCATTAATTAGCATTAATTGGACCAACAAATACATGAAAAAAGTTGTTAGGATAAAGAAATCAACGATTAAGAACGAGATATACATGGTATGACACTAATTTAGTAGTACTATTCTTGATGTGCTCTATCATCAAGGAGTAATACAGAGAGTATTTGAAGACTCAGTGTTAAAACAATGTCATTCTCACCCTCGATACTCCAGGGCTTCCGATTACCTACGATATCTACACCCCTGGACTATCGCATAGTGAAATTGAAGGCAGCTCAGCGGAAAACATTTTACCAATCACAGGTTAACAAATATATCATTTGAAGACTACAAAGAGAGCGACGCCTAACATCAAAGCCACAGAGTTAGTCACAGTGTACCGTTATACGGCTCTTTTGATGCACATCAAATGACTAAGTTACTTGTTCTATTCTGTTGCCTTTAGTTTTACAATGCGATAGTCCATGGGTGTAGAGGTCGTAAGTGATCGAAACCCCTGGAATATCGAGGATGTGTCATTCTATGGTAGTTGATTTCGGATAAAGTCGTCATTCGCATTGGCATATTCTTGATATTTGCACTGCGAAATGTCGTTCTTCACATGGCAGCATCTAAAATATGACTATATGACAAGGTCAAAATAAGCCTACATATTTTCCTGGCCAACGATAAAATAAAATGACCATTTCGAACAGAATACTGAAAATATATGCCTGTCATTTAACGATAAGATTTTATAACTTTAACAAGTCCAATAAATGTATATCAATATTTTGATCTCAAACATATAGAAAATAATATAGAAATAGGTTGTAGAATACCATCACCTTATACCGGCATGCCGTTGAATATTTGAGTAGTTTGTGTGAAAGTTGAGAAAAACATGAAAACATGACTTACCTGTCAAACAGAAGATCACTGAAACGAAAAAAATAAATATGTATATATATTAATACATAAAGATAAATTTTAAAGGTACATCACACAAGTCTTATGATTAATCAGTTATGACAGAGGTCAAAGTTCAATAGCAGTCTAGGGCATTGAGCACTGTGTAACAGAAATAATTTGCGTGTGTTCCGTGTTAACACGGTAACAACTTAACTAGATTAAAATTTCGTTTCCTTAAATAAAACCCTTTTCGTTTTTTTCTTATTTTGAATTAGCTTGACATTAAATGCGTGATATGAAAATAGATACACTTGTGGTTGAACTAATGCAGTTTTCATGTAAGTGTTCTGTGCGTATCTATTATGCGCTTACATACATAAAGCATTTAAGTTGTTAAATTATAAAGCAATATTTGGGAATGGGAAAAATGATAAATGTATGTGTTTAGCTCAACATATCATCTAAATCCCAAACTTAATTACATAGTTTAAACAGTATTTATTTATATATTGATATATATATAGTATACACAAAACATAAAATATTTGGGAATTAGAGAACAAACTTAAAGCGTATTTAAGTTCCCTTTCCAGAAAGATCGAGGCAACATAAAACTTCGTTGATTGTTGACACTGAATACTGCACCATGTTATTTTATATATTAGTAAAAGTACAAATTGCTCAGCCTGACTTAAACGTGCTTGATGTTCAGGGTTTGCAAATTGTCCCAGAAAATATTTTAATGGAGTCACCCCTCCCCCACATCTTTATTGTTTCATCTGTAACCTGCATTACCTTTGTCGCTACTTTATGGTATCGCCCAAACATTAACTGTAACCTGCTCTACCTAAGTCGCTGGGTCATGATATCGCCCAGTCATTACCTATATCAAGTCTAGTTTTATTGTCGTTAACGCTGATTCAGGTTTTCACCGAAACAACGTTGGATTTGGGTTTATTGCACGCTAAACAATCAATTAATACTTCAATGTGTCTAGCAACCTCCTTACTAGGCTAGCAATAAATGTTAATACGTAAAGAGGTCCGTGATTTCCGCTGGTATTTGAGCTACAATAAATTTAAACGATTTTTAAAGGTGCTACATAGCCGATAAATGTTTTTTTTTTATCTATTAAAACAATAGCAGACGAATTCGTTTTTTTACTTCACACTATGAGCCTTATTGAAAAGCTTGAGCTCTTTATTAAAATAAACTATTTAGAATAAAAAATTACATCTTGAACAAAAAGTCATGGTAATATGCCTTATAGGAATCAAGGTCAAGACTGGGCAGATAACAAAATAAAATAATTTATTTCATGTGTGTGGGTTTTTTTTATTAGCCAGACATAAATATACACGATTAATAACTATTCTGTATGTGGTTTATGTTTTTTATTATTGTGTACTCGTGTTACTGTTATTAAGGTATTGAAATAATTGATACAATCACAGTCAATTACAAAAAAAACAAAACAAAAAAAACCAAAAAAAAACCAGAAGGTTCTTTTTAAAAGTAATCGTATAGTTTCAGTGATGTGATTAGCTTATTGCTATGATTTAAGTGATTCAAATGAAGTTTGCTTTTGTTGGAAATTATTAACTTTCTTAATGATAAGAAATGCAAATAATTTGCAGTGAACATGTAAATGATTAAACTAATTTGTATGCGGTTTTTTTGGTCAAAGTAACAGTAAAAATGCATCATAATTGTATGATATAATTTTTTTTTAAACTTTGTAATAACACAGATTATCTCAGTCGTTTGCTTTATCAGGATTTTTTTTTTTTTTTTTTTTCTTTTTTTTTTGCGATAAATATTGTGTTACTTAATAGTTAAATGCAAAGACACAGATGCATTAAAATTTATTTTTTTAATTTAATATGTCAAAGTGTATTTTGTAAATCCTTGATAGTATCACTGTATGTAGAACAACGTGAAGGTAAATCTGTGATAATATTGTATTCGCTTTAAATTAATTTTAGTTCAAAGATTAAATAAAAATAATTTTAGTTCAAAGATTAAATAAAAATAGTTTTAGTTCAAAGATTAAATCCGCAGGACATAAAACAAAACCATCACCTCAAAAGGAACATTTGTCTCATTTCAACAAGTTTTCTACGCAGTGTTTTTTTTTATTCAAAACATGAAACATATCGATTTACGTCATCTCACGTGCTATGATAAATCACCGATCACGTGCTTCAGGTCACGCGGACCAGGTCACGCGGACCATGTTACGTGACCCAGTTACAAAATATTGATAAATGAGGAAGTCATCAGTTAAAACAATCGGCTGAATAATAAAACGATATGAGAGAAAACATATTCAAAACTACTTTGTGACGTCACACATTGAAAACCTCTTCTGGTGATTAAGAGAAACATACGTTTTTCCTAGCATCCACGTTTCATTTATCATTTCACAGCTGACCATCCTATTTCGTGCAACCTTTACATTGTTTTTTTAAATTTGTTTTGTTATGTTATATATGCGATAATGATAATTAATATTATCACATAATGATGATGTGTTTTGGTACTGAACGGAGCTATATAATTGTATATATGATTTGTATATTTTTATATAGGTTTATTTTTTTCTTAGATAAAAGCTGCCATTAAAATGAAGCTCATACCAATGAATACTTAAACACTGAAACTGACACAACACAGAGGTTAGGTTATAAAACACGCAAAATCATTGTGATAGTACAATATGACAAAATTGATAGCTGAGATGTTAACTTATCCTTCTGTCTGTTATTCAAAGTTTCAGATTTGTCCTTAAAAATGTCATATTTAAATAAATGTAGCTGAAGTGGCCTTCAATATTTTCTATATTTATTTTCATAGTATCAAACATTTAATTTTAACAATATTTTAATGACAGAAGAGACGTTAATTGATAACAGGTTGCTTGAATACCAATTTAATAATCAATGCAAATGTGAGTAATTGTACCCTAGGTTATTATTCAGGGCATCCAATTGACCCCTAACATTACGACATTTTTGACCCTCAAAAATCATATCTATTACTCTTGAGTTGTCATAGCTTAAGACTCTTCAGGTTTCTGAGAAATGATTATTTGACTTCTCAATTTGCTAAAAGTTAATGGTAATGTAATATCGCAGAAATTTCACCTTTATATGAAATATGTCAATAAATGTAATAAATTTTATTGCAGTTCATTACAAGCGATCTGTCTTCCAAATCACCAATAAAACAAATAATTAGAACTCTTTTAAAATTCAAAAAAAAGATCGAGAGAAAACAAAAGTGATTGTCTTCACAGTTAGAATTAACAAATTATTTATAAACAATATATATATATATATATATTTGATAATAAGAATTGCGATAATGATTAGCCATCACATACCTATCAAGCAAACGACAGCTACGAGATATGTGCCCTGCAGCATGATGGAGCGTGGTAACGGTTCCTCTGTGACCCTTGGAGTGACTGGGGAGGGCGAGAGCCTTATATATATACCTGGCTCAGGTACGTAAGGCTTATCCACGACAGGTACCAACAGTTTAATGAAACATTTATATTCAAATCGGGTTTACCAGCATGTCATGTGGTGACTAGCGGTTGACAAAACCTCAATATTCTTCTTTAGTTATTAATTCAAATTCGCTTTTTAGGAAATAACATGATTTTCGAGTGACCTTCACATATAAAAAATACATATATGTATTGTTATAAAACAACTGCAAGTGAATAGACAAACTCTTGATGATGACAAAGCGATGTAAGTAGAATATATGTCAATTTTCATAGATACCAATGACAAAACAGTTTCAAATTATTTATAGTCTAATTCTGAACCATTAAACCTTTTATTTATATTCATCTTTTACAATGAAAAAAATTATAAAAACATCTTTATTGCAATATATTCATGTAAATGTTGTTTATACAAACATGAATATCTGTAAGAGATTAAATTAATGGTATATGTAAATAGATGGTTGGAATGTTTGTAATTATTCTGTATTTGTGCGTTACAGACTTATATTACCTTGTTGGTTGATATTGGTAATGATGTCATGTGTATGCGAGCGTTACGTCATATTTTTCAAGAGTAAGTGACGTGAATTTCGCTCGCAAAATAATGACGCCACAGTTGATATTTACTCGCAAGGGAGCTAACTCTGTAATATACAAAGACGGAAAACCATTTGTTTAAGGAATGGCCATATAACAATATTTCATTTTTGAATAAAAATCTTAAAGAAAAACTTGTTAAGAAATTTTCATTTAAGTACCTTAATTAATTAGATACTTAACCTTTTTGCGGTTTCATTTTTTACTAAATTTGCTAGAACCACAAACAGTGTCTCATGTCGCGTTACTTTTTATAATATGTATCGATACATGCATGTTTCTTGTCAGTCTATGGCCTTATAGTTAATTTGTCAGATTGTTCAATAACAACAAGGTCGCCAAGATTTATTTACATCTAAGACATGTCCTATTTACAGGGCGGATCACTTCCGGAAGTGTCATGTTTTACGTGAACGGAAGGCGAATTAACCAATCAAAAGCCGACCTGTTCATGACATTTTTCTCGAATTTGAACCTATGAATCTGAGCTTTAGTGGGAAAATGTCGAAACTCGTGAACTATCGTTAGTCGATTTTGAATTACACAACATACGTGGGCTAATGTAAGATCGTACACTATTTACGTATTCAGTCGTTTCATAATTTGACTGGTCGACATTATTATCTCGGCAAAATAGAGTAACCCTAACATGACCTAAATATCTCATCGACAAGTTCAACAGGGGTTACTATCCGTCTATCAATGTCTAAATATCCACACCAGGACTGTGTCATAACAATACTGAAGGAACAAAAGGAGCCGCTGTTAAGGCTCTCAATATGCTGTAATGTGCATTAACAGATCTAGAACTGCGCATCTAATGGTTTTGAAGTCAAAGATTGCTCTCTACAGTAACTTATATACGTTAACTTGTTATTTTCGCGGTTCATTTTTTTCGATCTGGACTAGTTTTTAAATGTCTCGATTTGACTATAAAAATGCATCAATTTAGTCTATTACTCAATTTTTCGCGGATCAAAGATTCGCGATTATAATATTGTCACACAAAACCGCGAAAATATCAACCGCGCAAATATTCCGTCTTCGCACATTACAGAGGTACATTTGTAGCTCCCTTGCGGCTAGGAATGGATTGTTACGTCAGGTGTTACGTCAGATGACCCCGGACGTGAAAAGGTCAGGGGTCACCTGCCCGATCACGTGGGTTTTCCCCGGACACTCCGGTTTCCTCCTACACTAAGACCCTGCGCGCGCTTACATACGGGCCATCGAGAGTGATTTATATGAGTTGTATAACTTGTTTCTCAATCGATGTAAAATAAATAAAGTTTTATATTTATTGTTACGTCATTATTTGTTGAGCGTAATTCACGCCGTTATATAACGTAACGCTTGAAACCTAAGACGTCATAATCAATACCTATCAAAAAGGTAGATAACTCTGTAATATGCAAATAAGGAATAGTCGGTTCTCTGTAAACCTTTTATTGGTCTGTATTCAGTTTAACAATGATATGTCCCAGTGGTTGATAGAACAACAATGATAGTATACACTGCAGTATGAATATGCCTAAAACAATACCATGTCAGAAATACACAGTCGTATGATATTCAACAGATTATAAGATTGTTAATGTTTTGAAATATATCGGCGAGTCGAATTTTATCTTAAGATTAGCATCCGTTTGGTTTTCTTTTATTTATTAATTTTTTATGTATATAATTTTGTTTTTTACGATAAACTCAATATACATAATTCGGAAGATCACTTGTAAGGTGATAACTTACATAATTAAAACAATAAACGAAATCAAAAAAAAAATTAACAATATGTACAGTATAGAATCCACGATCCCATTCATTATATAATATAATTAAACGTCATGTGAGTGAGACCTAATTTGGAACAAGTAGGTTAAATGTTGTTTTTCTATGTGGCTCATATCAAGTGGGCGTGTCTAGTTCAAATTGATGAATTACATGTTTACGACGTGAAATATTAAGATAGCGATTTATCAGGAAATAACGTGTGTTTACAAGCCACAAATGTCATATCGTACAAACAAATTCCAAAGTGCATTTCCTTTGCCTAAAACCGTGTAACTTTTTATCTTTTGTTTTAAATTGAAAGGTATTTCCGTGACATTAAACTGCTGACACATTGTAAAATGACATTGAGTCTTTATCAATTAGTATATAGCTTTAAAACAAAGACCAATCTTTTACATATAATATATCGTCGTTTATGGGGTCACTATATTTCAGAAACATAGGTACAAAGTTTATCAATTACAATTATAAATGGGAAACGTCATAATCGAAGTTATAAGATGAAGTTGCAATCCAACCAATTACAATATTCTTGATGTAAATTTATGAAGCAATGAAGTTGGGTTTTTTTTAACTTATACTCAACTGCCGCACAGTAATTATGATGACACTCGAAAACACAATACTACCCGCGTTATGGAAATGAACACGCTATACTTTTTAATTGTTAAAAAACGGTGAAAAGCGTTATATTTCTTGTATGTCAATAACTTTTATGGCAAAATAATCGAACTCATTTTATCTTACAATTACAATTTAGATTTATAGATTTAAATTGCTCTTTTTTTGCTAGCAAATAAACTTCATTTATTTTGCGGTCGATTTCAAGTTCTCGGCAATTTGTCATCGCTGAACTGTGTCTACGTATGTAAATTGCGAAATCAAATCACCGTGAAAACGCGAAATAAAGTCGTTGCGAGTTCTTAAGTTCTTTTTCTAATATATGGTTGTCTAGATAATTTGATAAATTGTGATCTATATATATTACAGGTAGGTTGTTTTGACTTAGGAAATAATATTGCCCGTTGTCAGTACATGAATAATGTGACAGGGTTGGGGTGTGCTATTCGTTGTCTTTGACTGAACACTTCAGTGAGATAGCACTAGAATTTTACACATAAATTACGAATATACCACAGCCTCATATGGTATACAGTCAATAACACACGTAATGCATTCCATGCCGGCCGCCATTAAATTATCTTAGCTGTTCAAGTGAAAAGTCGGGAATAGACAATATGATTAGATGCATTAATTGGCCTTCCAGATGTCCTTATATATGAAAACGATGGTCAACTTCTGCTAATGTTGTCCAGTTTTGAAAGCATGGAAAAGCCCCGTAAAAAGTAAGCACATTTCAAAAAAAAAAATTCGCCTAAACAAGGTTGCCTGGAAATATCAACACGGACATAGCCAGCCGAGAGGACGTTTAAGGATTCCTATATTTTTCTAATGCAGAGCGATTTTGACGGGAAGTATATTTTTCTACTTCATTGGATATATTAACACTATTTTTACCGACATGAACCTTCCTTTGACCGACTATTTATTTTAATGGGACATCATCACCAGTCAATAAACCAACCTCAAAGTCATGTATGTATGTATGTAACGATAATAGAGACATTTGAATAACGAATGAAATCGAATTGTGTGTATGGTTTCATTGTTATAATAACAGGAAAAAACAACCCAACAACAGGAAAACATTCCATAATTATATTTACATTTATTAGGTCAGAAGAAAATAATAAGCTATTCCATGCTGACGTTATTTAGGTATACAGATAGCTCGATTACTTAAACACATTTTCATCTGTGTATATATGTAGTGAATGACAGGTGTCAATATCATTTAAGGAAATGACCCATCAATATAGGTTACACGTGACATGGGGACACATTTCGGCTGTTAATTAACATCAATGTTAATGACGAATCACAGTTATAATTAAAAATTTGGCATTTATACTTATCACATGATTTTATTGCTATATACCATACACAGTGACGTCAGTGATACAATATCGGTAAGTCACGACGTTAATACGTCATTTTCATGTCTTTATATTTCCATTAAATATTCAACTGCATTTTACAGATGAGAAAGCAAGTATTGTATTTTACAGATTATTGATTACTAATATCCATAGACAACAGAAGTAGACCGATGCAAATTAAACTTAATGCCATGCCTTACACAGTTTAGCATGCATATCTTAGAATCAAATATAAATATTAATTAACCACATAGATCTTTAAGTCAAGCGCATTCAGCAATATGTCACGTGGAATGTAGTCTTCCGTCGACAATTAAATCGAGATTGAGAATTGTCCTTCTCGATTATTGCGGTTAGTTGCATTAATAATTGGTTCAATTTGAAAAAAAAAATTAATGAAAAATCTATATCATATTACAATGACATTTAAACAAATAACGTTATGAGCATGAGAGATTTTCTAAATTAGTTCATACTCTAATGAAAACATAAATATTGATGTTATTACTAGTAAAAGTCATGGGTACCGGATAAAAGGATTGTTTAATTCAATGTCCGTTACATGTTTTGGCTGTTCTTAAATTATTCAATATATCACTGAGCAGTTCCTAGCGTACGTGTAACGCCAAGCAAATAGGAACTACCTCGTTACATTTAAAGTATTGTGACCTGAAATATAGATATAAGAAATACATGATGATATTCTGTTGTTCATTACTAGCGGCAGATGTTTTTTATGTTAAAAATTCCATTCATACACCAATGAACGACAAAATATAACAATTGTTTCTTAAATCACTGTATTCTACTGAATTTGAATATATTTTGAGACGGACCTGGCCCAGATTGTTCGAACAAAAGTGCAGACCAAAGTCAAAAATTAAGTTCTTTGCCATATGTTACGTCTGTGAAAAGAATAAGTTTTTGACTTTGGATTCGGAGTCAGAAAACTAATACTGCTAACTAGGTGTTCTAGACAATTAGCCATGAACTTCCATCAAAACGATGTCCGATACACAGGGGGTCGTTGGCAAACCATTTGAAAGAACAGGAGACATTTTTTATCTCAACACAATATTGTATTAACTTGCGTTGTCAGCTTTAAACATAACTAGTTGTTTTGACTTTTTTATACTTACTCATGAACCAGCCTTAATTATCAAGGTAGATGTATTTGAGATCATCAACACGACTCTATTGTTTTACCTGTCTGTCACAGATTACTTAAACTCACATCCTTTGAATGTGGTGCAAACTAGTGATATCATTGCTAATGTCTACATCGCTATTAACCGTTTAAGCAAGGTGTCCCATAAACTGTATTATATTTTCAGAATTATATATTTTGGGAGATATTTAAGTAATGAAAAACATATATTTCTATATAATAAGAATTGTAATCCAATTGTGTTGTAAGAAATATTGTGGAACGTTCCATTCATTTCATTTAATTTCAAAGTATTTTATTAAACAAAAGTTTATACAGGAATTACAGAGAGAGATATTATATTATTGTATTGATAAATGGATTAGACAACAGGCAAAGCCTATACAGGTCCTCTCCAGCGGTTCCATTCGTTCAAAGACATGGCATGGCCCCCTCAAATATTCTCCTTTTGTAAACCATACAGAAATATGATTAAGTAAACTTCAAGATTGGCGGAAATGCTTCGGAAACGTTTGATATAAATCCAAATAAATTGACTATATATTAAGTGGGTCCCACTTTTTAAACAAAGAAAAGTTAGCGGATATTTTAAAATTGTCTCACCAAACTCTGATCAAGAAGGGTTATACACTTTTCACCTTCTAAGCGGCAATGATCGTAACGTCTATTAACATAGGTACTATGAAACAATCATAAATATTCTTGGGATTCAACTTAACGTTTTGCAGCTAATTACATTGTACGTATATTGAAACTCAATGCTTCAGTTCTCTGTCAATTCAACCCTTTCCTTTAATCAGACTCTAACAGCCCGTGTTACATTTACAGGAATGTATCGTGCGCATTATATTTATCTTTATAGGTTAGATTATTTAATTAATATGTACAGCGTACAATGCACAATTCATTTATGTACGTTGTATTCCGTAAAAATTCAAACTGTAACATTGCATCAGCATTTTTTTCTAATAACACAATATATTCATAATTATATTATTTCACATGATAAACAAAACACAAAAGTCAATCACAAATTGTTATCTTCATGAGCGTCATTCGATTACTGAATATTTACATTTTCACTGCAGTCCAACTATGTAACCTTACCGAACGCAGTTGGCAGTCATATAGACTATGAACTTCAATCGCTTATTATGTCACGAAAAACGGCTGTTCAAATGGCTGTTCCATCCTTGACGATAATGAAAGTTTGATTCATTATAGATAAAAAATCCCTTATCATTTCAACATAAAATTGTAACTAAATATAAATATAAGCATTAAACGTCTTTCGCGCTTCATGTTGGATTTGCCTCTGTTCAGTTGGCATTCATATTGGCTATGAATGCCAACTGAAAGACGTTCAATGCTTAAAAAATCATATCCTCATTACAATTATTATATTTTCGATTTGTATATAACATAGTTCCTACTTATGACGAATGTTACGTCATAGGTTCGTGTGATAAAGTTAACTATTTTTCTCTATAATATGCTTACAAGCCCATGACGTAATATTCATAATACACTCACAGGAGTAGTCAGTGTGCTATATGCCAATGCAACATATTTTTTAATAGAGGATTCTCCTCCGGCCAGTCAAGAACAAAACATTATATAACGCTTAATTTTATTTGATTATTAGTATAGCGAACTATTAACGGACAAGATCATCTAAGAACATGCCAGGTTATGTGATGGAGTGGTAAGTTGTTGGGACATCAACTTCTGCTACCCCTCAGTGATTTTTTATATAAAATGCTATATAAAAAAAATTCTGTTTAACTATTATGTTCACTGAATATTTCCATCTCTATATCACCATTTGTCGCCAGTTTGCTGTACTCAAACGACTGGCTGTTCGTCCGTGGAGCGAGCATAACTGCTGCCATATATAACACCATCAGTACCCACGTCATTATAAGGAGGATGTAAGTGAAGCACATAGGCGAGTACCGGTCCATTAGTACACCGGTTATGACAGGAGTCACTGTCACGCATATCGAGGCCAACACATTGAAGACAGAAGCGATTTTCCCAGTCACTGGGAAATATTCCTCTTCTGTCCAAGAGAAGATGGTAGGTAGAATCACCGACATCAGAAACCCTAACACTGCGGACGAGATCCACATACCATAGTCTGCATGGGTAAATCCGGAGCAGGTCATCACAAAAAACATGATAGAAATAAGCGGGCAAAATATTCCGAGAATTACCTTAGGCCTGACATAGCGAACCCAGAATATAGATAGGGTTAGTCCTACACAGAAACAGCCGTCCGCTAATGATAGGAGCAACGAACTCTTCTGCATCGTCCAGTGTAGTTGTTTGACGCAGAACGCGATCACAAAGCTCCCCAGGGTATCGGCTAGAGATATGTACACTGCGTACATGATCCCTATGTTTGCTAAAATCGCAACTTTCCAGCATCTTGAACCACCCGTTGAATGTTTCGCTTCCGGTTTCGAACGATCTGCATAGATATTACGCGAAAAGAATAGAAACATCACAAAAAACAGCATTCCTATTGTAACGCATATAGAAGCGGAAATGACGTATGCAATGTAAATATGAGAAGCCGAATCCGTTGATTGTCGTTTAATTGTGAAATCTAACGACCTGTGATGGTTCTCGATGTTCTCTACATTCCAGTCAACGATTTCAGAAAACAGAGAAATGTTTGTTTCAATCGCCGAGTAATTTTCATTTGTTTTATGTTCCTCTAATGCATCCTTGTCAGACTTAGGCACAAACTGTGCCACCATGATCGGGGCAATCACTCCCCCGATCGCAAATCCCAAGTTTACTGCTTGAACAAAACTGCGTCCTTCAGTCCCCCAAACAGCAAGTACTTCAGCCATAACGACTGTAAATAAATAAAATCACCCATAAAATACATATGTATTGCTTTCATTCACCTGTTTAGGATAACAATCAAAAACATAAGCAGACAAATCAGTATTTTACTTTGGTTACAAGCGTTACTTACTTACACCATTACCACCATTGAAAAGTTTGAGTTTTTTTTATTTTACTTCAAGATAAGTTTCAAAAATAATTATAATAATTAATTTGTGTAACAGAAGGAGAGAAAATGTATCGGAGAGACCGGTGTTAAAACCCGGGACCTGCTAACACTAGCCGACGTTCTACAAATTGAGCTACCTGGTCACCGATGATTAAAAGAAGAAGACTCAAATTGTCACTAAGATATCTCTCGCAGTAACATGTGTACCTGTATCTAGAAACCCAAGCAAGGTTCCTAAGGTTCCCTGAGCCGTTGCCATGACGAAATAATTTGTACACCATGGAATGATGACTAGAACCACAGCAGTGATTACCATGGTTACAAACTGGGCCAGAAACTTATCAATGTAGTTATAGACAGCGCCACAGAGCATGCAGCCAAGCATCATTCCAAACCCTGACGTCGACACATATAGGGCAGCTTGTTCTAGACTCACGCTCGTGATTCTTTGTAACTCAAGTAGTGCTGCATTGGTTTGAGTACACAGCAGACCCTATGGAAAATGTATATAGCATTTTAAACGAGTGCTCATTTCATATGAGATTTTATGAAACGAATCTAAGATCTTTGTTTATTATTATTGAGAGCCTTGGTGAGCAAAACTGAAACATACGAGTCGAGTTTCATAAGATCTCATATGAAATTAACCAAAATCTAAGATACATTTTATCACATAACTACAACAACCAACATTTCAATGAATTCCATGTCAAAATATATCGAGATATTTTATCACACGTTTAAGATTCTATTATTCTCTAATCGCGGACAGGGTATCCACCTTTTTGCCGGCTTACGATTTCCCTATCTCCTCTAGGATAAAGATATGACACACGATATATTTGTATATGTTCAAAACATGTATGTCATCGCAACAACAATGTTATGACATTACGGTAACGCCAACATCATCACATCGACAACTACTATGACAATTCATTTAGACTGCGTCATCTTTACTTGTATTACTGACACGTCATTATTTACAAGACACATGCACAGGTGATAGAAAAAGAATCATTCTCCCTCTATGGATAGAGACATGCAAATCCGTGTATTTGAGAACTGAAGAATCGAAACTAATAGTAACCTCTCGAATTGGGGTTCTCCTGACTCAACCCAAACGGGGTGAAATATTTAATAGTTCGTGGATATACAGCCGTTACAATTCATATTCACTGCCTTGGTAAGACAACTTGAGTGTGACGCATACTGGTTACATAATGTTAATGCATCGAACGTAATAATTTCAAAGATCAAATTCGTAGCTAGTAAATAGGCAGGTTTTCATTCAGATGCTGGTTTAGGAAGGATAGTAATTTTTCACTCTAGGAAGGATAGTAATTTTTCACTCTAGGAATCGGAATTTGGCATGTTAGCTCCCTTGCAGGTAGGTATCTATTGTTACATCATTATTTGTGAGCGCAATTCACGTCGTTTTCTCCGAAACGTATGACGTTACGCTCGCAAACACATGACGTTACAATGAATATATACCCGCAAGTGTAGATAACTTTGTGATATGCAAATTGGGAATAGCCTCGGGGTAAACCTTTAGTGACACTTTCGGTAAAACAAATCCCCATTATGAAACTGTCTAATTTGAATGTTAGTGAATTGATTATGGAAATGTCAGTGGGAATAATTTTGTTGAATGTGTTAAATTACTCTCATTATTTACATTTATGACTATCTCCGGCTAAGCGCTCAGCTTTAAGTTAGTGTGGTGTTCGCCCAATGTCAGACCTATCATTCAATCAACTCAGTATAATGTGATCGGGTAAGGTGCATTAGTTCATCTGTTTTGGAAACATACAACAATGAAAGATATATAAATATACATAGATTTATTTCTGACAAAGTGGGAATATGTATTCCTTTGACAGTCAGTTTTTTAATACCTAACTTATGTTGTTGTTTTTGTTTGTTTGTTTGGGTTGTTTTTTTTTTTTTGTTTTTTTTGGGGGGGGGGGGAGGAGGGTTCTGTTTATCAAACGAAATAAAATTGTTATTAAAATTGTAAAAGAGATATAATTATAAAAACGACAAGTGTTCTATCAAACGCACACACAACAAAAACACCCACTCCCCTAAATTATGCTGACACCCACACACAACAATATGTTGCATACACTAACCTGGCTGCTCATAGGGCGTCAAACCTGCTAAACTTAACCAAAATGTGCACGCTGATTATGCGCGTCTAAAGATTAATGCAGCGCATACTCGCCCGCATCTATGTATTTGCCTCTTATGACAGGCTATTAATAACACACGTTAATTATTATCTGCGATGAACACAAAAAATGATTGATATCACATAGTAAACATTTTATACGTTTGTCATTTATGAGTTTCTCAGTGGAATATGAATATTAAGTAGCTACAATACCACCCGCTGTATTAACTATAAAATTTGTATACGTTTGCATTTGGTTGCGGCAGATGGCTGGAATCGATTTCTGTGATATTCAAGTATTATTTTATTAACAAATTCTTAAAAGGTAAATATTTTTGAAAAGTAGCTGTACAACGAATCGGATGATTTCGTGGGGATTATTACTAACGTGACACTGCAAATCACATCATTCTGTAGATAAGTTTAATTTCTATAACGCGGGCCGTCTAATGTTTGTCGGCGCCACCCTGATTCCCGCGCTGTAGTTGACTATAACCGCGCGACACGGCAAAATTGCGGAATATCTGGCAGGAATTCGCGCGAGATTCCCAAAGAGGTAAAACCCCACTATTCCATACGGAAACACAACGTTTTGTTCATATTGATCACATGATACAATGAATTAATATAATAATGTAAAACAATATCATATTACTGTAACCCTGATCAATACTAGCAGCAATTTATCGCTCGGCTAGAGAATACTAGTACTAGTAATCCACAGGTCCAGAGTTCGATCCCTGGCAGAGGCAGGTATTAGATCTGTTGTAAATCCTACACCCTGTTACATTGGCCCACAACTCTTTATGTCGATCGGTTAGGCGTCAGACTAGTAATCCAAAGGTACCGAGTTCGATCCCTGGCAGAGGCAGGTATTAAATTTATTCTTAATCCTGCACCCAGTTACAATACAACTTAACTTAGAAATGAAGCCTGAAACTATAGCCTCTCTATCGAGTTGTAAACCAGCGAGCTGATTTTGGCGGCAACCTAACTTTCCATGACCGTTTTATGTCTACGTGTTACTGCGATTTGAGTTCGGGATTAAGGGTCACAAGGTCGTTCCGTGACCATGACTACCCCTTTTTGACGGCAATTTATTTTCGCGTTTTCTACGTAGTCACCAAATAGGCGGGTGTCAATCGCACGCGAAAATTAGTTGATATAAATTAACCAGGTTTATTGAAATGACAAATTGGAATCTACAAAAAAAGATATTGTACATCTGATCTCCCATCATCCTCGATACTCCATGGGTTACCATCACTGTCGTATTATCACCCCCTAAACTACCTCATAGTAAAACTGGAGACATTTCAGAAGAAAACCAATCACAGGCATGCAGAAGATAACATACAGAGTAACGTATAGTTATAAAGCAATCAGTCAACCACAATGTACCGTGACTCAATACCTTTGCTGTACATCAAAGAATCCAATTACCCGTGCCTTTACTTTTATTATGAGAAAGTCCAGGGGTGGATAAACGCCAGTGATAGTAACTCCTGCATTATCGAGGCTATCTCCCGATAACATATCTATAAACCCGCAATGGTTTGATTGATTAGAGTTTAACGTCCTATAAAACACTTTATTAAAGGACGTGTCACGTTTATTGGTGGAGGGAAGTCGGAATGTCCGGAGCAAAACCACCGACCAGCTGGAAAAGGATTCGAACTCGCATCTCAGAGATAGAGGGTTTGTGGAAATAATATCTTAACCACCCGGTCACAGCGACCCCATATGGTTATTAAACACACAATATCACACACACAATATCAAAGAGCCAAAACGCAATTCATTAATACTTACATAGACGAAAAACGCCAAACACATACATACACTGTATGCAACTTTTTGTCGATATAAATTTCTTCGTGAACCGGGTTTTATTTTCAACTCCATTTCCATCTTTTATAAAAATAGCACCTGTGAATGAGTCGTCTGTGTGTTTAGAACAAAAACTTATAGACAGCGTTAAGTCGACTATAGGCTAAATGTAGTTTCTACATGAACCAAACAATGATTATCTGGTATAAGACGGGAAAAGTTGTTTTTAAAAAATACAGATTCCCACGGAGATATGTGTTTATTTAGCTTCCAGTAGTCGTTGAAAGTATTTCTCTCTGAACACCACCATGTATCTACCTGTAATGTAAACATAGAACATTCCAATGTTTTTGTGATGTTGTTACCATATTACCAGATTCTTACATTTATATCATTGACCACAGCTGACGGTAGTCTAGTAAGACTAAGACTATTCCAGACTTACTATGACACACAAAACTGACTGAGAATACTAGATTTTCATATTCTCCAGTTCCATAAACTTATGTTATTACATACGTCTGGCCGAAGCTGAAGGTTCTTTATCAAGACTACGAAAATCTCAAATGTCAATATAACAAACAGAATACTGGAATAGAATGGCATTATCATATTCTCCAGTTTCGTAACCTAGTAGTGTAACAAATCACATTAGTTTGTTTAAAGTCGAAGGCATTCTACTAGGCATTCATTAAATCACTTATATGCTATTATGACAACCAACAGAAAGGTGGGATACTATATATTTCATTCTACTTGCCTGATACCTGTAATAAAATGTATCCTGGCTGGTTGGTGATCTTTCCAATGTCCAATGTCGAAGGCATTCTACTAAGAATTCAATGAAACACTTATGCGTTATTATGACATACAAAAGAAACTTGGAGTACTATATAATCTATTCTACCTGCCTGATCCTTGTCATGAAATGAATTCTGGCTGGTTGGTGAACCTCCCAATTCCAAACCTTTCTATCGATGAGTTAGTTGGAATAACTTACATCGATTTTGACGCTCAGCTCCTGCATATCTTATACAGTGTCCTGCTATATAGATGTGACAGCTGTTTTGATGATAAGCCGTTTCAAATATCATAAATTCAACTATATATACTATCGAAATGATAGTATATGATGAATCTTACCATTGTTCACGTATCGGTTATTATGCTCTGTCGGCGGTAGAGCATCTTTAAATAAAAAATACGGCGATAAATTAAATAGTTGTGAAACCAATGTTGGACACTACAACCCGAAATTGAAATAGCCTAGGAAATCAGTTAGGTTACAATATGTCCATGCGAGAACATTTGTGTAAGTCCAATTTTTGGCACCATTATCATTATAGTATGGATGCACATCGTGGGAATGATCATATCGTGAAAAAAAATCATCGTGAAAATTATTACATTGTGAAAATCATTAAAGCACAAAAATTATCACATCGTAAAAATTATCACAGTTCGAAAATTATCATGCAAGTAAATTATCACGCAAGAAAATTATCACATCGTGTAAATTATCACATCCCGTGCAAATTATCACATAGTGCAAATTATCACATCACGACATTTATATCATCACGAAAATTATCTCGGATCGCGAAAATTATCACATCATGAAAATTACCGCATCCTGAAAATTATCACATCACGAAAATTATCTCATCGTGAAAATTATCACATCGTTAAAATTTTATCATCGTGATTTTTTTCACATCACGAACAAATTGAGAGCAAAGATAAAATATCTAGGTTTACAGTATTTCCAAAACTGATTTTAGATCAAATCTATAAAAAGAAATAAAACTACCGAAACAAAGAAGTTCGGTTATTGTCTAAAAATGTTTATCAGAGCAATAACTCAGATATTGTTTATATCATATATTTTCAAATATTATTATAACATGATGTTATTTTAGGAAAGCTTCGTATTTCATTGTTGTTCATGAACTATAACAAAAAGTTTTAAATACATGTACATATTTTTAGTAATTTGTTATTTCTTACCATAAATATTTCTTATTAAATCACTTTATAATATCTCAATGTTTATCAAATCAAGCATCACATGCATTTTCAAAGTTTGAAATTTAATTTTGTAATATCTTAGCATGGCCTTATAGAAACGCATGCATATAAGTTAAACGGATGATTTTCTAATAAACTGTTTCGAGTTATCTCCCGTATAATATAGATATGCAATAACATAATCTCAAATACTACGTCAGCGTTGTTATGCTAGCATTACCAAGGAGGGTCAAGTTTTCTTTTACCTACATGATTAATATAAGACTCTTTCATTATATGGATATGAAGGATAGGGATATTCTTCCCGAGAGTCACAAAATGTTGTAAAAACCCGAGGCTTGACTGACGTTTTATTGCAGTTTTAAGATTTTTCGCCATTTTGAAATAAATTCGAAAACACATGAATGCAAGTCAATTCTCCATACATGAAAATTGCCTGATATTTTCAACACAAAGCCCGTTGTTTGTATCTTTTAAAGTAAATCCAATTCAGTTTCTGAGAAAAATGTTAAAATTGTACCGACAAAATAGTAATTTTGTTAACGCTGTGACGTCACGAGGCTTTATTGTATTAGCTTCGGTTGGGATTATGTTACACAATCTTAGCCCTCGACTGAGATAACCCGATCTCGATCACTTACAGGTAACAGCTTTTATGAATCTGATACCCATGGGTTTACTGATTTATTTACTCGTTATTTTCAGACACTATGCTGGTTTTAGTATAAAGGACACAAAGAAGGGAATTTTTGTAAAACATATCACGCATTTTTTATGAATGGATAATTGACTTGCAGTTTCTGTTGTCTTCGAAAAATGTTTTTTTTTTCAAAATTAGGTGTATCATAATTCTGTAGAATAGCAATAAAAACGTCGAGGTTTGAGAGAAAAATACTCTTTCATATGTGGAAACATTATGAAGGTTAGGGAAATTATATCCATGGGATCACACATTATCCACGTATGAATGAGTGGGTTTTTTTTTCATTTCAAACATTTAAGATACTAAAGTGTTAAGGATGTACTCCTATGAGAAGTCAAAATTTTCTTGTATTAAACTTTTTTTCTCATATGGATTTTTGGAAATAAGATACCTAGTTGACAAAATATTGGATTTTATGGGAATTTCGCCGTTTTGGCTATATACACAAGAGATTAAAGCCATAATTTTCTAATGAGGTGTGTGATATGTATAGATGTTTGTAGAATTTATTTTCTAGAAGTCTTCTTTAAAAATATGCCAGTTTTGATTAATGAGACTAATATTTTTTTCTCAGAATAACAATATACATGTATGTTACCACTACCCTTAATTTTGAACTACAAAATGCACCATTTTCAGCCATTTTTGCCAAATTAAACCCTTTCTAGAAAAAGTTCTGGTATTACACTTTTGTTAATATTTTGCATATCAACAGGGAAAGGGTTGTTCTTTCTTAATCAGGCAGAAAAATGGGGGGTCCGTGTGCTTACCTTTTTGCCCTATTTGAATATTTGTTATTTTCCAGTATTTTAGAGTAAAAAATAAAAGTGCTCAAATTACCATTAAATGTAGAAATAAAGTGACAAAAGTGTAACATTTCACACATTAATGTTCAATATTTTAATTACCACGAACCCAGTAAAGATTTACAGCAAAAATTAGCTCGATACAGCTAAAAATACTGGCGCAGTGATGATTTAATTAAAATCAGTTTCTGTAAAAAATGGTAAAACTATGGCTCTACTCAAAGCGAAAAAAGACACAATTTCAAAATGGCCGCCAAATGGGCCATTTCTTAAAATCCCCGTAAAAAATCTACTTGCTACAGATATTGATAAATTGTATTTGAAAATCTCACAACTTCTTTGATTTATGTCGAAACGAGACTTCAACGGGACTGAAACCTCAGAAGAATACATCCTTAGGGTCAAATAATCAAATATTGTCATTGATTTACCTCATTACTGCGTTTCTGCTAAGCCATTTATATTGTTTTGAAACACTAATCACACTTTATATAATATTTGTTCTTTAAAATAAAATGATATTTCGTGTTTTGCAGGAGTAATATAACGTATTGGATTAATATCCGCTTTAATAACTCGTTTTCCTTCAAATTGTATGATTCAAAAGAGCAATATTCTGTCTTGCATATTACACACTTTTCTCCCTCGCAGGTTGATATCCATTGTGACGTCATTAGTTTATGAGCATAATGCACGTCGTCTTCCCTGAAAAGTATGACTTTACGCACACTAACACATGACGTCACAATCAATACCTACCCACAAGAGCAAATCACTTTGAAATATGCAAAAGCAGAATATCTACATCTAATGGAATCAAAGCGTATGAGACATGTCTGATATCAGGTTATACTTCTCATAAATCTGTTGGAATTCACTTCGATGAAATGTACTCTATACAATGCAGATAATCCGACACAGTTTTTCACACTTGGTTGTAATCAATTGATAACATCACATTATGTTTTTCATACTTGAATATGCATGATGTAAGCGGCTAGATATTTGTTTAAATGGCACCATACATCTATAACGTACAGTCCCCAGAGGTATTTCATATCAGATCCTCATCATCTTTGATAAATAAGTAATGTATTGGTATGCCCGAGTTGTATCCTTTATAGTTCACTAGCATGATCATACATTAATGATGTATTTGTGACTTCAGACTTCACTAAAAGCTCAGAATAGTCCAAGGCGTTCAAAGTTGTCCAAGGAAAATCGAATTAGTCTTAGACCGAGATGAACAGCTAACTATACAATAGCTGATTTGCGGCTTTAAACTCGACTTATATACCTTACAAGACAACGGAAACTGCTAAGCTTGTGCGACTCTCTTTCCAGTATCGTAATCACCTGTGTATTACCCGTACCGGGGTATACCCCTCGGGAAACAGTATCAGACATTTTGTATATGTTTGTAAAATGAATTCCAGATAACCCACAGATGCGATTGCCCGCGGGTTATACTTCGGTGTCCGAATAACAGCACTTAAGTCTAAAGTTATATAATTTGGAAAGGGGATATAGGATTGTTCCAAGACATGAGAATTAAGTTATCATTGATAATAAGTTGCGAGAAATTTAGCTCTTGTGAAAATACTCTGGTATCCTAAGAGGGTATCTTAGCTATTAAACCTGCTATATAGTGTGTATTCGACAGAGCTTACAACGTATAGCCCGCATACATTTCTTAGTAAGTTTCCACTCATAGCCCGCATCGGCCCGCATTTAGAAATCCCTGATGTAAAACAAAACGCGGAGCACGTGGGTAATACGCATGACGGAAGTGCTGTTTTTGGGAAGCGAAGCTTGCGTCGTATTGGCAACCGTTGTTTGGAGTAATCATCATATCTGACGTACATTTCATGTGTGAGTTCCTGTGCAATCATTTCGGATATTAAAAGACAATGTCTTTTAGCACCAGTGTAAATTGAGCTCGAACCTGTCAGGTGTCAATACCACTCGGTGTACAAAGTACATTTAATAATTTTATAGTTGTTCAGAAAAACAAGATGTTTGCAAATATAACTATTCCCTGTTTCACATTTTTCATATAATTAAAACAAAATGCGAGACAGTGATTTTACTTCATATTGTCCATTGTCTCGGGTACATACAAACATGGAGAATACACCCCACATTAATCGATGTCCGTCTAGAGAAAACCAATTTAATTGTGCATACATAAGCACCCATGATTATTCATTGTTCCTTTCGACCAACATAGTTTCTAATGAACAACATGAGTACGACAATTACCACAAATACAACAGTAATATAAATAATGCGCCACCAAAACAATAGATATACACTGCCCTCCAAAAGTTTTGTTACATAAAAATATGTTATTTGTTGACAAAGATTCTCTGAGAAAACTCTCAAAAAATAAATTGATAAGTTAGAGAAGATGAATAAATAATGTATACTTATGCCTGTGGTAACAATGTTTACATATCTCGATATGTGATAAATATTTTTCTTTCATACCTACACGTGTAATACTGGCTGGTCTAGGGCAATATACTCATGTCGCCTGAGGCTGTATTGCATGGCTACCCATGCAATAAAGACTCGTGACGTCACGGCGTCAACAAAATCTCTATCCTCGGTAAAATTTTAACATTTTTTTCACAAAATTGACTGGTTTTACTATAAAAGATGCAAGCAACGGAATTTGTGTTGGAAATATCACGTAATTTTTCATGTATGGAAATTGACTTCCAGTCGTGGATTTCTTCGAATTTATTTCAAAAAGGCGGGATATTATAGTTGTAAAATTGCAGTAAAACGTCGTGGTATGAAAGAAAAATACTCTTTCATAAGTGGATATGAAGGATAGGGATATTCTACCCTCGGGATCACAAAATGTTGCAAAACCCTCGGCAAGCCTCGGGTTTTACTACATTTTGTGACCCTCGGGTAGAATATCCCTATCCTTCATATCCACATATGAAAGAGTCTTATAATATATATTCATGTGTAACACACCTTTTGGAGAGCAGTGTTATCTGACGGAACATCATGTTAACAAGATCTCAGATTCCCACACATGTGGTTAGATTATTGATTACCGTTATGTTTTATATTGAGATATTCCATAACTGCTGATTTCCTTTGATTTAATATGTGGATCTTATGGTTTAATAAGTGGATCCTATGATGTAATATGTAAACCCTATAGAAATGATACAATAGCTACATGCACAACTCAACAGCTATTCATGATTTTGTACAATCTGTTTATAATATAGATCTTTATTATCACTATGTTTGAGAAAAGAATCTGGGAAAATTCCATGAGGGTTCATGTCCATGAACTTAGGAAATAGCCTGCAAAATTTTGAAAGTGAATTTCTGGGGATGAAATAGTTTAAAAAAACTTTCAAAATTATTTTCTTGTACGTCCTCATCTCGCCCAATGAGCATAACAAAGCTAATTATATATGTATACTGGGATGAAATATCGTTTTCAATTTAATTTAGCAAGGTGTAGAAAATGAATGTGATCTGAAGTCCACATAGTGTAAAGGTCATCCGAACATAACATGACCCTTTATAGGATGTTGTCAGATCCTCTTTTTTACCGGAGTGGTTATAATGATCTGTATTTTAATCAGATTGGATTTTGTAAATATTTGAACCACATTGTTTTTTTTTTTGTTTTTTTTAATGCTGAAATTACTAGTACT
This sequence comes from Argopecten irradians, assembly GCF_041381155.1. Taxonomy (NCBI): domain Eukaryota; kingdom Metazoa; phylum Mollusca; class Bivalvia; order Pectinida; family Pectinidae; genus Argopecten; species Argopecten irradians. The sequence goes on from NC_091146.1 coordinate 18,371,843, forward strand.
ACTCCAAATCATCGTTGTCGTTTATAAACTACTTGACCCTGTAAATATCATTATCGTTAAATCATTGCTATTTTAGTGGTTGTTGTAAAATTGCCGTGCAAGCATATTCTTGGGTTCGTTTCACCTTATATATCAAATGGAAATGCATATACTTCTATATCTAAATTGCGTTTTATAAGCATTAGGCGAATCCTATTGCATTTTTGTCGTTTTTAATGTCAACATTTGGTGTGACTGTTCTACAACATATAACACATAAACATGATGAATTATACATTTCGTAAAAACCAAGCGTATCGTTTTATGATAGAAAATGTCAATAATTACACCCTAAAATAATCCAACGTCAACAAGTGCAGTGCCTCCTGAATCATGCGGGTCTCAAAAACAGCAAATATTAAATTATTCAGAAAAACATTAACATATTTTTTTACAAATGATGTAAGGGCACCAAGGTTTGCCGTCACACAAGCCAATGTAATATGGAAATTAAGTTTTAGTATATACAGTGTACGTTACAGAGTGCCAATAATCATTCTAATACGAACCTACCATCATACATAACGTACAATCTGACCCTATATAATACAGTATTTTTCACAACATTACGAGTGATTCCGGTGATACAAAACGCTTAATTGAACCGTCGAAAGCCAGGTACAAACGATGGATATCGCACTTTTGATGACATTCTTTGTTCTTCTTTTTCAAGGTAAGGTAATGCACTTTGTTCAAAATAAAATATATATATATGTATCAATTTCAGTCTGAATTAGAAAACTAGATTTTTGTTGTTGCATTATACGAGCAAGCTATGTTTACGATTTTTAATCTTGCTTTTCAGCGCGAAATAGATTAATGATGAATACAATGGAAACGGGTAAGGTGAATGGTTCAAATAAACTAAAATTAATTAAAATTTATATGTACCGCAGCTGGGCGGAAATACGTAAGTGAGAACACAAACGCTATGCAGGGTTTTAATGTCTTCTATCTGTTTAGACGGAAATATACCTACAGAAATCACTTTACAATTACTAATAATATTGTAAAAATGTTAAATGAAATTGATATAATTGGCTTCATGGTCTGATCGTATACATTTGTATACTCAATTCACTGAACTGTAGATAGTAATATAACGATTTTGGCAGTACTACCAAAATCATTTTTAGCTCTTATTTGTACTGGTAAGATTTAAACCTATCCACCGATATTATTGTTATTCTCAAAATGTTGGTAATTTTTTATTGATGAATAAAATATCAAAAACTTATTTGATTCGTGAGTATGAAAATACGGCATATAAGTTTTAAATAACTTTAGATATATCACTGAAGACACCGAACAAACACAACACACCTGGTCAGGTTATACTGACAACTGATCGCTAAGCAGGATCAGAAACTATCACTTTTATAGTCTTTAGTGTGTCTCGGACAGAACGCAGAGTCTACCTCAAAGGGGTGGCGAGCGCTCAATAGAAGGTCAAAAGTGAGGCGGTGTCAAGAGAATAGAAGAGGTTATCCTTAATTTACCTAACAAAGATTAAAATAGCTGACAACTTATATCCCGCACATTTTTTTCAAATTTGGTAATACTTTATACATATATTTCCATTTGTTCGGGACTGACACTATATAACCTTACCAACCAAAAATTGAATTTATGAGATCAATTCTCTTATATAACTCCTGTTGATGTAGTTAAATGTTTAACATGTATTTTGACGTCGTATTGACCGCCGAGTAAGAGTTCCTTTTGAAACCCCCTCCTGTTCTTCCTAAAAATTCGTGGATAATGTCGTCTTACCATGTTCAGTTGATATACAAAGACATATATTTCGGGAAAATATTGTAAATTGTTTTTTAAACTCTTTGGCTGTTTACCCCCCCCCCCCCCCCCCTTGATTTTTCACATTTTGAAAACAACAGTTTATCTTACCTAATGCAGTCCGCCTATTTGCTGAAACTTGGTATTTTCAACAACCCATGAACAAATTTCTCGGCAATAATTATAGTAGTCCGATACTGTTTCTTTCGACGCCTCTGGTTTTCGTTTTTTGCCTTGTACACTTCCGATGCCGAACTTACCGATGTTTCCTCTATTGCTAAGTCGTACGGAAATTTGTTCAAGAAACAGTAAATAAGTAACAGACTTTTCCTCAAATACAAATGGTACCCAGAAAACCATGTATTTTTATATAGAGGCACTTGGTTTTTGTGAATGGTTTTGCATTTTTTACGGTTACACTGGAACCTGTACGTCGCTCGGCGATGTCCAACACGTTCGATGACGTAATGATGCAATGCGCATTTTTTGTGCATACTTGCGTTTTATTTCCATGGACTCTTTTACCGCGAATAGCGTTAGGGGTTCTTATGACGTCGGAGCTATTTATGATATGACAAGAAGAGGCTCCACTGACGGGGGCAGCGGGGAATTTGAAGTGGTAAAAGCGATAACAGTGTATATTACAGCTTGGCTTGAAAATGAAAGAAAACGGAAATATAAGTATTAAATTTGCCTTCTTAGGGGATTTATGGTCCTATAATTCAACCATGATTTCTTAATGCTTAAATAAACCGCATCGACAGATAGCCCGCATTAGGCATCTTCTGATGTAAAAATCGCCCGCCGGCAATGCACAGGAATTTACTATTGTCGCATTTATAATCCAACAACTGGGACAGCAGGTACATTATTACAATTCCCTACTTGCAGGAATCCAATTTGCGATACCATCAAATGTAATCAGGTAAAACTATGATTGATCGATCTTAACAAACAGTGATGTAATATTCATCTCCCTATGCGAACAAATACGTAGTGTGTGTAATAGAAAGAGTACAAATGTCATCATTTTACAAACTGACTGTCCATTAACTGTTTATCAGTTCAAATTACCATACATGTAGTTTTTGTCTACGAATAAAATGATTTTTTCAGTTACATAATCTGACATTTTAAACAGATAATATGTCATTTTAGTGTTAAAGTCAACAAAATAGCCAAGCAGTGCAATTAAATTAAGAATTAGGACGACTTAAGGCTGTATGTACAATTAAAATAAAGTTCTTGACAACTGATTCCGAATGTAAAAAACCATGACAACCGAGGGCGTATGCACTATACCAATAAAATCTAGGCCGACTGAGGGCGTGTGTACAAAATAAAAGCCATGAATGTGTGTACAATAAAAATAAAAGCCTTGACGACTGAGGGTGTATGTACAATAAAAAAGCCAGGACGACTGAGGGTGTATGTACAATAAAAAAAGCCAGGACGACTGAGGGTGTATGTACAATAAAAAAAGCCAGGACGACTGAGGGTGTATGTACAATAAAAAAAAGCCAGGACGACTGAGGGTGTATGCACAATAAAAAAAAGCCAGGACGACTGAGGGTGTATGTACAATAAAAAAAGCCAGGACGACTGAGGGTGTATGTACAATAAAAAAGCCAGGACGACTGAGGGTGTATGTACAATAAAAAAGCCAGGACGACTGAGGGTGTATGTACAATAAAAAAGCCAGGACGACTGAGGGTGTATGTACAATAAAAAAAGCCAGGACGACTGAGGGTGTATGTACAATAAAAAAAGCCAGGACGACTGAGGGTGTATGTACAATAAAAAAAGCCAGGACGACTGAGGGTGTATGTACAATAAAAAAAGCCAGGACGACTGAGGGTGTATGTACAATAAAAAAGCCAGGACGACTGAGGGTGTATGCACAATGAAAATAAAGCCATAACGACTGATGGCCTATATACAATAAAAATAAAGCCAGAATGACTTAAATATTACGTACAATTAAAATAAACGGTGCAAAGACTGAATGAATAATGAAAAATTGAAAATTATCTATAGGGAAAACTGTCAGTAACGCAAAACCAATATTTCATTTATGGTCCATTTGAAAGATCGAATTGCGGCGGTTATTAGTCCCATCAGAAAACAAATGTAAAAAATGTGTAGAGCTTAGGCTGATAATCCACATGGTTTTTGGAAGTATCACTGTGTTGTTAGCACAAAGGGAGGCATCTTCAGACAACCCGTGATCGTAATTACACAGTACAAATGGATGCTGTAATAATCCCGATATTGTTTGTAATCAAGCAAAACTATGACTTATTACTTTATTGTTTATCAGTTCAAATTGCCGAACATGTCACTTTTTGATATCTTTTTTCCGTAATATAATCTGATGAAATTTAAAACAACAATACAGATAAAAGTCAGTCCCATAGGAAACGAAAGGTAATGTATATATAGAGCTAAGACTAATTATCCCAATGGTTCGTGGAAGTATTAAAAATTCATCGCAAACACAAACAGAGAAATGATCATATACCTAAGTGTGTATCAGTATCACTGTGCCGTTAGCACAAAGAGAGACATCTTCAGATAACCCGTGTCCTGTTGTCAGAGGCATGTATCTTTCGTGGTCGTAGTTACACAGTACCAATGTATGGTATAATCCTTACGATATTGTTTGTTGTTCACATACCAGGTAAGGCATTCATCGTTTCCCAATGTGAAACTGACCTCATTTTTTCAAGTTATTTTATGTGAGTTTCTGGTTTCATTTATGACAGGAAAAACATGTTTATAATAAGATGCTACCACAATTATTACAAGAAATTGATTTCAGATTAAATCACTTCAATGTTTTGTGTGAATTCTGTTTCATAAAGCATATTTACAACTTAAACCGGATGTCACGGAGGCCCGCATATTTTGCCAGCATGTATAAGTTTTCTGATTATATAAGTTTACCATAAGCCATTAAAGCCAACACCGTGATCTTCTGTGGAAACTGGTTTAACACCGGATGAGGCCCGGCCGGAAGTGCGGGCCGAGGGCCGCTTATGAGTATTACAACAATGCCACTAAGAACAAATAAAATAACTATTGGCGAAACACTTCCGCCGGAATACACAGGTATCCTATTAGACAAGAACCGGCTTAGATAAGTTTTACTGTATTTGTATATTTTTTTCGTAACGTTGACCCTATGTTATGATATGTTTATCAGATGGACTACCTTTCTTCACGGATATGATAATCAGCCCTGGCGCATTAAATTGGGCCATGGCGGTTGAATACTGTATGGACCATAATGGTAGACTCATTGTCCTCGATAGTCAGGAAAAGTGGGACTACTTCACCGCGCATAATCAGTATACCGAAAACTATATGTGAGTACCGTTTCGTCTAATTAATATTGATATGGAAATGAATGATTATCTTCAAGATTTTTTAATAGTAAAAACAAACACCGCTGAGGAATAATATTTTTCTCTATCAAAAACGGGGAGCAAAGGAATTAGATCTAGTATTGTTTGAGTTACAACATTTAATTATTACTTTACCCCATTACCACAATCGAAAAGTTTGATCTTATCGTTTTACTTCAAGAAACGTCCCGAAAACCCTCCATTGCATTATGGAAAGAAGTACTGATTGTGCATGCACCAAAAGCAAAAAAAAAGTATTTCATATTTGTATTTGTGTTATAATTTGACACATATAGACGTGATTTAACATCAATAATTGTTCAAATGATCAGCATTGTTATGCTCTGTCGGTAGTGTTAAGGAGTACTGTAACCAAAAGCTTGTCTGCTACATGTATACAAATCATGCATTCTCCTCTTTCTACATCATCTGAAAATCAACCCGCAACGCTGAAACTTCACTATTCCTGTGTTTCCCCTTTTTACCGTTTGTTTTCCTTATATGAGGTAGTATTTTTAATTATATGATTTAAATGAAGAATCATCTATAAAAAACTTTAACTTATTGTTATTTAGGCTATTGTTTTCATAATTTACACTTTATAAAAAACTATTGTTGTTGGTTGCCTACTGGTCTATTAATAACTCTTTATCAAAGTAATGTATATCTTGGAGTTACATCCTTCATTTTAATTAAGCTTATTTCTGATTTGTGTGTCATGGATTATAAATGTTGGTAGCTTGTAGAAGAAATGTGTAAGACAATGCCTGCTGTCTAATACATTCAACAATCGTCAATAAATGTTTGAAATTGAAATTGAAACAAAGGTATCATTTCAAATATTCAAGTTGTAACATTGTATTGTTTAGTAAAGACATTGTTGCTGTCTAATCCATTTGAAATTCGTCAATAAATGTTTGAAATTGAAATTGAAACAAAGGTATCATTTCAAATATTCAAGTTGTAACATTGTATTGTTTAGTAAAGACATTGTTGCTGTCTAATCCATTTGAAATTTGTCAATATATTTGTTTGAAATTGAAATTGAAACGAAAATATTAATTTAAAAAATTCAGCTTTCACCATTGCATTGTTTTGTATAGGCATTGCTACTGTCTAATTCATTTGATATTTGTCAACAGTTGTTTGATATTGAAATTGAAGCAAAAATGTCAATTCAAAAAAATCAACTTTGACCATTGCATTGTTTTGTAAAGGCAATGTTTCTGTCTCAGACCTTTGATATTTGTCAATTAAGTTTAAACTTTAAAAAAACATTATCATTGCTTCCAGGGAATGGGGATCCTATTGGACGGGAATGCGGTTCAATGATACGTTTGACTGTATCAATATTGACTATACAACGCAGTGGGTGTACAATGGCTGGGCTCGCTGGAGTAATTCTACCTCAGAGCCTGAAGGGTGTCCTGAACGAGAATGTGTCGCCCTTATCCGTAATGAGATGTTTACATGGGAGTGTTACATGGAACATGAAGCTCTTTGTGAAACAGGTAATGAGCCATCATGTGAATACGACAGACCCAAAAATGCCGACACTTAAATAATTAAAAGGGGATTTTCTATCTAAAGTTATTTTAAAGCGTATTTTAATTAACGCAATTACTGTTATGGTTTTTAAAAAATCAGACTTGTCAGAGACAGACATTTTGTTCCTATTGGTTTCATTTGTAGTTTTGTCAGCGTATTCAGTTTTATTATATTTAGTGATTGTGTGATCATATCTAATCAATGTATTGTACCAATAACAATTACAAGGGTCAAATAATGCTGAGTATATATTTTCATTTCATGACGTGAGAGTTTTATATCGGGTTTCCAAACGAAATTTTGTATTACGTTACTTGAGAAAAAAATCCTTTCAGACAGATAGTGTTAACTAAGAGTCAGACACTATTTCAGTAACTATCACAGACAGCATCTTCATGTTATAGCAAACATCTCATTTGTCAAACAGAAATGTGCTAACTTGCTATGCATGATGGCGTGTATGTTTAATGTATACCTTTGTAATTAGAAACGTAATATGTTCTAGTTAAACATGCGACATAACTGTGTTATTTGATTACGCATTCATATTCCGCTTTCATCCGATCGACAAATCGATTAATGAATAAGTTACAGGTTCCTGGCTCAGGTGGTTAGTTTTTTAAAGGAAGAGAGAAAAAACATGTGCATAGAGATACTGCTTTTCACCAAGAATATTTTATCAGTTAGTTTTATTAGTTTTTTGACTGAAGTGTAATAAAAATTTGTATATTGTCACTACGTGATATTTGCAATGATTAAATCTCCTTGGGTTTCATATTACTCTGTATAAATATGCTTCAAGTTGACAATGATTATAGTTTAACTTACTACAGTGTTATCAACCCTTGTAAGGAGACCCAAAGTGGTCAATATCTATTGTTGACGTTTGATGAATTTTGATGACTCAATTTGGCTTGTAACGAGTATTCTCATTGGCTTTAAAATTCACTTTTATCAACCCATGGCGTCGCCGTTTGTAAACGTCGCTTCGAATTGGCTGAGATTAGCATAATGATTTCAAATGAATTTTGAATATGTAAGAAATTGTTTTTCATTAAATTGAATTATATTAAAATTAATTTGAATAGATTTTTGTATATTATGAAGATATTCAAGCAGTAAACTGTCTTCCTATGACATCTATGGTCTATATATATATAGATGCCAGAGCTTTGCAAACCATCTTCATAATGCGCACTAGATAGTTTAATGCTTATATTTACATTATAAACTCATTTTAAGGTTTCTGTATTAATATTGTTTAAGCTCAACCAGGATAACAATTTGTCAACGACCATATAATCCACGAGATGGAACAGCCATTTTGACGGTGATCAGTTGACGTCACCACGTCAACTTATTGTCGTCATAATGGTCACGTGTATGGTGTCAGTTATACTGCTATAAACTTCACTTTGCCTTGGTTATTTTATATAGTAGAAGTGTCAAGTAAATATAACACAACATTCTGAGTGTACTCTCATCATAAACGGCTTACCCAGATTTTTTAGTCATATATGCATAACATAACAAAAACTAATGTCCATATTTCGTACCTTAAATATGGGTTCATTTCGGTCAATGTATTCTCTATTTCAGTTGGTTTTGATACAACGACAGAACAAATAACAACGTCTGGTGAAATTACATCATTGAAAATTGAGACAACTACTGATGACTTATCCACACACGCCAGTACAACAGAAAAGGATGCGTCATTGGCCACCACCACATATCCTATGACGGAAGCAGAAAGTGTGCAGTCATCTGATACAGCAACATCAGTGACGTCAACAATGCCAACAACTTCTTCACCAGAAGGCTCTAGCATAGGAAATAACCATTGCTCTCAGTGTTGCATCATAAACAGCATCGCAAACCTAGACCAACACCAAAAACAAGAGATACTTGATGCGCTGATGTCCGAGTTAGCTGTAAACAAAACAAATTTGTCCTCGCGCAGACGGAAGCTCATCAGTGTGTACGACTCCCGGCCCAGTAGTGTTACTTTGGGAGGCGTGGCTTGTGTCGTCTTGGCAACCGTTGTCGGGGTGATAATTGTACCTGACGGATACACTCTTTTTCGTTTCCTGTACAAATGTTTTCGGTCTAGGGAGTTCAAGAATTGATGATTCAGTTTAAATGTGACGTGCAGCCGCATATACAATTTTCAGTTATTGATCTAATTTAAGTTATGTGCCTTAACTGGTCGAGCATTTTGACATCCTATTTTTTCTTTCAGTAATCTAATTTTAGATAAATTAAGCTGTGAAAATCATTAAAAGGAACGGAGAGTTTGAAGCTTTATAAGAATTTGCTCAACACAGAATTTATGTACGGTAATATTTCTTGTTTTTAAACCTAATGTATATTTATTTATGTCTAAAGAAGTAATTTTATAATAACTTATATAACCGTAAAAATATCAAATGAAATGGTAGATCACATCTTTCTTGATTTAACCATGTGGAGTCTTAATACTGCACTGTGGACGTAAATATCATAATGTTTGGCAGTACGTGCTGCCAAAATTTATTATAAGCCTTATTAGACGCTGTAAAATTAGAACTTATGCATTGTAGGCATTGTTATAATTCTCAAAAGATTGGTAATAGCATATGAAAAGCTCTTCTTGATTAATGGGTATGAAAAATAAGGCATATATAACTGCATAGATTTTTTTTTCAAATATCCTGCATATTCAGTGGAAATGGAATATCCTTGCATATTTATGAATTTTTATATCATGATAATGGTATTTTCAAAAGTATGATTATTGAGACAATGTCAGTACAAACTTTAGATATTAACCAACGATTACGTTTGATTTATTAATGTATTCCGGATTTGCATATTACAGAGTTATCTGCACTTGCGGGTAGGTATTGATTGTGACGTCATGTTTTTGCGAACGTAACGTCATACTTTTCGGAGAAAATGACGTGAATTGCGCTCACAAAATTATGATGTAAACGTCGATACCTACCTGCAAGGGAGCTAACTTTGTAATATGAAAAGACGGAATACGTAATCATTCTTTATAATAAGGGTATTTCATTGTGCTGTTAAGTATTCATCTTATTTCGTTGTCCCATATTATAATTCGCATCATATTAATCGTCTTCGTTTTGTGTGTCTTGTTAAAGGGGCAGATCGCTTCGAAAAAATGACAATTTTTTTGTCCACACGGTTTAAATTAGTTCTTTGTCCCATAATCATTCTTAGGATAACTAATTACAGATAATGCTGTTTATTTGTTATTGTGGTACAAACCAACAAGATTTGTATATTGTTAATCAATCAATTAATGAATTCAAATACGTTAATTTCATCTTAATATATAATTAAAAATATTTTAAATAAATATATCATATATGTCTTTGTATAGCAAGTAATTAATTAAGGAATATATTTTTATTTTGTTGCGGTTATGAGGGTATAATGATAATGGAGCACGTGTAAATTATGTGACCCCGGCGAACTAAATAAATATCTATTCCTTGTATTTACACTTTTTCACGTAAATGGATATTATTTAGTATGGCGACATATTTTTTTTATTAAGATACCCATATTTTGTTCACTCCCGTCATCGTCAACGAATTCGATTGAACAGCTGATTGGAATCGAGTCATTCATATGTTCCCACCAAAAGTGGGGTCATGACCCCACGTTTCTACGCCAGCGACTATTCCCGTAACAATAAAATCGCCGCACGTGTTGTACTATTATTATACACTGCTAATAATAATACTAGAAAGCATGGTTATTAATTCCATGTCAGTACAAACTGTAAATATCCATTATTGGTAAACTGTTAATAAATCAATTTAACACTAATGTAGAAATGCACTTTCAGTAAAATATCAACTATTCTATTTAAATATAAAATGAAAACTATTTGAGATGTATATATCATATTAATAGAAAAATGTGTGAAAGCTTATATAATCCACATATATGAGCCGTTGTGCTGTTCTCGGATATATTCTTCATAGAAGTATGAAAAAAACGAATTAAAAACAAATGAAAATATTTATCTGACAATAAAATATGTTTATTATTGTAAGTTATAAAACAGCATTGGACTGCTGTTCCGTGTAAGTGTGTATGAGGGATATTTCTACTTTTTAATAACTATGCTATGGTAATTAAAAAATGGTATTATTACATATTACTTTCAAATATTAGTTCACCAGAGGGAGAATATAAAAATATTATATAAACATCAAATAGTATAAATATCCCTTCCACACAAATTTTCGGCCTCTTGGCCATCTTCAGGTACATAGAAACACAAGAACGTTTAAGATGGATTTCACCTAGCTTTTCTTGTGTTTCAATGTACCTGAAGATGGTCAAGAAGCCGAAAATTTGTGAAAGGGATATTTATACTATTTGATATTACATATTAGTTGATCCACGACCAACAGACTATAACTATTATTCATCATCTGAAAAAATAATTGATGTTTAATCGTGTACATCTATGTTTTGCCTTTGTTAACTGTGCAATCAGTACCTAAATCCATATAGTGCATAGTGTCAACGGATTTTTTTTTCGGAATGCAATTAATTATTTTACATAACATTATATTGAAATGAAATAAGAATTTCATACTATTGTTACTGAGGACAATTACTACTTTATCTGGTCTGTTTTGATAGATAAAAGTTAACATCGGTCGGTTGTGTATCAGCTTTGATAGTGTATGTCTGTAAAACAAGTCTTCGTCAGCCTAGGGACATGTGTATGTAGATCGTTTTTAGATTTACTTGTAAATCATTTAAAGATTCGACGCCGTTATGTCATGGCTGGATGACCGTTACAGATCATTAAACAATGCATTTTAGTGACTATAGTAAGTTTTTCGCCTTTTCATTTTATTTGCTGCAGAATCAATAACGCATACCAGTGATATATATAGATTCTGATATGATTTAAATGAAGAATCATCTAAAAAAACTTTAACTTATTGTTATTTAGGCTATTGTTTTCATAATTTACACTTTATAAAAAACTAATAACTCTTTTGGTCTATTAATAACTCTTTATCAAAAGTAATGTATATCTTGGAGTTACATCCTTCATTTTAATTAAGCTTATTTCTGTTTTGTGTGTCATGGATTATAAATGTTGGTAGCTTGTAGAAGAAATTGTGTAGACAATGCCTGCTGTCTAATAGATTTAACAATCGTCAATAAATGTTTGAAATTAAAATTGAAACAAAGGTATCATTTCAAATATTCAAGTTGTAACATTGTATTGTTTTGTATAGGCATTGCTACTGTCTTATTCATTTGATATTTGTCAACAGTTGTTTGATATTGAAATTGAAACAAAGGTATCATTTCAAATATTCAAGTTGAACCATGTGTATTGTTTAGTAAAGACATTGTTGCTGTCTAATCCATTTGAAATTTGTCAACATATTTGTTTGAAATTGAAATTGAAACGAAAATATTAATTTAAAAAAATTCAGCTTTCACCATTGCATTGTTTTGTATAGGCATTGCTACTGTCTAATTCATTTGATATTTGTCAACAGTTGTTTGATATTGAAATTGATGCAAAAATGTCAAATCAAAAAATTCAACTTTTAACCATTGCATTGTTTTGTATAGGCAATGTTTCTGTCTAAGAACTTTGATATTTGTCAATTAAGTTTTAAACTTAAAAAAACACATTATCATTGCTTCCAGGGAATGGGGATCCTATTGGACGGGAATGCGGTTCAATAATACGTTTGACTGTATCAATATTGACTATACAACGCAGTGGGTGTAACAATGGCTGGGCTCGCTGGAGTAATTCTAACCTCAGAGCCTGAAAGGTGTCCATGAACGAGAATGTGTAGCCCTTATCCAGTAATGAGATGTTTACATGGGAGTGTTACATGGAACATGAAGCTCTTTGTGAAACAGGTAATGAGCCATCATGTGAATACGACAGACCCCAAAATGCCCGACACTTAAAGAATTAAAGAGGGGGATTTTCTATCTAAAGTTATTTCAAAGCGTATTTTAATTAACGCAATTACTGTTATGGTTTTTAAAAAATCAGACTTGTCAGAGACAGACATTTTATTCCTATTGGTTTCATTTGTAGTTTTGTCAGCGTATTCAGTTTTATTATATTTAGTGATTGTGTGATCAATATCTAATCAATGTATTGTACCAATAACAATTACAAGGGTCAAATAATGCTGAGTATATATTTTCATTTCATGACGTGAGAGTTTTATATCGCGTTTCCAAACGAAATTTTGTATTACGTTACTTGAGAAAAAAAATCCTTTCAGACAGATAGTGTTAACTTAGAGTCAGACACTATTTCAGTAACTATCACAGACAGCATCTTCATGTTATAGCAAACATCTCATTTGTCAAACAGAAATGTGCTAACTTGCTATGCATGATGGCGTGTATGTTTAATGTATACCTTTGTAATTAGAAACGTAATATGTTCTAGTTAAACATGCGACATAACTGTGTTATTTGATTACGCATTCATATTCCGCTTTCATCGATCGACAAATCGATTAATGAATAAGTTACAGGTTCCTGGCTCAGGTGGTTAGTTTTTTAAAGGAAGAGAGAAAAAACATGTGCATAGAGATACTGCTTTTCACCAAGAATATGTTATCAGTTAGTTTTATTAGTTTTTTGACTGAAGTGTAATAAAATTTTGTATATTGTCACTACGTGATATTTGCAATGATTAAATCTCCTTGGGTTTCATATTACTCTGTATATAATATGCTTCAAGTTGACAATGATTATAGTTTAACTTACTACAGTGTTATCAACCCTTGTAAGGAGACCCAAAAGTGGTCAATATCTATTGTTGACGTTTGATGAATTTTGATGACTCAATTTGGCTTGTAACGAGTATTTTCATTGGCTTTAAAATTCACTTAATCAACCCATGGCGTCGCCGTTTGTAAACGTCGCTTCGGATTGGCTGAGATTAGCATAATGATTTCAAATGAATTTTTGAATATGTAAGAAATTGTTTTTTTTATTAAATTGAATTATATTAAAATCAATTTGAATAGATTTTTGTATATTATGAAGATATTCAAGCAGTAAACTGTCTTCCTATGACATCTATGGTCTATATATATATATAGATGCCAGAGCTTTGCAAACCATCTTCATAATGCGCACTAGATAGTTTAATGCTTATATTTACATTATAAACTCATTTTAAGGTTTCTGTATTAATATTGTTTAAGCTCAACCAGGATAACAATTTGTCAACGACCATATAATCCACGAGATGGAACAACCATTTTGGCGGTGATCAGTTGACGTCACCACGTCAACTTATTGTCGTCATAATGGTCACGTGTATGGTGTCAGTTATACTGCTATAAACTTCACTTTGCCTTGGTTATTTTTATATAGTAGAAGTGTCAAGTAAATATAACACAACATTCTGAGTGTACTCTCATCATAAACGGCTTACCAGATTTTTTTAGTCATATATGCATAACATAAAAAAACTAATGTCCACATGTACCCTAAATATGGGTTCATTTCGGTCAATGTATTCTCTATTTCAGTTGGTTTTGATACAACGACAGAACAAATAACAACGTCTGGTGAAATTACATCATTGAAAATTGAGACAACTACTGATGACTTATCCACATACGCCAGTACAACAGAAAAGGATGCGCCATTGGCCACCACCACATATGCTATGACGGAAGCAGAAAGTGTGCAGTCATCTGATACAGCAACATCAGTGACGTCAACAATGCCAACAAACTTCTTCACCAGAAGGCTCTAGCATAGGAAATAACCATTGCTCTCAGTGTTGCATCATAAACAGCATCGCAAACCTAGACCAACACCAAAAACAGGAGATACTTGATGCGCTGAGGTCCGAGTTCTGTAAACAAAACAAATTTGTCCTATCGCAGACGGAAGCTCATCAGTGTGTACGACTCCCGGCCCAGTAGTGTTACTTTGGAAGGCGTGGCTTGTGTCGTCTTGGCAACCGTTGTCGGGGTGATAATTGTACCTGACGGATACACTCTTTTTCGTTTCCTGTACAAATGTTTTCGGTCTAGGAGTTCAAGAATTGATGATTCAGTTTAAATGTGACGTGCAGCCGCATATACAATGTAACTGGACAAAAGAAACGATATTAATTTTCATGACCGCCAGCTATCTAATTCGTCCTTCCATTGACTTAGCCAGCAGGTCAAAACTAGATGATATTCATCTTATTTTACACCATAACGTTACGTGGGACCTGTTATGTGATATATATATTCCATTCACAAACGGTTTTCAGTTATTGATCTAATTTAAGTTATGTGCCTTAACTGGTCGAGCATTTTGACATCCTATTTTTTCTTTCAGTAATCTAATTTTAGATAAATTAAGCTGTGAAAATCATTAAAAGGAACGGAGAGTTTGAAGCTTTATAAGAATTTGCTCAACACAGAATTTATGTACGGTAATATTTATTGTTTTTAAACCTTATGTATATTTATTTATGTCTAAAGAAGTAATTTTATAATAACTTATATAACCGTAAAAAAATATCAAAATGAAATGGTAGATCACATCTTTCTTGATTTAACCATGTGGAGTCTTAATACTGCACTGTGGACGTAAATATCATAATGTTTGGTAGTACGTGCTGCCAAAATTTATTATGAGCCTTATTAGACGTTGTAAAATTAGAACTTATGCATTGTAGGTATTGTTATAATTCTCAAAAGATTGGTAATAGCATATGAAAAGCTCTTCTTGATTAATGGGTATGAAAAATAAGGCATATATAACTGCATAGATTTTTTTTTCAAATATCCTGCATATTCAGTGGAAATGGAATATCCTTGCATATTTATGAATTTTTATATCATGATAATGGTATTTTCAAAAGTATGATTATTGAGACAATGCCAGTACAAAACTTTAGATATTAACCAACCATTACGTTTGGTTTATTAATGTATACGTAATCAGTGCGTTTGTTTTATTAATGTATTCCGGATTTGCATATTACAGAGTTATCTGCACTTGCGGGTAGGTATTGATTGTGACGTCATGTTTTTGCGAGTGTAACGTCTTACTTTAAGGAGAAAATGACGTGAATGGCGCTCACAACATTATGACATAACAGTCGATACCTACCCGCAAGGGAGCTAACTCTGTAATATGCAAAGACGGAATACGTAATCATTCTTTATATTAATAGTATTTCATTGTGCTGTTAAGTATTCATCTTCTTTCCATGTCCCGTATTATTATTCGCATCATATTAATCGTCAGTGGCAGATCGCTTCGAAAATATGACAATTTTTTTGTCCACATGGTTTGAATTAGTTCTTTGTCCCATAATCATTCTTAGGATAACTAATTACAGATAATGCTGTTTATTTGTTATTGTGGTACCAACCAACAAGATTTGTATATTGTTAATCAATCAATTAATGAATTCAAATATGTTAATTTCATCTTAATATATAATTAAACTATTTTAAATAAATATATCATATATGTCTTTGTATAGCAAGTAATTAATTAAGGAATATATTTTTATTTTGTTGCGGTTATGAGGGTATAATGATAATGAAGCACGTGTAAATTATGTGACCCCGGCGAAGCCTGGTAACATAAAATTAACAAGGGCTCCATCATCATTATACCCTCATAACCTCAACTAAATAAATATCTATTCCTTGTATTTACAGTTTTTCACGTAAATGGATATTATTTAGTATGGCGACAGTTGCATATTTTTTTTATCAAAATACCCATATTTTGTTCACTCCCGTCATCGTCAACGAATTCGATTGAACAGCTGATTGGAATCGAGTCATTCATATGTTCCCACCAAAAGTGGGGTCATGACCCCACGTTTCTATGCCAGCGACTATTCCCGTAACAATAAAATCGCCGCACGTGTTGTACTATTATTATACACTGCTAATAATAATACTAGAAAGCATGGTTATTAAGTCCATGTCAGTACAAACTGTAAATATCCATTATTGGTAAACTGTTAATAAATCAATTTATTAACACTAATGTAGAAATGCACTTTCAGTAAAATATCAACTATTCTATTTAAATATAAAATGAAAACTATTTGAGATGTATATATCATATTAATAGAAAAATGTTTAAAGCTTATATAATCCACATATATGAGCCGTTGTGCTGTTCTCGGATATATTCTTCATAGAAGTATGAAAAAAACGAATTAAAAACAAATGAAAATATTTATCTGACAATAAAATATGTTTATTATTGTCAGTTAAAAAACAGCATTGGACTGCTGTTCCGTGTAAGTGTGTATGAGGGATATTTCTACTTTTTAAAAACTGTGCTATGGTAATTGAAAAAAATGGTATTATTACATATTACTTTCAAATACTAGTTCACCAGAGGGAGAATATAAAAATATTATATAAACATCAAATAGTATAAATATCCCTTCCACAAATTTTCGGCCTCTTGGCCATCTTCAGGTACATAGAAACACAAGAACGTTCAAGATGGATTTCACCTAGCTTTTCTTGTGTTTCAATGTACCTGAAGATGGTCAAGAGGCCGAAAATTTGTGAAAGGGATATTTATACTATTTGATATTACATATTAGTTGATCCACGACCAACAGACTATAACTATTATTCATCATCTGAAAAAATAATTGATGTTTAATCGTGTACATCTATGTTTTGCCTTTGTTAACTGTGCAATCAGTACCTAAATCCATATAGTGCATAGTGTCACAGATTTTTTTTTCGGAATGCAATTAATTATTTTACATAACATTATATTGAAATGAAATAAGAATTTCATACCATTGTTACTGAGGACAATTACTACTTTATCTGCTCTGTTTTGATAGATAAAAGTTAGCATCGGTCGGTTGTGTATCAGCTTTGATAGTGTATGTCTGTAAAACAAGTCTTCGTCAGCCTAGGGACATGTGTATGTAGATCGTTTTTAGATTTACTTGTAAATCATTTAAAGGTTCGACTCCGTTATGTCACGGCTGGATGACCGTTACAGATCATTAAACAATGCATTTTGTGACTATAGTAAGTTTTTCGCCTTTTCATTTTATTTGCTGTAGAATCAATAACGCATACAGTGATATATATAGAGAGTTATTCTGTTTATCCTGCAACCATTATGACATTCTAATCGAAAGCATATTTACAGTTATATACTTGGTTTCGTTTGAAGTGAGACATTCTTTGATGCAGGGAAAAAGATTCGTTCACTAAACAGAGTGAGAGTGTACTCCTTTTGTTATGTATGACACTAAATACATGTAGTTATGAGATAAGGGAGATAACTCCTATAGCTTTTTTTATCAATACATCCTATAAAGGTCATATCATTAATCTAGGTTATAGAACTTTCTAGAATATAATCATGTATAAACAAATATGTTTGTAAACATGTTGATTTTAAGTAGAGATCTAGAATGATCTATTTCCAGAAAGTTATGTGTGTTTATTTGTTTACTGCTTTTAGTTAGATATTTCTAGAAGTAGAAGGTTCTCCAATATTCTTGAATTAGGGTTTAGCTATATATACTCCAGCTGTCCAAGGCTAATCAGAACTGTAATGAGACCTGTAATGAGATATATCAAGAATTGTACAGTGCCATATTAGATTCTATTGGGAGAGCTATTGTGACTTTATCTGTGGATTATTACAACACTTTGTGTGGATTGATTCATATTGCTTGGAACTTTACAAATCATCGGTGGACATTCAATTTCCTTGTGGATTTTTGATTATTGTTAATTTGAAACCTGGAAGGATCAAGGATTATACCAGGATATTTGCATACAGATAAATAACACTTTAAATCATCGTACTACTCTTGTACCACCACCAATTACTTTAGACATTGTAAACCATCTCTGTATAATATTGTATATATAATTAAATTGTGTTTTGAATTTAGCTGCTGGTTTCTCATTTCTGTTATTCGTTCATGTAACACTTTTTACTACTGTGAGAAATATATAGGCACATTCCCATACAGTACCATTAATTCTATTCGGTGTGTAATATCACGGGAAAAAACCCTGATAAATTGAATAATTATTCTATTATGGCCCTTTCCAGAGGGAACTGTTCTACTATAGTGTTGTCTGGAGAGGTATAGTCCCCGAGTCGAAGACGAGGGGATTATACCTCGCCAGACAACACGTGTAAATTATGTGACCCCGGCGAAGCCTGGTTACATAAAATTAACAAGGGCTCCATCATCATTATACCCTCATAACCTCAACTAAATAAATATCTATTCCTTGTATTTACAGTTTTTCACGTAAATGGATATTATTTAGTATGACGACAGTTGCATATTTTTTTATTAAAATACCCTTATTTTGTTCACTCCCGTCATCGTCAACGAATTCGATTGAACAGCTGATTGGAATCGAGTCATTCATATGTTCCCACCAAAAGTGGGGTCATGACCCCACGTTTCTATGCCAGCGACTATTCCCGTAACAATAAAATCGCCGCACGTGTTGTACTATTATTATACACTGCTAATAATAATACTAGAAAGCATGGTTATTAAGTCCATGTCAGTACAAACTGTAAATATCCATTATTGGTAAACTGTTAATAAATCAATTTATTAACACTAATGTAGAAATGCACTTTCAGTAAAATATCAACTATTCTATTTAAATATAAAATGAAAACTATTTGAGATGTATATATCATATTAATAGAAAAATGTGTGAAAGCTTATATAATCCATATATATGAGCCGTTGTGCTGTTCTCGGATATATTCTTCATAGAAGTATGAAAAAAACGAATTAAAAACAAATGAAAATATTTATCTGACAATAAAATATGTTTATTATTGTCAGTTAAAAAACAGCATTGGACTGCTGTTCCGTGTAAGTGTGTATGAGGGATATTTCTACTTTTTAAAAACTGTGCTATGGTAATTGAAAAAATGGTATTATTACATATTACTTTCAAATACTAGTTCACCAGAGGGAGAATATAAAAATATTATATAAACATCAAATAGTATAAATATCCCTTCCACAAATTTTCGGCCTCTTGGCCATCTTCAGGTACATAGAAACACAGAACGTTCAAGATGGATTTCACCTAGCTTTTCTTGTGTTTCAATGTACCTGAAGATGGTCAAGAGGCCGAAAATTTGTGAAAGGGATATTTATACTATTTGATATTACATATTAGTTGATCCACGACCAACAGACTATAACTATTATTCATCATCTGAAAAAATAATTGATGTTTAATCGTGTACATCTATGTTTTGCCTTTGTTAACTGTGCAATCAGTACCTAAATCCATATAGTGCATAGTGTCACGGATTTTTTTTTTTCGGAATGCAATTAATTATTTTACATAACATTATATTGAAATGAAATAAGAATTTCATACCATTGTTACTGAGGACAATTACTACTTTATCTGCTCTGTTTTGATAGATAAAAGTTAGCATCGGTCGGTTGTGTATCAGCTTTGATAGTGTATGTCTGTAAAACAAGTCTTCGTCAGCCTAGGGACATGTGTATGTAGATCGTTTTTAGATTTACTTGTAAATCATTTAAAGGATCGACTCCGTTATGTCATGGCTGGATGACCGTTACAGATCATTAAACAATGCATTTTGTGACTATAGTAAGTTTTCGCCTTTTCATTTTATTTGCTGTAGAATCAATAACGCATACCGGTGATATATATAGAGAGTTATTCTGTTTATCCTGCAACCATTATGACATTCTAATCGAAAGCATATTTACAGTTATATACTTGGTTTCGTTTGAAGCGAGACGCTTCTTTGATGCAGGGGAAAAGATTCGTTCACTAAACAGAATGAGAGTGTACTCCTTTTTACTACTGTGAGAAATATATAGGCACATTCCCATACAGTACCATTAATTCTATTCGGTGTGTAATATCACTGAAAAAAACCCTGATAAATTGAATAATTATTCTATTATGGCCCTTTCCAGAGGGAACTGTTCTACTATAGTGTTGTCTGGAGAGGTATAGTCCCCGAGTCGAAGACGAGGGGACTATACCTCGCCAGACAACACGATAGGAGAACTGTTCCCGAGGGAAAGGGCCATAATAGATTTAGTACGTCACATGACATTCATTATGACGTCATATATTTGGTCGCGTGTTCATTCCCGGGGGACTATACTTTGGTATAGGTCCCGTAGTCAGGTATAGTCTCCCGTAGTCAAGAAGGACAGAGAACCGTCGCAAAATAGACCATGGGTGTTATCCAACCGCATTCCTAGAAATTATCATGTGATGTACTAAATGACGGTATAACTGACACCCAAAACATAACCATTATGACGTCGATAATGTTGACATGATGACGTCAACTGATCATTGTCAAAATGGCTGTTCCATCTTGTGGATTAAATTATCGTTGATAAACGGTTTTCCTGGTCTAGCGTAAACAATGTTAATTCAGAGATCCTAAAGTGAATTGATAATCTAAATATAAGTATTAAACTATCTTCCACTGGCATCATTGGTCTATATAGATGCCAGAACTTTGCAGACAATCATCTCATATTGCGCTAGCGCGCCTTATGAAGATTGTATGCAATGTTCTGGAATCAATATAGAACACAGATGCAATAGGAAGATAGTTTTTAATGCTTAAACATTTACCATGAGTGAAGAATAAGACGACACCGCCATACGAAATTTTCGATATCGTAAAAATGACGTCATTTCGGTGAATGTGACGTCACTTTTTAGCGGGACTGAGTGACGTTTCATCGACCGGAAGCTTAAAGTTCGAGGTCAAGTTAGAAAATGTTCCGTCAGATGTGGAACAAATTCACCAGATCGTATTGACGGATAAAGTATTTGGTATTGACGGATAAAGCACAAGTGTATCCGGCAGTAGTTATCGGTCAGTATGTGGGACAGTTGCAGAATATATATATATATTAATGTTATTAAATGCATAACACCTGCTGACAAGTTTGAGAAATTGTAAAATAATTTGTATTGTAATAAATACGATGTGCCAATGATAATCGTGATTGTATACATTTGTTGTTGTTGGATACTCGACTAATTGTGAAACAGGGAATTTTAAATGTGCTTCATATTTAACCGTGATAATAAGTGTATGTGTTTGAATGTTTAGGGATATGAAAAACATGTATTTGTAAACTGTGTGTAAAAAAAAGTTAAAAAAAACAATTAATGACACTAAAATCATTATATTAATTCTGATGAATTATATTTCATAGAGATAAAACAATCCAACGAATCGAGATTTAAAATGCACTGCAGGTTACTTCCGAACCATTTCTCCTTCATGAAAAGTTTTTTGTCCGTTTATTGTTGCCATGGCAACACTACGCCAAACAATTTTATATAACAGAATAAATTAGATAAAGAGTGCCTGAATCTAGATATTGACCAATATTATACAATTATAGCATTTTGATGAGGTCGATGCATGTTTAATTGACCAAAGAAAAATTGTCGACCGATGACGTAGTCCGATGTCGATAATTTTTCTTTGGTCAATAAAACATGCATCGACCGAACTCAAAATGCTACAATTGTTTTATAATTTGAATTGGGTTTTCTTTACAAGCAATAAATAAAAAGACATACAACAATTTAGTGTATACATCTGCATTTGTATTTGTAAGGATCATACCGATGGTACGAGGATTAAGATACAGCATTCTTATTAATCCTCTATTTCCAGATACATGTACAGTAGAAGATGGCGAATGCATCATCATTAGTTTTTAAGTTCTTTGTATCTTTGTATTTGTAGCTCCGACGTTGTTTAAAATGTTTCATTTCTCATCAAGACTACCGGCAGAGAGGCAAACCCGTCTATCTATCATTCGCTGTGTGTGACGAAAATGTGTTACCAACAAAATTGGCATCTTAGAAACGCTTAATTTATCAACGTTATAATGCATGTCGCATTCAAACGTTATTTGCGTAAATCACTTCGACGCTTTGATGCAATACATCGGGAACGATAACCCATTAGTATGTCCCCCATATATGTCAGTACCCGTATGCAGTCGCCGCCATGTAAGTACTTTTAATTTACTGTACAACCGATGATTTTCGCGCGTCAAAATTTTCACGATTTGATCTAAAAAAGAGAAAAGTTTGGCGATACAGATATAAGTTTACACATGCAATCATTTCTTTATATTTCGTGGATCACATTTTCAAGATAATAGCAATGCTCCGCGAAATCGCGAAAATATCATCCCACGCGAAATTAACTATTTCTATTGTCTTGTGTCAGAATTATTGGATACATCAAACAGTGATGTATTCACTATGTGTACCCTACATGATATCAAAAGTTGGATAACAATACACTTTAAAACTTATGTTTGTTGTGCTGTTGTTTGTATGACGCATAGACACTGGAAAACTACATAACTGTATTCAAATGGCATGGTAAACAACATACGTTAGTACACATCAGCCATCTTGGCATATTAACCCGAAACGAGGCTTAGCTATAGTATGTATCAATAAAGCACTTATAGTATAACTATAGACTGTTTCATATAATGTAGCTCTAGTACATATATCTATGTATAACTCTACAATATCTATATATACTGTGAACCAACATTCTTTCTCGTGCGATTTACTCTCTCGATATCGTAAATTTAAGTATCGACAAAAGTCAGTTGGTTTACAGTATAGTATTGAATTACAATGAGACATTTGTTTCCTTTACCAGTCTAGATATCTAAAATACACCTATAACTAACTAAAGAAGGGACGATGATTTTTTATCCGGGCAGTCATGACTTCAACCAACATTTAAATCTGATAAACACTTAAAGGTCATATAAGGACCGGAACATCAACATTGAACTAGCCATCATATTTGTTTGCATTACTTATAGCTAGATGACCGCTTGGTTTCGTTAAGCCATGCATTGCGTTTGATTATCATCCTAAAACTCAAAGGATAACGATCACAGAAGGTATCTGTTTGCTTAGCGTGAACCATCGAGATCAAAAATTGGTTAATAATGTACTGTGCAATTGAAATTTTCTTTTCAGGTATGAAAGTATTATATACTTCACCCTGTTTAAATTAGTGATAGTTCGTGTGTCTTTACATCACTTCTTAAAGCTGACAATGCAAGTTAAAGAGCATGCGTTTAAAATTAAAATAAAACAAATTTGAAATATTTTTTTCATAAATTGTTTCTGAAACATCCCCCAGTTATGACAGTGTCGTATCCAAGGAAGTGGCAGCAATTTTTCTTTTTGCTCTGCTTAGTTACCTTCACTGGCCAACCCCCTATATAAAGCACGGGTCTTGACACACGTGCGTCATTCCAAACATATCTTGTCTCGGATACACATGTCCCGATATTGCAAATAGCAATGTCAAACTGAAAACTAACCTGACAAGGTTTCATGGAAATAATACATGAATGTGTTGTCGGCTAAATCCCAAAATATATCCAAAACGAACTAATAAAACACTTCAATATAAACTAGGTTTAACACGTAAACCGACACTTGTGTGTCCTTGGTAGTTTTGGCTTGTTCGGGACAGGTAGTCACGTGCACTTGGCTAGTCGAGTACATCGGTTACGATAATATACGTGGAGATATGTGGACGGTTTATTATTTGGATTTCTATTCACTTGTGTGGTAATTTCTTTTTGACATACATGTAAATGACATCTTTTCCGTCGCTTTGGAAATTAAAAAATAAGACACTTGATTATTTTCAGTCTTTAGCAGAACCTCATTTATCACATAATCCGCCTGATATCCAGTGATTTCGCCCGTGTAATATTTTTGTGTATGTCACTAGTGTAATATGACATGGGGCGATTTTCATTGGCTGGACATTCATTGTTACGTCAGACAAAAACAATAAAATGACGTCAGGAAAAAAAACATTACGTCAGGAGTACGATGACGGCGGAACAAAATGGCGGCATCTGCTAGATTTTCGGAATAGATTTTGACGTGAAATTCTTTGATATGTAGGTATTTGTAGTTATGTGATAAAAAGTGTCTTAAATTTGTGTTCAATTCATATAAGATTTTATAAACCTCGTCTTGAAGATTTAAGTATTGCTCGCCAAGGCTCGCAAAAATAAAAACTTCTTAGACTCTCTAAAATCTCATATGAAATGAACACTCATGTAAGATCCTATATTTACTAATTGAGTTGAATGTTCTTTTAAATTGAATGTATTCTGTATTTGTATATTACGGAGTTACTTGCTCCTGTAGGTATGTATTGATAGCTACATCATGCTTTTGTGTGCATAACGTTGATGATATGCAAATCCGAAATAAAAACAGCATTAATAAAATATTTGTAAACATCTGTGACGCTTTTTTTAATATTACACACTATATTTATGTTAATTCAATCAACGTTTTAGTGTTTATCATTAGGTTTCAGTAACGTGTATTTGGTGTTGCGTTACTCGACAGTGTGTAAACATAATCATCATTCTGGGATTGATCTTTCACTGAATATGTTAATGCTTTTTTTCTGTGAGATATCAAATGAACGTGGGTTGAAATAAAATATGCTATCTATTTTAATAAAAAAAATTATGAAATATCATATGTACAAAAATGAATTAAAATGCAGCTCTGTTTCATATAAAAAGTCATTTTCATATTAATTATTCATAAAAAATGAGTTTGATTTGTTCTAGCTTATATACAGCACTTACACATTAGCCTAATATCAAGATAATTGTAACGGACCATTTACGTTCTACGAAATCCTTCAATATAAAATCCACATAACATCGCCATGTGTGTTAAGGATGTAGTCTTCTGAGGTTTCAGTCCCGTTGAAGTCTCGCTTCGACAAAGATCAAAGAAGTTATGAGATTTTCAAATACAATTTATCAATATCTGTAGCAAGTTGCCAGTTGCAAATTTTGTCAAAGAATTACAGTTCTAACTTTAGCAGATTTTTTTATACAGGGATAACCCATTTGGCAGCCATTTTGAAATTGTGTCTTTTTTCGCTTTGAGTAGAGCCAAAGTTTTACCATTTTTTACTGAAATTGTTTTTACTTAAATCATCACTGCACCAGCATTTTTAGCTGTATCGTGGTAATTTTTGCTGTAAATCTTTACTTGGTTCGTGGTAATTAAAATATTGAGCATTAATGTGTGAAATGATTCACTTTTTCCACTTTATTTTTACATTTAATGGTAATTTGAGCACATTTATTTTTTACTCTAAAATACTGAAAAATAACAAATATTCAAGTGGGGCAAAAAAGTAAGCACACGGACCCCCCATTTTTCTGCCTGATTTTGAAAGAACAACCTTTCCCTATTGATATGCAAAATATAAACAAAAGTTTAATACCAGAACTTTTTCTATAAAGGGTTAGATTTGGCAAAAAATGGCTGAAAATGATGCATTTTGTAGTTCAAAATTAAGGGGTAGGGGTAGCATATATTGTTATTCTGAGAAAAAAATATTAGTCTTATTAATCAAAACTGGTATATTTTAAAAGAAGACTACTGGAAAATAAATTCTACAAACATTAATACATATTGATCTTTCACTGAATATGTTAATGCTTTTTTTCTGTGAGATATCAAATGAACGTGGGTTGAAATAAAATATGCTATCTATTTTAATAAAAAAAATTATGAAATATCATATGTACAAAAATGAATTAAAATGCAGCTCTGTTTCATATAAAAGTCATTTTCATATTAATTATTCTTTGAAAATGAGTTTGATTTGTTCTAGCTGACATACAGTACTTTTACATTAGCCTAATAATCAAGACAATTGTAACGGACCATTTACGTTCTCGAAATCCTTCAATATAAAATCCACATAACATCGCCATGTGTGTTAAATTCAAAATTATGAAATGTTCAACAAATATTCAATATTTGAATCATGTATATGCCAGTTCATCCGAAAAAAAATTACTCCATTTCCTGGTATTTATTTTCGTCCGTTCCTTGTTGTCTTGACAACAACACACCAACTGCATACGTCATCATTAATAACGCTGATTCTGCTAGAAGAACGTACAGGAACCACATCGGTGAGAAATGTTCCATCAGTGTGCCAATGATGACGGGATTGATGGTGGCGCCACAGTCGGCGGCTATGTTAAAGTAGGAGGAGATAACTCCAGTCACAGGAAAAAAATCCTCCTCTGTCCAAGTAAAGATTGTCGGGAGGACTATAGCAAAGACAAATCCAGTGACTGCTACAGAGATCCAGACACAAATAGTCATAGAGTGTTCAGAAAATAACAATACACATCCTAATGCTATAGAAATAGAAAAACAAAATAACCCAAGGATAATCTTCAGATTTACATACGTTACCCAGAAAAGAGCTGCAAATCGCCCAAGCCCAATACAACTATACAGTACACAAAGGGCATACGATGCATTAGATTTGGACCAGCTTAACTGTTTAGTGCAAAACGTTGGCAGAAATCCCGAAAACGATTCCTCTATTGCGATATACAAACCTGTCATCAATCCCATGTTTATTAGAATTATCAGTTTCCGGTATTTTGAAAAATCCCTTGCTGACGTCATTTCCGTTGAAACTCGTTCTGAGTAAATGTCCGATTTAAACATTATGAACATAAATAAGTATGCTATTGCTACTATCATTATGATACAAGAGGATATAGCATAAGCGGGAGACAGCGTACGTGTTATATCGAACGGAGCAGGAATCTGTAAATTTGTTCTGGTAATATTGGCGCTTATACTCAAACTCCCGTTGACATGCGTGTCAGTAGAATTTACAAAGGTATCGAATCGTCGTCCTTCATATCCAGGTTCAGTGTCTTCTAACATTTGCTGGTCTGTCATAGGTCCATTGGACAGAAACGGTGCTGTAACGAGAGGGGAGATAACTCCACCCAGAGAATCACTGAAGTACATGGCCTGCATAAATCGTCTTCCACCATTTCCCCACACAGCCAACATCTCAGCATTTACCGCTGTTAAAAAGAAAAGGAACTGTTATCACACCAAAACATCTGATAATTACATGTAAGAGAAGATCATTACAAATTTTTAATGAATCCTTTTTTAATTGATTCGCAAACTACCACCAAATGCTGCAATAAAATGATAACTATTATTAAAAATAATGTTTAAGGAATAAATATTCATTTGAAAAAATTAAAGGTAAACTTGAACAGACGTTATGGAGCTTTTCAATCTAATCCTGAGGAATTTTATATTTTACTGATCGACTGATGGTCTAATACAGGTTTATAAAGTTATAAGCTGCCGCTTAACTTTAACAAGACAAGAGAAACTAAAGCCGCAAGACCGGTACTCGAACCTGGGACGAACGAATACTAGCCGGATGCTCTACCGATTGAGCTACATGGTCACAAATGATCGACCCAGCTCAATCTTGCTACACAATATATCATTTTATTTACCTGCATCTAATATACCGTTGCAGAAACCAGCGACAGCATGAACCAATATCATGATTGCATGAATATTACACCAAGGAATGGTTGCCATGGAAATAGACGCCAGTACTAAGGCGATAAACTGTATCAAAAACTTGTTGACGTGACTACAAGCAACACCATACGTAAACGATCCGACGACGAATCCGAAGCTGAGGAAGGTCACATAAAGGGACGAAGCAGCGAGACTGACCGACGTTATCTCCTGAAGGTCCAATAAGGCTGTGCTGGTCTGGGCTAGGAGCCATCCCTACAAATAGGAAAACACTTCAACATTGATGTCACTAGTTTTTTTAATTTCATCGGGGTATGAAAGAAATTTTGTTTGCAAACTGTGTAAATCCGCGTAGCGGATTCTCACAAAAATTTGCGAACTAAATTTATTTCATACCCCGATGAAATTTAAAAATAGCATCATACATGCTTTAAATTAATTTTCAATGCTTCTTGATCAAATGAAATACGTTTGACACGTACCATTGCATTGGTTTTTTAAGGGATTATTTTTCCAAATCAATGCGCAACTTGTGAACTTAATAATAATATAGACATTCGAAGAAATGGATATGGACCTTGTGTATAGGAGATTGAGCTCGGAATAGAAATTTGACCCGGCCATAATTGGCTGGTTAATTGTGAATTTCAAAAGAAAAAATGTTTTCTGACAGGTAGTTATTGCTAGGAAACAATTATATCAATTTGGAAATCCACATTGAAATTTAGGTTCAAAATATCATTTGTAATAATTAAAAGATAAAACAATTAAAATTTCAGATTTTTTCAGTGCAAAGTGCACCTTATTTTAGAATGGCTACCCTAGCAAGAGGGACTGAAGGGATCTGAAGGACCCGATCTTTTATTTCTATCTAGGGTTATATGATAAACCTGACTTTAAATTTATTTTATAAGAGTACAATAGCTAACTAATATCCAGCTGTTTAGATAATACATTTCAAAACTTTAACACTGTGGTCTATATATACTGATATACAACGTAGATGAAATTGAAAATTAATAAATTACAACTGTTATGTAATGTTATGTTATGTATCAAATATCATATCTACATCTACAACGTCTCATTTAAATGAACTTACAATCTGTTAAAATTCGATACAATTTAATCGTATGAATATTCTTATTCACATTCAATGCGTATCAATCGCACGCGCATTCAATATCAGCGGTATCAATCGCACACCGCTATGTATCAAAGATACATTCCATCAGACCTTCGTTAAAATGTGTGATTAACATTTTTAGCTATTTCTCAAACAGGTGCAAGATACAGTTTTAAATAATTAAACACTTTATTTCAGCAGATCTTCTACAATTATGTACTTAGTTTTATTCGAAATATTCTTATTATTTCATTATTTTGCTATTGGCATGAATCTTATTTTCGACTGATTTCTCGTTCTCAATTGATTTGATTTAAACATATTTTATTATGAAGCCCTCTCCCTAAATTTCCAAATTGTTGCGAAATTGATTCGAGTAGGTTTACTCAAACACATTAATGGTGCATTTATTGTATAATTGTGTATTAAGAAATTTTAGTTGTTTGCATGTTACCATCATACCATTTATTTTCGATTAGCAAATCATGTTGTATACTATTCATCTTTCTATAAGAAGAGGAGTTTGAGTGGTTCAACCTACATTTTGTATTGCCAAGACAGTAACATATTCTTAAATGAAGTAATAAAAACCATATAGTTGTCATCTTATGTAAATTGAAGGATAAATCTAATCCTTTATTGATATTTTATATTCTATGATTAACAAAAATCAGTTTGATTGTCTTATACATATCACCGTGGGTTTTGATAGGCTAACTTAGTAAAAAGAAAGAAACATAACACTTACGTTAATACATGTATATCACCATAATACCAAATCCAGGTTTATATCATAATTATACATTACCGTTTCCCGGGATCCGATTAGTCTGATAATATTCCGAATTTGCATATTACAGAGTTATCTGCACTTGCGGGTAGGTATTGATTGTGACGTCATGTGTTTGGGAGCGCAACGTCATACGTTTCGGAGAAAACGACGTGAATTGCGCTCACAAAATCATGACGTAGCAATCGATACCTATGCGCAAGGGAGCTAACTCTGTAAAATGCAAAGACAGAATAGGTACTGTAGAACCAAACTAAGATAGGTTTCGGAAAATATTGTGATGTAATAGACTAGAGGATACTTGAGAGCCTGCTGGTTAGATATTTAGGTATCATCATTTTGTAAAAGTTACGTGTGTATGTTGGACAGTACATCCTCGTGACGTCACGGCGTCAACAAATTCTCTATACATCCTCGTGACGTCACGGCGTCAACAAATTCTCTATTTTCTCTGTAAACTTTTAACATTTTTTTCACAAATATGACTGGTTTTACTATAAAAGATGCAAACAACGGAATTTGGTTTGAAAGTATCACGTATTGTTTCTTGTATGGAAAATTGACTTCCCGTCGTGGATTTCTTCGAATTTATTTCAAAATGGCGGGATATTATAGCTGTAAAATTGCAATAAAACGTCGAGGTATGAAAGAAAAATACTCTTTCATATGTGGATATGAAGGATAGAGATATTTTACCCTCGGGATCACAAAATGTTGCAAAACTCTCGGCAAGCCTCGGGTTTTACTACATTTTGAGACCCTAGGGTAGAATAACCCTATCCTTCATATCCACATATGAAAGAGTTTTATAATCGTAAATATCGTTAGACAAATGTATAATAACACTATTATGACGTCACACGTAGATTTGACGTCATAAGCTTTAAATGACGTCGCATGATTGTCTCAGTAGATGAAAACGTCGCATCTGAGCTGAATTTCTACTGTTTTATATAGAGACGAAAACTGTTTTACTTATACTTATAAATTTCGTATCACATAGCCTTAGTTCTAAATACAATTAACAGCATTAATGTTGGCATACAATATACAATCAACTTACACATATGAAATAGGCCATACACATGCATACGCTGTAGAATATAGGTCTCCATTTTGGCCATTTTTGGTTCCAAATCCTCATCCTGTGTATAAAGTCGTAGTTCCTAACAGGCTTTTTTGCCCACTATATTAAATTTGATTGAGCTGTTATATATGTATCCCACTGATATAAAATTTACATTATTTCATAGTGTTAATTTTTCCAGATCGTCGCAGTGTTTATAAGTCCAGTCACACAACCTGACCTAAAACAATCCTCACTAGCTGGTATCTTTACCAGAAATGAGACGCGCTATCACTGACATGCATTGTGTACTTGCCGGGGGTAATAATGATTGTATTTGAAACGATATAAAGTGACAATATGATTGGTGTAATTGTAAACATATTCATGAATACAGTTGAAAGTGAAATATATACAGACTATTGTACAGGTCAATATGTTATTGGTGTAACATAGTTCAAAGGAAGGAGGGGATACAGATAGCCTATGGATAACAACTGGAATAAACGATACTCACAAATTACACTTGTCATACAAAAGATGTTTTAAACAGGTTTTGGTGTTAGAGTGATATAAATGGTCCAATATCAGCTCCTCATACATACAACAACATAACAGAGTACAGTGTTTGAGTTATTTCTCAAACAATCAAGAGCTGTAAATGCATTAAAGCCTTGATCTCAACAGAGAATTTTGTCATTATTATTCCAACTATTATTACTTTTTGATAATTGTTAAGCTACTTCTTGTCGCGTGGTCTTATTGTCGCGTTTCCCTACTCTCACATGGCATTATTGTCACGTTACCCTATTCTCACGTGACTTAATTGTCGCGTTTCTCTATTATCACGTGGCTTTATTCTCGCGTTTCCCTTTTCTCTCACATGACGTTATTGTCGCGTTTTCCTATTCTCACATGGTTTTATTGTGGCGTTTCTCTATTCTCACAAGGCTTCATTGTCACGTTTCCCTGTTCTCACATGGCTTTATTGTCACTTTTCCCTATTCTCACATGGCTTTATTGTCACTTTTCCCTATTCCCACATGGCCTTATTGTCGCGTTTACCTATTCTCACGTGGCCTTATTGATGCGTTTTCCTATTCACACTTGACCTTATTGCCCCGTTTCCTATTCTCATGTGGTAATATTGTGGTGTTTCCCTATTCCCACGTGGCTTTATTTTCGCGTTTCCCTATTCTCACGTGGTCTTATTGTCGCGTATCCCTATTCTCACGTGGCCTTATTGTCGCGTTTCCCTATTTTCACATGGCCTTATTGTCGAGTTTTCCTATTTTCACATAGCTTTATTGTCGCGTTTCTTATTCTCACGTGGCTTTATTGTCGCGTCGCCTTGTTTTCGTGTAGTTTTAATTGTGGCGTCGCCATATTGTGGTGTTCAATGGTCCCTTGGTCATATTGTCGCAAGGCCTCTTTCTCGCGTTTCCTTATGGTCACGTCGGCCTATTGCCGCGTGAACTTATTGACGCGCTGCCATACCTTATGACTATATGACTGCTATTTAATTCCATATGGTTCCACTGTATCTGTGCTCAGAACAGTTTCCGCGAATTACGCGAAAACTAACTGGGATACAGTATTAAACAAGGTGTCGATATTGACTGACTGTTGTTATGTGTAATATAATTTATTGAATATTTAATTATGACTGTAATTCAATTTAAGAATGAAACCAATAATTTAAATGATCTTGCATGTTCTTTAGAAAGTATGAAGCCAATAATTTAAATGATTTTGGATGGTCTTTGGGAAGATTACACTGCCTGATTCTAAAATCTTTAAAATTATCAATATAATTTCTTGAAATTAAATATTCTACCATAAATCTTATCAGCTTAATTGTCTTAAATAATAATGTTGTGGGCCCGACGTAATTATACCTAACAAAATTATACTTATAATCGTATAAATGCTACGTATAATACCATAATACCAAATGCAGGTGCATTTTTCATATTTATAGATACCATTTGCAAAGGATCCGATTGGGTACCAAAGACCCAAACCAAAGATAGATACTTCATAGTCTTTAGAATTGGTATATAGATTGTAAAATGCTTCAATATTCTATACAAGATGGCAGCCCCATGTAAAATATTACCAAGATAGTGAATCTTAAAATTAATTCCCGTATTCACTTCCACATGTAGCTCATTTTACTAACACACAAATAGATCTTCTGTATCGATTTTTTTTCTTCTATTTTTAAGATAACTGTTTTCTTGGGAATTTTTAGATATGCCAAACCCCACGAAATCGCGCTTTTCAAATTCCTTTCAGCTTCTTGATCCAATGTATCACTTAATCATGCAATCAGTCATCAATATAGAACTTGTCCTGATAAAACAAGGCTATGTTTATCCTCGGAGGGCATTTTAGAAATGAATATATGATACTTCGTTATTGTGGGGTGCACCAAGGGTAATTTACCTTTACCAGGTTTATATGTGATGAATACATTAGTAAGGTTGATTGCACTCATAAACATGTGAGTAAAAATGTGCATGCTTTACCTCGTTACTGGTACGACATGTGGTGAATGATACGGTTGAATGCACGTTGTTGCTCTTTTCAGTGTTTGTAACTACCTGGTTTATGCGTGATGTAAGCTTCAAACTGTGGTATATATGTGAAAGGGTACAGCTGGCCTTGGTCCGCTAAACTTGCCTATATTATTAGGCTTTTTTCATTTTTTTTCCCTAATATATAGTCAGCTCGCGGTACCTCTTAAAAACGTGAAATCGTAGGACATGTTTACGCTGACGTAGCGTAGGCCAAATCTGTCCTACGATTTCACGATTTTAAGAGTACCGCGAGCTGATTATATATTAGGCAAAAAAAAATTTAAAAAAAAAGCCTAACAATATAGGCAGGTTTAGCGGACTAAGCTGGCCTCAAACCACAATGATACTTCCGGGTCGTTTTAGACGAATGTAGTGCATTTTTAATTTTTAGGAATGTTATAAAATATTTTTTTCTGATCTATTGCTACTATGTGTATATTTTTTACATATAATTTAATATCTGCACTACCGGGAGAATTTTGTTTCAACTCATTCTTGGAGGTTTGTTGTGCGGTAGGACACATCATGTAATAAGACTTGAGTAGGCATTTCTGGTAACTTTTCGAATTTTCCTATAACATTGTAGGTTTGTGACATATCTCGAAAACGAGCACATTTGGATCACTATGGCTTCAGCATACAAATAGCTAAATTTAATTTCAGTTTAATAATTTTTATTTATTTTTATTTTTTTTTTTTTTTTTTTTTTTTTTTTTGCAAATTTTTAGAAATATTTTATTTTCATTTTCCTTTGGTATAAGATATAGTGAAAGTAATTGTGGTCTGAGGCCGGCTACGATGCCCGTTAGGTATACTACAGTTTTCGGCTTATCTCCTATCCAACTGTGTGGTGATAGAATGATATAGCAAGTATTACCACAGGCCATACCTGATACCCGATTCTATTCACATACATTCCTTGTTTCCACAAACAATTTGACAGGAAACAAGATAGCACACATCTATTAAGGTAGTGAGGTAGTGTTAATGCTGAGAAACACTTTTCATTATAATGATTTTATCACAACCCCTTCCGATCGAGCTTGGGATAATATCCCGGCATAATTTTTTATCAGTTTGGCCTGGTCCTCGGCGTAACACCGAACATGGCCGGCCCCGGTGGCCGAGGCTCTCAGGCAGCATCGAGTAAGTACCCGAAGAGTTTTAACAAGAAGTTAACTGGTGTTCGGTAGATTTTCAAAAACACATATCCTTCACACTTTGTTTAAGTATCGTCCGTTATATCTGGCCAAGAATCGAGCATTACCACACTGCCCGACAATCGCCCAACATTTGGCCGGTGCCATATCAAATCAGTATCCCCATCTAAAAAGTTTTCAGATACTTGTTCTGCCCACCAAAAACGTGTTCCCTTATTAAATGTGTATCCCCCCTTGGTCTATGCTTTTTACGTTCCAAATAAAGATTGATAATGTTAAGAAAATATACAGAAAATCAGTTGTGTATTCCTATATAGGTGACAAGGTAGTAAATTACACCTGGTTACTTGAGATATAATTAGCCACCATATATTTATCTCGATCTAAATTTTCCCTCTGATAGACATCATACTTATAACTTATAGATATCCCTATCCTGGTATTGTACAGTTTTTTGATAGACATCATATAAGTACCCCTTATCACAATTGCCATTTACCATTTTGCACTTAACTCATGTATAAATTGATTAATTCATTAAAGATGCTCCACCGCTGACAAATAGTATTTTTTCACTATCAAAAACAGCAGCAGACGATTTAGTATTTTTCTTCAGTTAAAAAGTTACTTACTTTACACCATTACCACCGTTGAAAAGTTTGAGCTTCTAATTTTACTTCAAGTTAAAAATATATTACCATAATATAGCACAAAATAATAGCATCCCGAAAAATTTCTGTGGCACTATATTCTATATGGAATGAAGTACTGATTGCGCATGACCCAAAGGCAAAATGAATTATTTTATATTATTTTGTGTGTTAATTAACTTATGTATGTACGATTAAACACTTATTATTGTTCAAATGATGAATATCATTTATGCTCTGTCGGCGGTGGAGCACCTTTAAGTATATTGTCTGATGAATGGTAAGTGTTTATGTTCTTATTATTATTATACCTCATGTCTGTAATTAGTTGAAACACATCACATGACTGGGAAATAAAACGTCGTATTTCCCTCGGGTGAAATAAAACATATTATCCGGCCTCAGACAAGAATCTTTTATTACTATTGATTAAAATGACGTCACGTGATATCCAAGATATAGTTGTATCGGGTTAGTAGAAATCGTATCAGGTTTGGACGATAGAGTTATCGTTCTTTGCCCCTAACGTCATTAACAACATGTCAAGTAACGCTTCGCGACGACGTCACTCAGAAGAGATGGAGACAAAATATTTGAATGATAGGGCTGATGACCACTTTCGAAGCAAACCGAAATCAGCAACACTTATTTAGGGTTATTTAACAGAAATGGACCATGACAACGCATTCGAGTCTTCAATGAGCTGATAATTGTTTAAGTTTTGAGTCGTTTCGGTTTCCATACATAATGCATTTTGCAGTTACTTCATTGGTTACTTCATTGAAAGGGACTTTGACGGGATAAATTCGTTACATAGTTTGTAACGCCTCGCCCGATACAATTTTATTTTAGACCCAATATTTTTCCGTATAAGGTCACTAACAAACTGTGTAACTAATAGTATTTCCCTGGAGCACGTGCCCCTATGGTGACCGCCCGTCTTTCACATTGAGTTATCTCCCCTTCCGATTGTACAACAAAGACGCACGAAGCGAAAAACGTTATTTTTACTCATCGCGAATTTAAGTAATATTTAACCCAGAGTAGCAAATCGCGAATTTTCGGTATAATAAACATTTTATGTCCGCGGTGGCAGTGTAATATGAAGGTTTATTTACCATCAGATGAAATATTTGCACCTTCGGGTAAATAAACCTTCATATCACACTTCCATCGGGGCTATAAATGTATATTCCACATGTTGATAACAGTGTCTGTGATTAGTTGAAACACAACACATGACAGGGAAATAAGACATCGTATTTTCCTCGTGGGGAAATAAATATCGTATTGCCCTGGGGCACGTGTCCCCATGGTGACAGTTCATCTTTCACACATCTCCCCTTCCAGTTGTGCAACAGTGACAGTCGAAGTTTAAAACGACAATTTTCAATCTCCCAGGATAACGAATTGAATATGACCATTCGATTTAATTATTGCCAACTAAAATCATAACAATCACTATTGATATTACGGGGGGGGGGGTTACTTTTTTGATAGGGGATACAAATTTGATATGACATGGGGCCTGGTACAAATGTTGTTCGTTGTCCGTAGGATATACTCAGGCGATATTCGTACAATGTCCGGTGAATCGGCAAGTTATCGGTCTAAGTTCGCTAGTCTGTCTACATTCTTATCACATTAATCAACGGTTATAACGAACCTCTGGGAACCAATGGAAATATTTCGTTAAAAGCATGGTTTGCTTTACACCATATATATTTACTTTTCTGTTTGGTAATCTCTGTAACTTGAAATAGGTTATTGTGGGTTAATTATAAATAATGTATTTGTAAGGTGTAACTTCATGTTAAGCGTTTTTTATTTCAATTTTGTGTATCTTAAGATGCATGGCTAGAATTGTGTCCTTCTATTATTTATTCCGGATCTTCATAATACAGAGTTATCTGCACTTGCGGGTAGGTACTGATTGTGACGTCATGTTTTTGCGAGCGTAACGTCATACTTTTCGGAGAAAATGACGTGAAATGCGCTCACAAAATAATGACGTAACAATCGATACCTACCCGCAAAGGAGCTAACTCTGTAATATGCAAAGACGGAATAGTGTATATCCATACTATATCTACTACTATGTAATTCGTTTAAATTATCATAATTAATGTTTGTATACTTACACAAATAAAATAGGCCATACACATGCAAATACTGTAGATAATTTGTTTACAGTTAATGTCCATTTTGTTCCATTTTAAATTCCAAAGCATCATCCCGAACTGTATATAAAGCTGTGGTGTACTATTTCTTCACGATTTGCTTTTTTTATTCCAATTTGGTCGAACTCGAATTCTTATATAATTTTCACTGATGATAAACTGTGGAATTATCCCATAGCGCCATTGTTCCTGGTGTTTATGATGTCTACATGTACCAGTTGAGTGAGGGCCACACCACCTGACACACAACTACCTTAGCCAGTATTTATACTAGATATGAAGCGCGATATCTCTGATTGTGGAAATGCCTCAGCTCATTATAATAATGTTTAAACCCATAGAAAGTGACACTATGAGTGGCGTTATTGTTAAAATGTTCAACAACATAATTAAATTAGATCGATATCCATATTACGTTATTAGTAAATATCTTAAACAAAGGAAGACACTATATATATATATATCAGTTACGGGTACATACTGGTGTAAATTTATTTTTTCATTTCAGTAATACGTTACCATAACTTTAGTATGCATATCTTCCACAATTTCCCATTCATTTGTATATAAATATGAACAAAATTAAACCCCATAAACCTCCCGTAAGAGGCCCCTCTTACCTGCCTGTCGAGCGTACGCACGACCGGAAATACATCCTTCTTTTCCATGGCGCTGAACTGACTGGACGTGTCCACGTATTCTCAGCGTCATTTCCACTCCTTACAGGGCGGTATTCTCTATTTTTCAGAGTTTTTATACTGCTAGTTTCTGCAGTTATTACCGTTTGTTATTCCCGTTTGTTTGTGTAGCGTTCGGCCGTGTTTTTGGCCCGTTTTCACCTCCCGTGTTCCGACACGTGGCGGCGTGTTTACGTTCTAGTTTGTAACCTTTTTGTTGTTACACTGTTTGTTTACCGCTTAGTTCTGTGTTAAACGTCTGCCGTTTTTTACACTTTGTTTGCGGTTTTCTTTTACAGCAAGTGAATAAATCGTGTATTTATTTCTGCTTTCGTTTTGTCGTTTTTGTTGACGATATTTGCGTACTTAGTCGTAGTATTAAGTGTACCATGTCTCACGTCGGTCAACATCGCGGTACTATTGATGGGTGCGATCATTTTTATAGTGATGCCGACCCCCATCTTTCATGTCCGCAGTGCCGTTCCTGCTCTGATACTTCACCCTGTGATGTTTGTTTACTCGGTGATACTTCAGACAGGCCGGCGGCGACTCCTCGGCGCCCCTCCTCTGCTAGGAAGGTCAAGTCTTCTGACAGAAGTAGGGGGAGACGCAAGGCTATTTCCGGCAGGTCTATGGACTCGCCGGCAGATAGTTATGTTTCTGACCCTTCCCTCCCCGCCCCGGCGGTTTCGTTAGGTAGTCAGGGGGCGGTCCCTTCATCCCAGCATCAGTCTGGTTCTTTGATTGGACAGCCTGGCGCAGAGTTGGCACGCTCTGACGCCGAATTGTCTGGGACCTCTCGTAAGCCTTTTCAGAGCTTGCCGTTAGGTAGAGTTGTGTCCCAGTCTGCAGTCACCAACTC
Organism: Argopecten irradians; assembly: GCF_041381155.1. Classification (NCBI taxonomy): domain Eukaryota; kingdom Metazoa; phylum Mollusca; class Bivalvia; order Pectinida; family Pectinidae; genus Argopecten; species Argopecten irradians. Next base: position 18,411,224 of record NC_091146.1, read on the forward strand.
TGTTGGTGGCTCCGGTGTTCCGGCAGCTTCTGGTCCTTGGGAGGGTCCTTGTCTGGCTCCTTGTATGGCTCTGCCATCAAGTTTGGGTGCTCCTCCTGCTAATTCCTTTGGATTGCAGTTGGCTCCCTTGGTCAGCGTTGCTGGCAGTCGGTCAGGACCTCAGTCGTCCTTCCCTCCCAGACATTCCTTGCCAGGCTCCAGTCAGTCTGTGACTGGCCCTGGTTTATCGGTGTCTGGGAACCCGACTTTTTATTCGGGCTCTGGGTCGGTCGATCAGTCGGTTGATTTTCATCCGACGGCTTTCCCTAGTCCTGGGGTTAATCCTGCGTGCGCGCAGGGTTCTCTGGGACAACCAAACCAGCCTGTGAATGGTTTGGGGACTCAGAATCCCGGCAGTTACGGTTGCAATCCGTACATGTCCGGGTCTGCTTCCGGAGGGAGTGGCGGATTACCTTCGTTCTATGGACAAGGTTTCCAGCCCCAGACTCAGGCAGGTCAATTTGGCCAATCCTGGGGTCACTCCCAGCCCACGGGACCTCCTAATTGCCCCCAAGGGTTTGGTTTTGGGCCATATGGTTTCCCTCCATGGCACCCTTGGGGTTTGGTCCCTCCCACTCAGCAGCATTTCGGTGGGTTGTTGGCTCCCCCTCCCCAACAACCTTCCCGTTCTGGGGCCTCTCTGGCCGGCACTAGGAAGCGTCACCGGACTCCTAGTGCTACCGCTTCGGCGGTCAAGGCTGCTTCGCGGTCCAAGGGGTTGGCTGGCTCTAGTTACCGAGCTTTTTCGTCTCGACCTAGAGTCAAGGTGGTCAAGCGTTCTGCTATTAAACGCCCCCACCCGGAGTCTAATCCTTCTAGTCTGGAATTAGCTCCTTTAGCTACCCCCTCTGTAGAATCTCACCATTCTGGTTTGGATTCCACAGAACCTATGGACTGTGGGGATTCGGGCACGGCAGAGCATGACGTTCTTTATCTGTCACCTGGGTGCTCTGAGGTCGATGAACCTCCTTCAGAGGATCCATCTTCGGATGGCTCTCTCTCTGAGGACGAGTCTCAGTGTTCGGATGAGGCTGAGGATGATGTGGTTGTGGAAGCTTCCCACCTCATCTCGGGCATGCGTGCTTTACGCGCAGATGTTGCCCTTGTCCTCGGCGAGAAGGATTGCCCACCTCCTTCTACGTCATCGGTCCCGGAGGCTACCACCTTGCTTAGCTCTGTGGTACCTCCTAAGCCTGCTCCACGCAGCGATAGGACCCTGCCTGAGGGCACTATTGTGTCCTCTGCTTTGGCCACCGCCCAGGCTCGTGTGGCAGAGAAGAATTCTTCTGCCACTCGTGCTCCTGGGTTTCCTGGGCTGCAACTCGGGGTGTCTGATTTATCAGAGGTTAAACCCTCTGATTATGGCATCCATGACGGGAAGTTAGCCCCGCATCCAGCAAAGCTGGAGTCGAGGGATTTGGCTTCCTGGCCCGGGAAATTGGTGGACCAGGTGGTGTTCCAGGCCAAGGAACATCACAAGATTGAGAGGATGTTGCGCCTCTCTCTCCATATTCTGTCGTACGTGGATTTTTTCACTGTATCCTTGTACAGATTGTCCGACCTGCCTGAGGGTCAACTTTCTGACAAGGAAAGACAGGATATGCAGGACAGACTTACGTCTGCCCTGAATTCAGCGTTGCGATCTGTAGCAGTGTTGCAATGCTCATTGCTAGCAGACGTAATGCTTGCTCGCCGCTGCTCTGTCCTTCGAGACATGCAGGTGAGCGAACCCTTCCTCTCCCGACTCTTGACAGCCCCTTTCACTGGTCCAACTCTGTTCAGTGGTGTTTTACCAGTTGTTCAGAAGGACCTGAAAGAGGACTCTGTGGCGTCTGGTATTCTTTTTAAGAAGTCCAGCTCTTCTGGTCCTAGTTCTTCACAGGGTTCTGGGCCTGCTGCGAAGAAGGCTAGACCTAATCCCAAGCAGCGGTCTGCAGGGAAAAGGCCTAAACCCGTCTTCAAGGCCAAGGGGAAGAAGGGGAAGGGTGGCAAGAGACCTCCTTCAAAGGGTAAGTCGAGTTCCTGACTCGCTTCTTCCCTCCATACCATGCCCGCTTGTTCCTCTAGACCTGGATGTTCCAGGGTTTTTAAACCCGTCTTCCAGTGTTTGGGAGGGTCTAGATGTGCCATTTCCGGATCTTCCGGTAGGCGGCCGTCTTGCTTCCTTTCTCCCTCAGTGGAAGGAGATCACTCAGGACAGCTGGGCTCTATCAGTGGTATCGGAGGGATTAGGCATTCCTCTGACTCAGGTTCCTCCCTTGTCTGCCAAGCCAATTTTCTTTCCTCCGCCGGGGGATCAAGAAAAGGCTCTTGCTTTGAAGGAGGAAGTCAGGACCATGCTCCGCAAAGGTGCGGTCGAGGAGGTTCCTCTGGTGGGATGTACGCCCGGCTTCTATTCCAGAATGTTTCTGGTTCGGAAGAAGTCCGGAGCTTGGCGTCCCATCATCGATCTGAGTGCTTTCAACAAGCACGTGGAATCTCCTCACTTCAAGATGGAGACCCCACGGGGCATAATTGCTTCCGTTGGGGAGGGTATGTGGGCAACTTCGGTCGATCTGAAGGATGCCTATTTTCATATCCCCATCAAGAAGTCGGCAAGGAAATACCTCCGTTTTACTTGCGACGGCAGAGTATTCCAGTTCCGGGCCATGCCATTCGGCCTCACCACAGCTCCTCTGGTTTTCACCAAGTTGCTGCAGGTGGTGGTGAGCTTCCTTCACTCTCGGAGTATAGATGTTCACATCTACTTCGACGATTCCCTCATGTTACACATGGTCAGGAAATCGTTAGTGCAGGATACTCGCTTGGTCCTCAAGCTCTTGCTCAAGGTAGGGTTCATTCCCTCCAGAGAGAAGTCAGAGGTCACTCCTTCTCAGGACTTTGTCTTCCTGGGGAACCGTTTCAATACGGTTCTCGGGATTGTGTTGCCACCAGACGACAAATTTCAGAAGGCTCGAGACATGGTTCTAGCCTTCATGAAAATGTCTCGGGTCCAGGTACGTTGGTTCCTCAGACTTCTGGGGTATCTCAACTCCCTGGCAGATGTGGTCCCATTGGGACGCCTTCACATCAGGCCTCTGCAAATGTTCCTTCTTTCCAACTGGGTCCCTGCCTCCAGGGATTGGGAAGCAATGCTTCCCTTAACTCAGTCGGTGAAGGACTTTGCCTCCTGGTGGACCAATCAGGACAATGTCCTTCGAGGAGTTCCTCTTCGCAGGCCGAGTCCCACCATGACCCTGTACACGGATGCTTCCATGACAGGGTGGGGCGCTTACCTGGACGGTCACATACGGTCCGGGGAGTGGGAAGGGGATCAGCTCTCGGAGCACATAAATGTGCTAGAGATGAGAGCAGTCCTGCTGGCTCTGCAGTCCCTACGGGATGTGCTGCAGTCACAGGTGATCTGCCTGGCGACAGACAACTCTACAGTTGTCGCTTACCTGGAGAAGCAAGGGGGTACCAAGTCCCATGTACTGTGCGCCCTGGCCATCAAGGTTCTCTTGCTTTGCCAGGAGATGCATTTGACAATACAGGTCAAGCATCTTCCAGGCTGCTTGAACATCCTGGCCGATACCCTCTCCAGGCGTCGTCAACCGGTGTTGACGGAATGGCAGCTAAAACCGTCTGTGTTTCAAGCGGTTTGTCAGGCTTGGGACAGACCACATGTGGATCTGTTTGCCACAGCCCTGAATGCTCAGTTGCCAACCTATGTCTCTCCGGTTCCCGACCCACAGGCTTGGGCAGTAGATGCCCTCTCTCTGAATTGGGACGGCATGAATGCATTTGCATTCCCCCCGTTCAATCTGGTGGGCAGGGTGCTCCAGAAGGTTCGAGAGCATCATTGCTCTCTGCTTCTCATAGCACCCTTGTGGCCGAGGCAGCCATGGTTTCCAGAGTTGCTGTCTCTTCTTGTGGATCAACCTCTGCAGTTGCCTCCAAGTCGAGACCTTCTTCGGCAGCCTCGGTCCAACGTGGTGCATCCACATCCTCAGATTCTCCACCTTCACGCTTGGAGGCTATCATTGGAGGCCTCACTCAGGCAGGCTTTTCTGAGGACGTGTCCCAGAGCATCACGAGATCAATTAGGTCTTCCTCTTCTGCCATCTACCAATCTAGATGGAGGATTTTCTGCGATTGGTGTGGTGAAGGGAAGATTGATCCAATCAAGGCATCTGTTCAGGTGATCTGTTCAGGTGATTGCTGACTTTCTTCTGTCCCTGTTCAGAGATCGTAAGCTTTCACCTGGAACTATTGCTGGCTATCGCTCAGCATTAGCTAGTGTTTTTGCCTTTCATGGCAGACCGGAAGTTGGTAATTCTCCTTCCTTGTCTGCTTTGATTAGGGGTTTCGGTCTCTCTAGACCTCGAATCAGGCAGTTAGCCCCCCATTGGAATTTGGCCTTTGTGCTGAATTCCTTGACCAAGGCTCCGTATGAGCCACTTTCCAGTGCCTCTATGAAGTTTCTTACTTTGAAGACGGTTTTCCTGGTTACTTTGGCTTCAGGTCGAAGACGTAGTGAAGTACATGCCTTGTCATGTCTTCAATCTTGTCTGCGTTGGTCAAGGGGATTTTCTGCAGTTACTCTGGTAACTGATCCTGCTTTTCTCACTAAGAATCAGGTTCCTGGTTTCTCCCCTGAGCCTATTAGAATCCCTTCAATACCATCTGTTGCAGGTTGTTCTGACGAGGACAGGTTGCTTTGTCCTTGTCGTTCTTTACGAGTTTACCTCGACAAAACTAGGGGGGGGGCGAGGTTCTCGTTCTCGGTTGTTCCTTCCCATCAAACCTGGAAAGCGAGATATATCTGCACAGTCTGTCTCTCGTTGGATCTGTGAGGTCATTCGTTTTGCATACGATCACACAGAAGAAGGGATTCTTGACAGGTTTAAGGTGAGAGCACATGAGGTCAGAGCTCTGGCAACTTCTTGGGCTCTGCTCTCTGGCTCTTCCTTTCAGGAGGTCATGTCTGCAGCTTTCTGGCGTGGGCAGACTACCTTCACAGATTTTTATCTGAGATCCTTGGCATCTGTGTCAGATGACCTTTTTTCCTTGGGTCCTTTGGTGGTGGCACAGTCTCTGGCTGTTCCTCCTCCTAGTATTTAGTATGCATCGCATGTGTCGGTACACGGGTGGCTTTTTGGTTCCGATATTTTTATTTATCCCTGCGGGGTTTCATTCTTTTGGCCCATCTTACTGCCCTGTATTGAACTGCTTGCTTGCTGGGATGTTAGAGACTCCACTACAGTAAGACGAATTCGCATACTAAAGTTATGGTAACGTATTACTGAAATGAAATTGAGGTTTTTCTTGTAAAACCAATTTTCATGATGTAATACTTACCATAACTTTACAGAGTCCCACCCTCTTTTTGGTTTCTATCCAAAATTCTTGCCTCCCCTTCTCTCTATATCCTGTGCTGCGCTTAGGTGGCTTCATGGATAAAGAAGGATGTATTTCCGGTCGTGCGTACGCTCGACAGGCAGGTAAGAGGGGCCTCCTACGGGAGGTTTATGGGGTTTAATTTTGTTCATATTTATATACAAATGAATGGGAAATTGTGGAAGATATGCATACTAAAGTTATGGTAAGTATTACATCATGAAAATTGGTTTTACAAGAAAAACCTCAAGTTTGTTGGTGGAGGAAAGCCGGAGTACCCGGAGAAAAACCACCGGTCAGCGGTCAGTACTGGTGTAAATTATACTGCCAAATGTCATACAAAATATTTTGAACATGTGCTGTTTTAAAAAGTGAAATCATGTTCCAAAATTTTCTTCACACATTACGACATGTTTTAGAGATCAGTATGGCAGCATAACAGCAGCGTTTATCATTTAGTTTTTATTTATTATTTTATTCTATTGTCATTTGTGACTACCTAAATAACTTGTACGATACAGTTACATATGCCTTTACTAGGTAAAAACATTGAAATGTATTGTTTTCTTCAGTTATATATCGCAAACCATCAGTATTAATGAATTACGCTCTGGAAATCATTCCAATGATAATCATACATGATGCCTTATACAGGATTAGTTTCAACACAGACTTTACGAACTTAAAATTTTCTGTGTTTATGTCTTGTGTATGTTTAGATGGAAATATACCCGCAGATATCACTTAACAATTACTAATACTATTGTAAAAATGTGAAATGATATTGTCGACAAAAACATGCCTTCATGTTCTGACGATATGTGTACTGCACTGTAAATATAGATATCATAATTTTTAGCAGTACTACCAAAAGTATTTTTCAATTCTTTCTTTTTTTTCTTTTTTTTTACACTTGTCAGATTAAAACCTATACATTATAAGTATTGTAATTCTCAAAACTTTGGTAGGTTTGGATGGTTAATAACATATTGAAAGCTCTTTGGGATCCGTGAGAATGTCAATTACAGCACATATTACTTTAACTAGTAACTGATAGTTTGTATTGTATTTTTCATTTTCAGAGCCTAGTCCAGTAGTTCTCTCCGATTCAATAAATTAAATGAATTAATTAGGTCTACAATTCCATTTCACATTTTTATAATGTTATTAAAATTGTAAAATGATTTCTGCAGAAATGTTTCCATCTAAATAAACACAAGGCATAAACAGACATTTCTTAGTAATTGTATGTAAAGTGATTTCTACATCTACTACATGTTTCAATTTAAACATACATAAGGCATAAAATTACAGTGCATAAGTTCTGTGTTGTAATCAATAGATGGTTTTCAACAGTAGACGGTTTTCAATAAATTACTGAAGAACAAAGAGTAAGTTCAAATTGTCGCCCAGTTATGGCACATAACAGGCCTATGTCCGAGCAATTCTACTCACCATATGGTATCAAAACGAAAGTAGCGAACAATTCTTAGCACGAAATTAAACAATAGAAATATAGTTTATTGACAATACGCTTTCTTCACCCTCCGAATATTGACATATTTCCGATGATTTTTCCAAGGTAAAATATTTCTGTCTGATATGAATTATCAATTTATGAATAAAAGACACGTATTTAGCTTGAATGTGTTTATAATGTAGCTAACACAGAACATTACTTTGTCGTTGTTAAGTAGTAGTCGTGGTATGCGTTAACGAGACATTACTACACATGTATTGCGAAGCATAAGAATTAAACATATAAAAGTTTTAGCTAGATTACCAAACGTTCAAAATTTGTGATAATGACAATTTATTGTTCCCGTTAAATTCAGGTTCAAGTAAGAATTTAAAGTAAGTAAAAACAAATTCATTAATAAAGTGAATAGTGCAAGTAAGTCACGCATGCGCATGCTTTTTACAACCAGATCGATAGCAACACATGTTAAATTTTACAACAGTATTCACTGGGATCAGAGAATTAGCTATACTTTATATATCTCTTTGATTAGGTCCATAATATAGTGTTATACAGCCCTGATAGAATGTATAATGATCGAATGCGTAGCCCGATTTCATTATCTTAAATTTTATTAGGGCAATAAGCCATGTAAAACACCATATGGACAAATTCAAAAGACTTTAATTTACATTTTAGATAGATAGTTTCTTTGATACATGTGAATTGCAAGAAATATGATGGTCACAGGACGCCACCCTGAAAAACTCAACGTTTAGGCATTGAAGTTCACAAAGGAATCTTGACTCCGTGTTCCTAATAATGAACACACCGAGTTGATACTCCACCTGACCATGTATTAGTAAATGAGAACAGTGAAGCAAATCTAATTTATAAGTACACTGTATATATGTAGACCAACCAGGGTGATCGGGTGGTGTAGTGGTTAAGCCACTCGCCTTTCATCTAGCCGGCCGGGGTTCGATACCCGGCACGGACGTGAAACGGTTAGGGGTCACCTGCCCGATTACGTGGGTTTTCTCCGGGCACTCCGGTTTCCTCCCACACTAAGATCCCTCGCGCGCTTACATCCGGGCCATCGGGAGTGATTTGCATAAGTTGTATAACTTGTTTCGTAATCGATGTAAAATAAATAAAGTTTATATTTTATATATATTTATGGACCAAGCAGAGTGTCCATAGACCATACTAGACGTTTTACGAGGAGAAAAACTCGCAAACAAAGAACGAATACAATACCTCGTATCTCTGATTTATATCTAACACATCTTCAGCACTCATACGTTGCATTATCAGTTTGCATAGGAAAATTATGTATCTAAGAATTTTAAAGAGCAATGCGTGATCATATTTAAAAACCATTTTAAAGAGTAAACTACAATATAGATATCGTTTTAATTCCAGTAACAAGGGAATAATTAGTAACATATATTGAAATATAATGAAATTAATAATGAGGTAAAAACCGTATAAAGCTAGTGTATTAATAATCCGTATTGTAAACGAAAAATTACTGAACCAAGTACTAAGGATTCTTATGTCGAAACCATTGCATGCACCAGTTATCTTTAGGAATCAAAATTTGGATTTTTTTCTAATTTCTGTTTTTTTTTTATTGTATTTTTTTTTCTTTAACTTTTTTTTCTTTCTTTTTTACGTGTTTTCTTCCTTAACTTTTAGTTGTTTTCTTTGCCTTCTTTTTTTCTTGAAGAAAAACACTAAATCATCTGCTGCTATTTTTGATGGTGAAAAAATACCATGTGTCAGCGGTGGAGCATCTTTAACCCACTATGATTATAGATGTTGAAATTTGATGTTTATGTCACATTATGTTAATCCGATCGTTTTGTAACTATTTTTCATCATAACATATAAGTGTCAATAACACATTTCTGGTGTTGTGTTACTCGGCATGGCGTGAATGTTACAACAAAAAGGTATCATTAAGATATTGATTATTCACAGCATACTACAATTTAATACTATGGAGGTAAAACATGTCATTGAATTCTCAGTGAAATGGCAAATGTACTGAAATCGAAGTAAAATATACTAAAATTAGAAATGCAATATCATATCTGATGTAGTTTTGTGAAATACGATAGTACCATAATGAATTAATGTGCATAATTATGTGCGAGTCATATTCATTTTTGTCCCAAATGATATACAACACGTTTATATAACCATTATTATCAAAAGTATAAATTCTCATATGTCACGGAATATTAGTGCTTTTTATTAATAATTTCACATTAGTCTTGTTTAAACCATTAAATGTTCAGCGGAATATCTGAACAATTCGCTTGTAGGTAGTCCATTTCCATGTATTTTTTTCTTTCTTGGCGACATGACAAAGGACATCTTAAGCACTCGCGACCCCTACTTCATGTTCACTTAGACACTTGTGGTAATACTATGGAGCAAGGGAGTTAAACTAAATATGTAAACATAGTAGATCTCTGTCGAATTCTCGATGGAGTCTGCCCCTTTATCAAAACACATGTACAACACACATGGTCACCTTTTATAGAATTTACAATAGAAAATACAAATTTAACGAAGATGGATTATAAAATCTAAAAAAAATCTCGTATTATCATATGAGAATCAGAAACGTGTTCTTTCATTAGTCAAGACGATATTTTCATTAGAAAGAGTGGTGTCGTGCTGTCTGTCTCGTTTTCGATTTTTTCCTTCGTGTTATGTTTTAGTATAGACGCCAGCAGGTAAAGGCAGGTCGAAAACGCTAGACTGGCAGAAATTCCATAAAATGCTTCGGTGTACGACCCAGCTTGATCTATTAACCAACCTGTAACAGAGAGAAAAATGTGTTTTAAACTCAATATATATGTAACGATAGCGCCCAGACCGGGACTCGAACTCGGTACCTCTGAACCTTAGCCAGATGCTCTATCAGAGGAGCTATCTGGTTTCCGATGTTCGACCCAGTCTAATCTCAACCAAATCTATACATAGTTAGGATTTATTTATTAAGTTCGATAACGATGGGTGATGAATCAAGAGAATGGGTCAAAGTGATATTTGCCATGAACCACCTCGCCAACACTGAGAATGGAGCTCGAGACGTCTTAATCAATTATGGGGATCGCAATTGACATCTGATATGACCATGTGCCAAGAAAAAACTGTTAGATACTACGAATACGTATTAAGCTCACATAGAAAACTATTTTTCAGGAAAACGAATTCGTTTAATTGGCGGTCGCCAGTTTATTAACTGCCGACCGCCAGATAATTATTTGGCGACCGCAATATAAATATCACCCAGAAATTCCTGTGGTGGCCGCCAGAAAAAAATGAGTGGCGGGCGCCAGACATTTTAATGGCTATCGCCAAATAACTATCTGGCGGCCGCCAAATAAAACTTTTTTTCGTTCTCATGAAAAAATGTTTTCCTACGTGAGCCAAATACGCTTAGCATCTAACCAGAATGTCATGTAAAATATCTGCTTATTACTGACTGACCCTAAAACAGCTCAACTTTTTACCCCTCCTTTAAATTCCGTATTATTTTCCCATTAGCTGTTATAAACGGAAGTGGATGTTTTACTGTGAAAGTTGTTTACAGACGTCTAATACAATTAACTTAGTTTAACTGTACATAGGCTTACGTCATACGGGCAAAGGTAATAATGTATACATCTGGAGACTGCAATATATAAATGATAAACTTCATGGAAGGCAAACTTCATCGTGAAAACGATATCTGTTGCAATTTATTGAGACTTAGCTGAAATACACTCAAAAAGCATCGAAAAAAACATGGTTTTATTCAAACTACCTTACTTTTACGTGTGATTTAATTTCGCGTTTTTCATGGCTTAATACGTATAGATCACGAAAAAGAAACCGCCGCGGAAAAGTGTCGGCATGGGTAGAATAGAACTATGAAACTCTACATCGCTAAAACAAATCCCTGCGAGAATGTTAAGAATGAAAAGGCGGAATCAGTCATTGAGAAAATAAGGTGGTTTTTAGTATTATTCTGTATTTCTATATTACAGGATTATCTGCCCTTGCGGTTTGATATTGAGTGTGACGTCATGTCTTTGGGAGCGTACCGTGATATTTTTCGGAGAAAACGACTTAAATAGTGCTCTCGAAATAATGACCTTAAAATTTATACCTTCCGCAAGGGACCTAACACTGCAATATGCAAAGACTGAATACATGTAGTTGAGTAATATTTACCAAATATACAGTTTTTTTCAAAGAATGGATTATTTAATTACTAACAGTCAATTTTACCTGTAATTGGTCCGGCGAAGCTGTTACTGAAACCCATAATCGTCATCAGCACACCAAGCCCTGCACTGTAGTTATGTATTCCGACAAGTTTCATTGTCGCCATGGTAACAGTTGTAACACCAACGCCCTGCGACATCCCCAGACAGATCAAAAGGACCACGTATTCCACAAAAGTGTCAGCATGCGGGAGGATAGCAATGACTGATGCCCCGAGAGCTGTGAACAATGCAGGTATGTGTAGAACGCTGATATGAGGGATAAACTTCTTCATCAGTCCAGGTACGGGACCAACCAATGTGAAGCCTATCTGGATACACATATACAATATAGTGGAAGACCTTAAATCAAAATGTTTCGTCGTGAAAAAGTCAATCATGAAGATACTGACGGAATTGATCACTGGAATCATACAACACATGGCAACTACGTGTATAATATAAACTTTGTTTCTAATAAGTGATCGAAGGGAATTCAAAAATACGTCCTTGTTTGGTTTCCTTCCAGAATTCTTCTCCGCGGATTGGTTGTCTATCGTACATGTATGAGGTATACCAACTGAGACTGGTTTGCATATAGCAAAGAAGCACACCATGTTTGCCATAAGACCACCTATAATGAGTAAGCAGCCCCTCCAGCCGAACTCCTCAATGAGCAATTCAAGAATAAATGGAATCATTATGCTGCCACACCCAGAGGCAAATGTCAGAAATGCCAACGCCATCAGTTTAGATGTCCCTTCGAAGTATTCCCCTACACTTGTCAGTGCTGAGATAAAACATGCGGAGAAACCAAGTCCTGTAAAGGGGAAAATAATTTCGATTTCATCAAATTGCAAATAAGATGCATTTGGATTTGGCATCAGGCCAAGCCTATATTAGCCATCTCCAAACAAATCCGATAGGGTACAATTATCAACAACATACTTTAACATTTAATATTACATCTTCAATCATCTTCCAAACCTATCACCGTAGAAAAAAATCTAAAAAAACCAATTAGTTTGAGATATGTATGTATAGGAGAACCACTCAAACTGTGGAATAGTCAAGATAATGAATTGTTCGAGGCCCGGAAGGGCCTAGAACTATTCATTATCTTGACCTTTCCACAGTTTGAGGTGTTTCTCATACTTAAAACATGGCACCGAATGTCACTGGTACTCTCCACTATTACACTAGGTATTGTTTAACTATTCCACTGCTGCAGGTAACCCAAAAACTATCGGTTTAAACCCTGAGACCTATTCATGATTCATTTCATTATCTCACTCGAGAAATCAAGAATCATGATTTGCAGGATTTTTCTGAAAGATCCATGCACACGTACTATATGGTACTCACACTAATCCATATACTCAGTTTAGTTATCACTGTTCAACGAGGAGGACCATAGATATGTAGCTCTGTATGCAGATTTGAACACAGTAGTGATGATTTTTGGATATAAATTTGAAGTGGAATTTGGCAAAAATCTGTTCTTTTCTGTTCCCATGCAGCACAGACCTTAGAAGGAGCTAATCAAAATTGAGGGGGGAAAACCAACAAAATATTCCTCAATATTTTGGATCATAATACTACCGGTACATACATGTATACACAAAAAAAGTGAAATCATGTGGCAAACGAGTGTGCCTTTTGAAAGTATTCTTTGAGGTTTATTACGTTCATGAAAGGTGTTGGGATGTAAATATGTTTGATAGATGCCATTCTTTATGGAATATGAAGTGATTTGGATAAAGGAATATGAAAAAAATCATTCCAAGCATCTGTAACTTCATTTTGGCAGAAAATTCAACTGTTATCTCATGGAATTCAATCTTTATCTTCTCTATTCTGGATTTTAAAAAAAAATCTTTTCTGGTGAGGATTTTGACGTGAACAAAGGGACGTAACTCTTTAGCAACATTACTATGACGTAAACTATTTTTAAAATATTTTTTGGTTATTAAGGTGTTTACTGTTAAAAAATAAACTAAATATGATGTTTCCATGAAGTCACAAGTGTTTATTTTTAGTTTTAGTGAAAAATAGTATCATTTTACGACATATCGTATATCGGCGCAATGACAGAATACAGAGGCTGTGAAAGAAATTATGGAATTTAATTTTGAATATTGTGATGAGAATTGTATATATCGGTAATATGAAAATAAGTTTACAAATAAATCACACAACTTTGACAAGTACCTTGGTTAATCTTAAAACCATCTTTCCTTGGATTTAATGAATGAGGTTGTATTTTTGACTACATGCTAAGCTATGTTCACCAGTCTACATTCACCTTCAACAGTGGAATAGTTACCTTTTCCCGTAGAAAAAAAGTAGTAGGTGATAATAGTAGACTTTGCTCTGACTATACCTCAAGCTATAACAATAGATGACATCACAGCCATGTTTTAATCTGATATACATTGCAATAACTTTAAGTATTCTTTTCTTCATCACAATGGTCACAGCCATGATTGTTTTTGTGTTAAAATGCGAGCGGGGAATATTGGGGTTGCATACTTTGGTTCTGAGTATTGATCTAGGTTCATTAAATAATGATTTAATAATTTACTGTAAATATTTTTTTCGCATGTATCTTAATTTCGCGTATTTTTCAGGCGATAAGAAATTGCGATCGTTAATCGTTGGACAATTTGTTTGATTACTTACCTGAAAATACTCCGATCATTACTATAAGATATGGAATATCTGTTGCTAAAAATGATAATACCAAACCAACGGTAGCAAGCAGACTTCCTGAGATCCCGGTCTTTCTGGCTCCGAATTTAGATACACATTTTCCACTTAGCGTTCCTGGGTTGATAAAAGTAGAATTGACATATAATACAATACGGATAATATGTACGGATAAATATCATATATATATATATGGAATCTTGCATTAGTGCTCATTTCAAATGGAATTTTATGATACGAGTCTAAGAAGTTTATTGCGAGCCTTGCAATTAAAACTTTGAGACGAGTTTCATAAAATCTCATATGAAATGAACACAGATTTAAGATAATTTTTATCACATATCTACAGATATCTACATAACAAAGAGTTTCACGTCAAAAGTGTATTGCGAACATCCAGCAGATCTAGAGGCCGCCATTTCATCCCGCTGTCCTCGTAATCCTGACGTCACGTCATTTTTCCTGACGTCATTTTATTGTTTCTGCCTAACATCATAATGCATCTCTAGCCTATAAATATCGCTCCAGGTCATATTACACTAGTGACATTTGCAAAAATATCACACAGGCGAAATCACTGGATATCAAGCGGATTGTGTGATATAAATAAGTTAAATAGGGGCCATTATTTAAGCCAATTATTAAATATTCTGTGACAAGAAATAATTTCCTCCCTGGTGATGTGGTTTGGTACAATAACGTACAAATGTATTTATTGATTAAAACATATGACAATAATTATTGTTTTCTTTGTTTTCATACTTAGTCTGCCTTCTAATTGTCCAAGTGGTTTTTCTATACCTCAATGAAAAACAACCCGAGAATGGCGCGTGAAACCGTCGTTACTGTGACTTCTATTTAGAGACATTGATGTTGCGTATTGATTTTAAAAAATAATACCATTATTATTCAACGGCCTCGTAAAATAAAACGTAATTTATTTTGTCACATAGTCTGAACTTTTAATAACTGCCAAAATGTCAATATTTTTTTTTAATTTGACCGGGTTTTGACAACACATGTATTACAAAACATGGTTTATCCATCAGACAGTCATGTTCAAAAATTTCCATGCTGGCACCTCGTACCTTTAGCAAGAATTATCAAATCTGATTAAAATACAGATCCTTTTAACCATTACGTTCAATAGAGATCAACACAGTGATAATAAGGATCTGTGTTTTAATCAGATTGAAGAATTATCGTCCATGTAACGAAACTTTCGGAGGTAGTCCGATAAACAAACAAAATGGAAGACAGACACCGTGATCAGTGTCAGTTATATACAATGGTATATACCGTACAGTATGGTTGTAACTTCATTTACTTTTCTATATCCCTAATCTCGTACAACCGGCTATATTCGCCGGTCAAAATATAAGTAATTTAATCTTAAAACAGAGAAAATTTATTTTAAGCGGTTATTAATTTTCGCGATCTAGCATATGATTCAATATTAATTTTTCATTAATAATATTTTTATTTTTCGTTTCAAGTTTTATAAAACTATCTCGCGGGTCAATAAAATGCAATCCTCGCGAAAATGACTTTTAAATACATACGAGTTTAACTCACCAGCAATGTTAAGTATCCCTGTGGTAACCGACTGTACTAGAGCCGTCTCTGCTCTACTCCTTCCAAACGCACGAAGGAGCTCAGTTATAATGATGGACATATTAAACGGAAAACCATTCACCAAGAACATGATGAAATATCCGGATATCAACACAAACCAGCGTCTCTTTGACACCATCTTCACTTTAATGGCCTCTTCTGTATACCTAAACACATATAATAAATAATAACTGCTGATTAAAAAATATATTACGGTTTTATTAACTCTCTCCGTGCTTTATTCTCTTTCCGGATTCCGTCTTTTTTCGAAAGTGGTTATTAGTCTCGCATCCGGAAGTTTCAAGACTTAACGTTTTAAATAGTTCTAGACATAATGTGCTTTACTCCACTGATGTGGGAACCAACAAACTAAATAATTTTACATAGACCACAGCGTTAAAGTGTGCTAAAGTTTCGTAGTGTATCATTAAAACAAAGTAATATTTATAGCTATTGTGTTCTATAATTAAAGTCCAGGTCATGTTACACTAGATAGGGCAAAAAGTTTGGTTCCTTCAGGTCAAACTCCAACCAGGGTTGCTATTTTGCAACAAGACGCATTTTTCACTAAACAATCCTAAAATTCCCATGTTTTACCTATTGATTATCAAAATTGATATTTTAAACCTCAATTTCAATTTTAATTTTCAAATTCATACCATTACTATCTAGGCAACAAACATTTTTGTTTTTGAAACTCATAATTAACCAGTCAATTAGTGGGAGGGTTAACATTCTATCCTGTTCTATTCTATCTTACACATGGGTCATTTCGAAAGTCTTTTTTTAATTTAGTTGATTTTCCCTACAAGAAGTAGATACCTATTTGTAATGGCGGCGAAATAGCTGCTTGTCGTTTTCACACACTTAGTACAGTAGACATTTGCAGGCACAGTAGTCCCCAATGAAAACAACTATTCGAACTTCCATAGGAACCGGAATTTACATTACCGAACAAACGCAATTTTGAGATCTCAAAGACTAGCCTGTCCCATTTACAGAATGGTGAAAAAGTGATAAGTAATGGCTTGTGCTATTTTGCACTGCGTCTCCTATAATAATCAAACAACATAATTATTACAAAGCGTGACAAAATCATTATAGTTTAACACGTAATTTCTTACTAATAACTACAAAGAATTGACAAAATCATTATCTAACGAGTAATTACTAACTCTTAACTACAAAGAATTGACAAAATCATTATCTAACGAGTAATTACTAACTCTTAACTACAAAGAATTGACAAAATCATTATCTAACGAGTAATTACTTACTCTACTCTTAACTACAAAGAATTGACAAAATCATTATCTAACGAGTTATTACTCACTCTTAACTACAAAGAATTGACAAAACCATTATCTAACGAGTAATTACTCACTCTTAACTACAAAGAATTGACAAAAACATTATTTAACGAGTAATTACTCACTCTTAACTTCAAAGAATTGACAAAATCATTATTTAATGAGTAATTACTTACTCTTAACTTCAAAGAATTGACAAAAACATTGTTTAACGAGTAATTACTTACTCTTAACTTCAAAGAATTGACAAAATCATTATCTAACGAGTAATTACTTACTCTTAACTACAAAGAATTGACAAAAACATTATTTAACGAGTAATTACTCACTCTTAACGACAAAGAATTGACAAAATCATTATTTAACGAGTAATTACTTACTCTTAACTACAAAGAATTGACAAAATCATTATTTAACGAGTAATTACTTACTCTTAACTACAAAGAATTGACAAAATCATTATTTAACGAGTAATTAATTACTCTTAACGACAAAGAATTGACAAAATCATTATTTAAAGAGTAATTAGTTACTTTTAACGACAAAGAATTGACAAAATCATTATCTAACGAGTAATTACTTACTCTTAACTACAAAGAATTGACAAAATCATTATCTAACGAGTAATTACTTTATACTTACTCTTAACTACAAAGAATTGACAAAATCATTATCTAACGAGTAATTACTTACTCTTAACTACAAAGAATTGACAAAATCATTATTTAACGAGTAATTACTTACTCTTAACTACAAAGAATTGACAAAATCATTATTTAACGAGTAATTACTTACTCTTAACTACAAAGAATTGACAAAATCATTATCTAACGAGTAATTACTTACTCTTAACTACAAAGAATTGACAAAATCATTATCTAACGGAGTAATTACTTACTCTTAACTACAAAGAATTGACAAAAACATTATTTAACGAGTAATTACTCACTCTTAACTACAAAGAATTGACAAAATCATTATCTAACGAGTAATTACTTACTCTTAACTACAAAGAATTGACAAAATCATTATTTAACGAGTAATTAATTACTCTTAACTACAAAGAATTGACAAAATCATTATCTAACGAGTAATTACTTACTCTTAACTACAAAGAATTGACAAAATCATTATCTAACGAGTAATTAATTACTCTTAACGACAAAGAATTGACAAAATCATTATTTAACGAGTAATTAATTACTCTTAACGACAAAGAATTGACAAAATCATTATTTAAAGAGTAATTAGTTACTTTTAACGACAAAGAATTGACAAAATCATTATCTAACGAGTAATTACTTACTCTTAACTACAAAGAATTGACAAAATCATTATTTAACGAGTAATTACTTACTCTTAACGACAAAGAATTGACAAAATCATTATTTAACGAGTAATTACTTACTCTTAACTTCAAAGAATTGACAAAATCATTATTTAATGAGTAATTACTTACTCATAACTGCAAAAAGTTGCCAAAATCATTATAGTTTAACGAGTAATAACTTGTTCATAACTGAAAAGAATGACAAATCATTATTATTCAACGACTAATTATTTTCGCATAACTACAAACAATAACAAAAGCATTATAATTTAACGAATTATTACTTACGAATAACTACAAAGCATGACAGAACCATTAAAGTGTATTATGTACATACTTGTCATTTGATGCAGTGTTCACTACCATGTTGCCTCCTTCTATGTCGGGAACTAAAATGTCATCAAATTTTGTTAACTCAAATTGTTTTTAGAAAACACCCTACAATGACTGATCCCTCTGTTATACGTAAAACCCTCAGAAACAAGTGATTTCCAAAGGGTGAATTGGGTCGACAGTGACCTTGGTCCTGGTTGAATGAACTAGGTCAACGGTCTTTCGCCTTTGAAAAGCCATCGTACATATGCACTTAGGACGAATCTTTAGATGTAACGTGACACTACCCAAATTGAAACATTTTTTGAAGATAATTTTGAAAAATTTCTAACGTGTGCATAAATCCAGATTTTTCTCTTAATTTTTCACAAAAAGATGCCTTCAATTTTAATTTCATGCTTTGTTTACTTGTCAGCAGTGCATGTATTTCTAAATAGAGAGCTTGAAGCATGTCCGGTCTAAGTCCCGAGTTTCAGCAGGTTCGAGTACCCAAAATGGAACACCTCCTAAATATGATTTGATTAATAAATGTACAGACATCATAAAAAGTGTTGGTATTCATTTAAGGAAATTTCAAAAATCGCATATCTGTCAATAATATCCCATTGTACATTTGTTTTTATTGTTTTGAAACATATGGTGTTGTAAGGATTGTCGAACGACGTTGTTTCCCCGATTTTTTTCATAACTACATTATTTTCGTTTTTAAAGACGGATAATAAGCAACTGGAAAGAAAATGACATCTAAAAATTGTCAAAGATACAACAATTCAGCACCGTAATTTTTGTTCAGTATAGTTATTTGTGGTTTGGATTGTATACTGAAAATTCTGTATCACATATTTTAAAAGTGTTCCATTTTGGGTAGCGTCACCTCACTGTAGACAGTGGTCATCATCTTGAATTTCTGTATTTGGATATTACAGAGTTGTCTGTCCTTGTGGGTAGGTATTGATTGTGACGTCATGTTTTTGCGAGTGTTATGTCATACTTTTCGGAGAAGAACTTCTCTCGCCCTGCAGTCATAAGGAAGGCAACACGAGGATGATCATTCATATGACAGATGCTGTTAACGAAGTGTATGAAAAATTTCCCATCCAAACAGTGGACAGATACAGAAGTTGATGCCTTAGTTGTAGCAACTGTTACCAAATTCAGCTTCAGCGAAGTATGGATGGCCTTTGAAACTTGGAATTATCGATACATCCCTGCTCAGAATACTGCCTCCGCTTGTGGCCCTGAGAAATCATTAACCCTTCCATTATTCTATATCTTCACCAGCTGCAGATGTGTCGCTGTATCGGCATTTAATACACAATGCACGAAAAACTGCTTGGGATACATATAAGATATACAGAGAAGCATGTCAAGCATTTTCCAACATTATCAGGGGGACCAGAATATATACAGAATATATAAGTAAGGTTTTCAGTGCATTATAAAAGTTTGCACTACTCATGTATGCTAAAATTATGCTAAAACCATAGATGTTTACATAGAAAGGCAGAACACTGGACATGATCCCGCCACTACATTGTACAGGTGCATTTGTGCAGCACATCAAAAATGCAACATATCAAGGAGTATATTGATTGGGGAATGCAACCAAAGCGATCATGGACCAACTGAATCCTGACGAATGGGGATGGGTCATTAAGGATGGTTGGAAGCCGCTATAGACGATGATACCGGTTTCATGTATTTTTGAGGGTATTAACTGTTATGCGAACTGAAGTATTATCACGACGACATAGTGTTAAGTCGAACTAGATATTCTTGAATGTGAAACCTGCGAGTGGTCTTCAGGGTAAGTGAAGACAGGTATATTAACATTTAACATATTATAGACTGACAGAAAATGTTTGCATTATGGTATTTGGAAGCATGGTTGGTATTCTGCGGTCGCCTTTCACCCTTCAAATTCCACAATGATTCGCATTTCTGTGACAAGAATGCTACTCCAATAACAAAACAAAACGCAAATCACGACTGGGAGTTTCTGTTTGTGATGTCGAATTAAGTTGAATTAAGCCTCATTACTGCTATCAGATTCAAACTATACAATCGTTTCTTGAATGTGCAACATGCAACTGGTGAAGTCAGCTATATTTTAACAGACAGACTGGCAGTAAATGCTTAAATTAATGTTTTTTGATACTTACTTGGTGATCTGCTGTCGCCTTTTCCCCTTCATAAACCACAATGATTCCTATAAATTACTCTGTGAAAAATGTGCTAGAAATCCCTAATACCATCATGCATATAAAATAATATCTGATACATTTCCACCAAAAATTGAAAACAGGAGTTTCTTTTGTGAAGTAGATGACCATATCTGAGTGTCTGAGTCCATCCTTTGTTTGAACTCGGACATGATCCATATGGGTCCATTATATTTGACGAATATTCCAATCAAAAGTAAAAATATCATTCTTGTGAATATATTATACAATCGGTTTTTGTCAATTCATAACTCGAAATGTAAAATATGGTCCTATATTGCGTTTTGCTGACTCAGCATTTTGTTATTTTGATGACAATAATGCAAATTCATACTTGATAACATATTTTCGGTGTACACAGCAAAAAGTGCAACGCATGTTTTACATACGTTTGAAAAAACATGCGTTTAACGTATGTTTAAAACATGCGTTTTACGTATGTTTTGGCCACCATGCGTTTGTTTTCCACCACATGTAAATGGATGTCTATTAAAATAACTAATTACACGTAAAACATTAGTTTTATCAATGTTATTGAAGACCTGCAATGGGTTTTTTTTTTCAAAAATGATACTACCATATGCAAATACATGTTTAATAGCCTCTATGGTTTGGTTTCATTTTATCTATATATGTCTTCTACCAACTTATAGTGAACCTCATATTAGCCTCATGATAGACGATACATGTAGGTCTACAATTATATGTATATCTACTGATTGTGAACAGAAGTAAAACCGCTAATGTGGATTCCGTCTTTTTAAATCTAAATTTTAACAGTTTTGAAGACTAATGCTCTGAATACCTATGATCAATATCAGCTGACCAGCGCTTCATGATGTACACTGTAGTAGGTCTACAACTGCTGTTTGATCATCCTCGATACCATAGCTGGCGTCTGCTTCTGGTTTTAAAAAATATAATAGCTTTCCCTACTATATAGTAGGAGTAGGTTATTGTATGTTTTCAAAACCAGAAGCAGACACCTGTGCTATAACATGACATATTCTAATGGCCGGACAGATTTATATTCCGGAAATCTTTATTTATTGTATATACATAGAAGACTTTTAAATGTTATTCTGAGATTCTGTGTAAACAACTGAAGTTTCTTACTTGATTTCTGGACTCTCTGAGCAAGAATTTGAAAACAATTGAACATTTGGCACGACTTCAGAAAAGATTTTAGCCTTTAAAATGTAAGTGATAACGTGACGTTAAGGACAAATTGATGTAGGAAAAATAAAATTATCCTAAGGTTATAAAATTTATCAATGTAGTCACTCATTTGTAAATACAACATACTAAGTATGAAAAATATCAGTCATTGGACAGGAACCGAAAATACAAATAAAATAGAATTAAACTTTACTTTTGAAAATGACAAATATATGGTGCAACTTCAAAAACAATGTCAATGTACATAAAAACAAAAAAGGCGGATTTTGTAATAGGATCAAACGTATGTATAACACATGTTTTGAAACGTCCGTTTTACATGCGTTTACGTTTTACGTCTGTTTACCATGCGTATTACGCATGTTAAACACATGTATTACATACTTTCGTACGTACGTTTTACATGCGTGGTCCTCAACATGCGTTTTACATAAAACGTGTATGCACTTTTTTCCTGTGTATACTAATACGTTATTCTACCATTGTTTGGTATTTTTAGTGAAAACGACAATGAAAAGGTTCATATATTTGAAGGAAATTGATATTTTTAGTGTTTGTAGCGGCCATTTTGAAAAATGGCCGCCATATTTGTCTAGGAATTTTTTTTTCAAGTGGCTCCTAATCAAAATTCACTCAGAATATGTTTCTTGACATATATGCCAAGTTTCGTGCTTGTAACCATAATAGCACAATTGTGTCACCAATCCGCCGGGCTATTTCGGGGTATGTGTATATAAATCGGAATCCATAACGAGGTCACGACCGAGTTCTACACAAAGGAGAGTCTTATTTAATTACTTTATCGTGTTGTAATGTTTATAGGTAGCCCACGTGTATGAACCCAACCATAACTAGCGTTTGATACCTTTTGTGACACTACGGTTAAGGTGGGTCTACATTTTTCACCTGAAAAGGTTAATCTTTCAGTCGGGTGTCAATGTCATGACCAAACGGTCGAGCCCTGTAGCACAAATTCACAATGACAGTAGGTTTTATTTTAATAACATAGCAACCCTTCCAAAAAATAAGAATGCTTTTTTGTATAAGCTTCATGTTGCAACAATAAAAACTTCCATTTAACCAGAAAATATGATGATATGTATAATCAAATCATTTAAACATGCAAATAATTAAAACTGAATAACGAGAAACAACCATGTGTATCAACGAAACTAATTTCAAAGTCCAAAATTACAAATAAACTTGTTCTGGGTTCGGTTAACGGTTTAAATAAAGGATCTTGCATCAATCGCAATATAATATACAAATAATTCAGTCACGAGTGTAAGATTATATTTATCACATAAATATATGCCATATATTGGTTATGACGTCATACAATATGTAACTACATGTGACGTAACGATAATGTTATTACACGTGTTTTACGATATTTATGAGACATGGCTGAACTGGTCAGTTTTGTGATAAATTTACAGTTTACAAATTGGCTGCTTAACTCAATCTGATTTTCCTTAAAGAAAATATTTTGATATTTTATGGGGAAAGTGTAAAATACAATGTACCTTACCTACAAATAACGAACATGTACGAATAGTTTATTTATGATTTGTATTTAACCCGCAGGAGGTCGAGTTTTTGGACTAAAAATTCTGGAGCTTGAATGACTGGCCATGTGAAGTTACAAGGTGTGGTATGTATATTATACATTCACTTTCTTTCGTGAGATTTGATACAAGGAATTCTCGATTCATATGGATTCATGATAATTTATCCCCAAGAACAACTTAAAATGTTTTGCTAATTTTGCGGGATTCATATTTCACGGTTTTAATTACAAGTCGATCGCGGAGGTTAAAGAACGATTTACAATTTTTTTTTTAAATGTAAAACGAGATTAATAATTTTGAAGAGTCGTAAAAGTTTCAATTCTACACTTATCATCACCTACTAAACAATATCGTTATAATAAATTAAATATTATGTTTTTATAACCCGGGTCGTCTTATATCTCCCGCCGTCGTATAGTTGCCTATCTCTGGACCAGACAGCAAAACAGCGGAATGAATCTTCACTGTTAAAACAGATAACGCAGGAAATATCAAATTTGTTTGAACTTGTAACCTCATCTTTGGCCATTGATATTTATATTCTTATGTTATTATTTATCTAAAATATTTTATAGTTTGCTTCGAAAAGGAAGTATTAGGAAAACTGGCTCTTATGATTGATGGATCTATCAAATTATGACTAGTTTCTTTGCAGTTAACATTGAGGAATAATCAAACGACTAGGAAAAGATTAATGAACAGATATCCCAAATATCCATTTCCTAAAAAAATCGACTTTAAATGAGAATTTTTTATTTTCAAAATTTGAAAATTATTGTGAAAGTACTATTTTAACGGCAGTTTTATTTAAAGGTGATGGCCCTGCAGGTAGGGCGTTAGAATTGTACCTGCTGCCCCTATTGCATGATCGTAAAAGGCGACTAAATTTAGGATCTTATCTTTTCTCTTCTTCTTAACTGACTTTATCTTTCCTAATGCCTCCCTTGGCATCGCCTCACTTTTGGCCTTGAGTTGAGCGTTCGCCCCTGTGAGGAAGGCTCTGGGTTCTGTCCCCTGGCCGAGACACACCAAAGTCTATAAAAGTGGTAGTTTCTGCTCCTGCTTAGCGCTCAGCATACAGGGAGTGGGACGACTGGTTCGCCCGTTGTCAGTATAATGTGACCGGGTGGGATGTGTTGCTTGGTGTCTTCGGCGGCATGCTTCAGTGATATAGCACTATAAAAAGGGCAATAGTTCCACTATACAAGAAGACACAACACGAATATACCGCAGTCTCCCAAAACACGCACCTCGCACAACATACACGCAACACTACGCATACATGGGAGGCCGTCCTTACATGACCATAGCTGTTAATAGGACGTTAATAAATCAAACAAACAAACAAACAAACATTTAAAGGTGACAATACAAGTTAAAAAGTATCCATTTGAACTTTCAAAAAGTATATATATAATAAAATACTTTATCCAAAACTGTTTCTGAGACATCCCCCAGTTATGACAGTGTCATATCCAAGGAAGTGGCAGCCATTTGTCTTTTTGCTCTGTTTAGTTACCTTCACTGACCAACCCCTTATATAAAGCACGGGTCTTGACACACGTGCGTCATTCTAAACATATCTTGTCTCAGGTACACATGCCCCGATATTGTAAATAACAATGTCAAACTAATAATGAACACTGCACTTACCCGACAAATTTTCATTGAAATAATACATGAATGAATAAAACACTTCAATGTACACTAGGTTTTACGCGTACATTGACAAACGTGTGTCCTTGGTATTTGTCGCTCGTTCGGGACAGGTAGTCACGTGCACCTGGCAAATTGAGTGCATCAAATACAATATTATACATGGAGATATGTGGATAAATTATTATTAGGGATTTCCATTCAGGATGGAAATCCCTATTGTTTTTGTTTTGTTTTTTCTTAATATTATTCTTATTATTTCCACGAAACCTTCTTAACACTTTTTCTCACGAACGGAACAAGGTACGACGCTCAAATTTGGACACGTTATGTATGTACATGAGTGTTTGAAACGTACGTTCGAGTTTGTACGATAAGGTTCAAGGTCAAGGTCACAGACGTAAAAAAACAACTTTTTTGGAACGGAGTTTAAACGCTCATAACTTCATTACCGTACGCTGTGCATCGTTCACGTTTTGTTATTCAGACAGATCTTGACATTGCGCGTGCTTTTCCCATGCCATGTTATCAGAGATTATGTCAAGGTCAAGAGTTCGCTACAGGGTCAAACAAAAGTCAAAAACGAAATTCACCACAGAAAAGTTTTGAAAGTTGGATATGAAAGGGTATGCCCTCAGAAATATATATAATGACAAGTTTTAAGTTCATGAGATCCAAAATGGCGGAGATATAGGCCTTTGAAAAAGGGCTATTTTGGCGTTTTTCCGCCAAAAGTGTTTAAGGTTTCAGCGCCTTTAATACTTAACATACATGCTTGAATTTTTGTATAGACATAGCATGAACGAATGTCTACAGAACTTATGCTTTTTTATTGACCTTGACATTCATTCAAGGTCACAGTTTTCAAAAAGCTTTAAATCTTTAAACGACTTCTTCTTTATAAATAAGAGGTGTAGAGCGCTTAAATTTGGACACGTTATGTACGTACATAAGTTCTTGAAACGTACGTTCGATTTTGTACGATAACGTTCAAGGTCAAGGTCACAGACGTAAAAAACTACTTTTTTTTAACGAACTTTAAACGCTCATAACTTGATAACTGCACTCTGTACATCGTCCACGTCAAGTTATGCAGACAGATCCTGACATTTCGCGTGCTTTTCTCATGCCATGTTATCAGAGATTATTTCAAGGTCAAGAGTCGCTACGGGGTCAAGCAAAGGTCAAAAACGAAATTTGTCACAGAAAAGTTTTGAAGGACGCATATGACAGATCATGCTCTCAGGAACATAAAATGACCAATTTCAAGGTCATAAGATTCAAAATGGCGGAGATATAGGACATCAAAAATCGAAATTTAAGTTTATATTTGTCCCTGCGCGAGACGTTTCAGCGCCTTTAAATCTGTATGTACAGTCTTCATTTTTCGTACCTGTGTTGTAAGAACTTTTGTTTTCAAAAGTTATGAATTTCAAGGGGTGATATAGAAAAATGGCGGAAATATAGCTCTCCAAATATGGTAATTTGTTTCATTTCCTGATTTTTTTCCGTAATTTGTGAGCTCGTAGCGCCTTTATCATTTCAGGTAGGATTTTGATTTTTTAAATTTTACCGTAATTCATGAAAATTCAAAGAGAAATGTTTTGAATTGGATGTGGAAGAGCATTCTCTCAAA
Source organism: Argopecten irradians (assembly GCF_041381155.1). NCBI lineage: Eukaryota > Metazoa > Mollusca > Bivalvia > Pectinida > Pectinidae > Argopecten > Argopecten irradians. The sequence continues at coordinate 18,437,929 of NC_091146.1, forward strand.
TACATAAAATGATCCATTTCAAGGTCATATGATTCAAAATGGCGGAGATATAGGACATCAAAAACCGAAATTTTAGTTTATTTTTGTCCTTGCGACAGTCATTTCAGCGCCTTTAAACCTGTATGTACAGTGTTGATTTTTCATACCTATGTTGTATGAACTTTTGTCTTCAAAAGTTATGGAGTTTAAAGGGGCTATATAGAAAAATAGCGGAAATATAGCTCCCCAATTATGTCAATTTGTTCCATTTCTTTATTTTTTTACCTAATTTCTGACTCGTAGCTGCTTTATCATTTATTGTAAGGTGTTGATTTTTTTGTAAATGTAGACATTGGCACATTCTCTGTACAGAGTTTTAATTTCAAAGTAATGTATTTGAAAATGGCAGAAAGCCCTCTGAATATGGCATTTCGTTCACTTTTTAACGTAAATTTTACCGTAATTTATGTATTTCAAAGAGAAGTGTTTTGAATTGGATGTTAAAGAGCATGATCTCAGACACAGAATATGACTATTTTCAAGGTCATGTGATTCAAAATGAAAACAGAAAACATCTTTAATTATAAAATTTTTAATTAGCCAGCCAATCAGCGGCCGGGTTAAAATTATATCCTGGGCTCAATCTTGTATACACAGGGGCCGTTTCGAAGGTCTTTTTTCATTTAGTTTTGAATACTTTTCGGGATGTTTTAAGTTCTACATGTACACGTATATATGAACAATGTACACATGTTTGCGTAAATACACGTACATGTGTAGCTACACCGCATACATGGGAGGCCGTCCTTACGTGACCCTAGTTGTTAATAGGACGTACATTTTAACAAACAAACAACAAAACTAGATTTAATCGCGATCAAAACACGGGATTTGAATGCAGCAAAATTACCATGTTATCGATCAGACGATCACTTTAATACGTTTTCTCTTCGCATCTATTCGAAATATCTGTACAGACTTGTGATCCCCTAGATGAGCATTCATAAAAATATATTTACATTCTGAGTGGTTCGTCTCTTTATGAATCAACCAACTGACGAAAACAAACATTTGCCTATGAAAACACTATGAATACACTATGAATACAACGATTCTCGTGCATCGATCAGCTGATTTCAATCAATGCGCCAGTTTTATTTAAATAAAAAAAATAGTCCCCTACAGTATTTTAATGCAAAATATCTTATGTGTTGTTTCTTGGTATAGAATCAACTAAGGTTTACTGTAATAAGTCAATCAAATCTTATTTTAACTACATTTCTTGTTTATCGTTTGTCATTTGCAAACCAAGGTCGACCGGAAGGCTAACGCGCTCCACGGGATTAGTAGATAGCTTAGAACTGCTATTCATAGCCTATATGAAAATTAGAAAAAAATACATCCAATCCCTATATATATACATGCGTCCATTCGAACTCTTTTATTCAAGACTCCAATAATATACAAAACAAATTCAAATTCCGGAACTCCGGTAAATTCGTATAAACTAAAGTTAGAACCAATATGCGGAAAGTAGTAAACGTGAATTATCTCCCTTTTGACTATACACTCTGTGGAAAGTAGGAAATGTAAATTATCTCCCCTTTGACCATACACTCTGTATCCCAGTAAATATTATAAAAAGTGTACATGTACACCACAGACTGAACGAAAGGTCGAAAGAACGAATAAACGGACGCCAGAAAGAAAAAAAAATAATAAATACCGAACGAAAAGAGCAAACGAACAAAAAATTAAAAAACAAAGAACGAACGAAAAAAAATAATTATATACGCAATGTATCTAGTTGTATACGGGTTTCAACGTGCCCTTCCTTCCATCCGTCTTTTAATCTGACTATACACACGTCCTTACAGACAGAACACACTGCTTCCAGATATGATTGTATTAACTCAGACAGACAGACAAACAAACAAACACACGAACAAATGACAGACGGACAGGTGGGTGGAAACGCACGATATGATGATCACAATTTGAACACATTGACGAACATGTTGTGTATATGGTATGAGTGAAGATGTTAAAAGTGATTATTTGGTTCTTGTCACTATTTGACCTATTGAAATAGTCCCATGCCGCAGTTAGCATTGTTACATTGGAACTCTTTTGTATAGGAGACTGAATAAAAGAAAACGGAAAATAATTCCCCGATCACAAACAAACAGCGCTGAAAAAAGTTGAAAGTCAAAGAACGGATAACGATGAAATCAATATGCACATAAATAACACATAAATAAAATGGCATATTTTTTGTTTTGCCTGCTGTATAAAGTACATTAAAGTCTTAAGTAGTCGAAGTTGGAGGGACTATCTTAAAAAGTTCTACTCATCTGGACTTCGACGCATAAACTGTAGACAATGACCGACAAACTTTCTGTCGATTTAGCTACCTACTGGGTCTAGACAGTCACTACCTGCCGTGTCTCTTGACTTTCAAACTGTATTATTAGTCTGTTTACAAAATACGCTGTGTAGAGAAACATATTTACAACATTCAACAAATGCAAGATAGATGGAGGACAAATTATATGAACATACATGTGCATTGAAGTTCTGTATATTTTATATGTGGTTATTAACACGTTACAATGCGCGTCTCAGTAGCGGCCAGATCTAACAGCATTCAGTGGCGTATGAAGATGAAACGTAATGGGGGGAGCAAAGTTCCTTGTACACATCTATAGACAGCGGCGTCGCTAACAGGAAATTAATGAATACGGGGGAGGCAATTTTTGAAAGCCCCCCGCTTCCTACGCCCCTGGCATTCAAACAACAATGTATATGTGTTAATATTATGAAAACGTGAAAGCACATCCTTAATCAAAATCTTTGTCCTCATGCAGTCTCGTAAATACATTCTATACCTTTGGTTTCAGTAACTAGTAAGTAACTTAAATCATGGTCAAAAGGACGCAATTCGAGATGATCTCGTCGACCGGTCGTGATCGTTATTTAACTTTGATGATCTAATTGCCAATTTCATGAGCCAATATTTCTGCCATTTTGTATGATATGACATTGAAACTCAAAATTGTTATAGACATCGTTCCATAGTATATGCCTACATGAATGTGCGACAAATGGCCATTAAACACCAAATTGTAAATTCGCTGAGATCCCGTGAAAATCATTCAAAAGCACGGACAAACATGTATGAAGCTTTATAGGCAGCCGTAACAAGACATATTTATGTACCATATTAGTTCTTGTCTTTACGCTTTATGTATGTTAATATGAGAGCTTTTGTGAAAAATGTATAAAATGACCGACAAACTTGTCGATTTAGCTACCTACTGGGTCTGGACAGTGCCCATAATTGTGGCTTAGTTGATGTTGTCTATTAAAGATTTCTAAGTTTAAAAATATTATTTAAATTGCACTTTAATGGAACTGATACAATAAAATCATCTAGATGGATCACTACCTGTCGTGTCTCTGGGCTTTCAAACTTTAAACTCTATTACTAGTCTCTCTACAAAATACATTGTGTAGAGAAACATATTTACAACATTCAACAAACACAACATAGATGAAAGACAAATTATATAATTTTATGTTTCTGAAACATACATGTGAATTAAACGGATCACTGCCTAAGATGGCATATTGAAATATACTTTATCTTTAGATTCTATCTCAATTTTGTGTGATTCATGTATATGTTATGTTTGTTTTATATGTGATCATTAACGCGTTACACTGCGCGTCCAAGTGGCGGCCAGATCTAACAGCATTCATAGAACGATGTACATGTTAATAATATGAAAACGTGAAAGCACATCTTTATTCAATTTTTTGTCCTTTTGCAGTCTCGTAAATGCATAGTACTGTAGTATATCTCTGGTTTCATAAACTAGTAAGTGAGCTAAATCATGGTCAAAAGGACGCAATTCGAGATGATCTCGCCGACCGGTCGCGATCGTTATTTAACTTTGATGATCAAATTGCCAATTTCATGAGCCAATATCTCTGTTATTTTGTATTATATGACCTTCAAACTCAAAACTGGTATAGACATCGTTCCATAGTATATACCTACATGAATGTGCGAAAAATGGTCATTAAACTTCGGTGGGATCCCGTGAAAATCATTCAAAGGCACGTACAAACATGTATAAAGCTTTATAGGCTTCCAGACCCGTGATAACACGGCATTTATGTACCATATTGGTTCTTGTCTTTATGATTTATGTATGTGTTAAGATGAGAGCTTATATGAAAAAGGTGTGAAATGACCGACAAAATTGTCGATTTAGCTACCTACTGGGTCTAGACAGTGCCCATACTTATGGTTTAGTTGATGTTGTCACTTAAAGATTTTTAAATTGACAAAGATTGTTTAAATTGTATTTTAATAGAACTGATGAAAATAAAATCAATTGAATGGATCACTACCTGTCTTGTCTCTGGACTTTCAAACTTCAAACTGTATTACTAGTCTCTTTACAAAATACACCGTGTAGAGAACATATTAATTAACAACATTCAACAAAATTAATGCAACATAGATGGAAGCAAATTATATATCTGTTTGTGAAATATACATGTGCGTTGAACGGATCACTGCCTAAGATGGGATATTAAGATATACTTTATCTATAAATGAAATCTCAATATTTTGTGCGATTTGTATGTAAATTTGTTTAATTTTTGTTTTTACACAATACATATACCTATATTCATATATCTGTAACAAGCTTTCTGCTCTTGTGATTTATATTTTATACTGAATTTACCTTATGTTGTAATCAGGGCATCAATTACAGACACATAGGGAAGAGGAAGGGGGGGTTGTCAGGGAATACAGTTGGATGAGGGAGTCAGATAAGGCCTTTGTTTATTTATAGTAGTTTGGCAGGTCATTTCAATTGAGGTCAAGCAATTGACAGGTTGTACCCCTGGTAAATAAGGTTGTCCCTGAAATAAAAGTTATACCTATATATAAGATCTATCAATTAAACCAGAAGATTTAACTTGATACCGGCTGAGGTGCTATCCCTGGTAAATAAAGTTGTCCCTGGTAGAAAAAAAATCTTAACCTGATACTGGTGGGGACGCACCCGGTAAATAAGGTCCCCGGTAGGAAAATTGACTTTAAACCAGATGGGTCCGCCCCTGGTAAATAAGGTCACCCCTAAATGCATGGTAGAAGTCTACCTGCAATATTTCTAAAGCATAACCTAATACCAGATGGGTCATCCCTGGTAAAATTAAGGGTAGAAGTCTACCTATATAACAAGTATATTTGTAGTCATACGAGTAACTCCCAAGAAGCCACATGTTAGGTTATTTAGTCATAGTTTAGATTGTAGGGTTTTATTTGTAAATTTCATCGTAGGATTGAATTGCTTTTGAATTAGATAGATGTATCAGTAATAAAACTATTGGAATATAATCTTGCCTCATTGTATTGTGTGTAAAGTGAAATAGAGTCATCGCTTTTGTATAAACAAGTTCTGTATATTTTACAGTATATTTAGTGATTAACACGTAACACTGTGCGCCTCAGTGGCGGCCTAATCTAACAGTATCCAAAGAACGATTATATATTGATATTTTCAAAACGTGAAAACACATCTTCATTCAAATTTTTTTCCTTATGCAGTCTTGTAAATGCATTCTATACCTTTAGTTTCATGGCCAAAAGGACGCAATTCGAGTTGTCTTCGTGACCGGGCGCGATCGTGTATTTAACTTTGATAACAGGATTTTGATGGCAATATTTCTGCCATTTTGTATGATATGACCTTGAAACTCAAAACTGTTTTAGACAACGTTCCATAGTATATACCTACATGATTACTTTGATGACAGTATTTTGATGGCAATATTTCTGCCATTTTGTATGATATGACCTTGAAACTCAAAACTGTTATAGACATCATTCCATAGTATATACCTACATGAATGTGCGACAATTGGCCATTAAACACCAAATTGTAAATTCGCTGAGATCCCGTGAAAATCATCCAAATGTATGTACCATATTAGTTCTTGTCTTTACGCTTTATGTATGTTAAGATGAGAGCTTTTGTGAAAAATGTGTAAAATGACCGACAAACTTGTCGATTTAGCTACCTACTGGGTCTAGACAGTGCCCATAATTGTGGTTTAGTTGATGTTGTCTGTTAAAGGTTTCTAAGTTTTAAAATATTCTTTAATCTTTTAATCTTTTAATCTAATCTTTTAAATTGCACTTTAATGGAACTGATGCAATAAAATCAACTGAATGGATCACTACCTGTCGTTTCTTTGGACTTTCAAACTTCAAACTTTATTATTGGTCAATTTTCAAAAAAAAACTGTGTACAGAAACATATTTACAACATTCAACAAATGCAACATAGATAGAGGACAAATTACAATGTACATGTATATAACTTTTTTGTGAATCATACATGTGCATTGAACGGATCACTGCCTAAGATGGGGTAATAAGATATACTATATCTTTAAATGAAACCTCAACATTTTGTGTGATTTATGTGAAATGAAGCCGCCACTTTTGTATAAACAAGTTCTGAATATATTTTATATGTGGTTATTAACACGTAACACTGAGCGTCTCAGTAGCTGCCAGATCTAACAGCATTCAAACAACGATGTACATGTATATGTTAATATTATGAAAATTTTTGTCCTTATGCAATTCTATACCTTTGGTTTCAGTAACTAGTAAGTAAGTTAAATGATGGTCAAAAAGACGCAACTCGAGATAATCTTGGCGAACGGTCGCAATCGTATTTAACTTTGATGATCAAATTGCCAATTTCATGAGCCAATATCTCTGCCATTTTGTATGATATGACATTGAAACAAAAATGTTCTAAACATCGTTCCATAGTATATACCTACATGTATGTGCAAAATATGACCATCATACACCAAATTGTAAATGCGCTGAGATCCCGTGAAAATCATGAAGCTTTATAGGCACTCGTTACAACACAGCATTTATGCACCATTAGTTCTTGTCTTTATGCTTTATGTATGTTTAGATGAGAGTATACGTAAAAAAAGTCACTTTATAATTGCTGATACCATTGTAAAAATGTAAAATAAAATAGCAGACCACAACTTAGCTTCATGGTCGGACCGTGTGTATTTATTCTTCTGCACTGAAGTGGAAAATATCATCACTTGTAGGCAGTAAATATACCGCAAAAATAAATTTTGAACACTTTTTGACTTTGTAAAATTACTCTATGCATTGTAAATATTACAATTCTCAAAATGTTGGTAACTATTGGTGGTGAATAACATATTAAAAGCTCTTCTTGTTTCATGAGTATGAAACTTACGACACATATAACTTGAACTATGTTGTGCTCTTGGGGCAAGATTTGACCATTGTGACATTGAATTCATGTCAACGTAATTCGATTGTAAGCGTATACATTTATACCATACATGAGCTCAGCTGATGTTTCAAAGGAATTGTGTTAATGTAAAATGATATTTCAGCACATAATTCAACATTTTACTACCGTGACCTTCAAGAGTGATTTACGTCATACAATAAAAACTTATTTTGACATGCGGCAATCGGTCTTTGATGTAAAGATGTTCTACAACAATTGTACTGATGTAGCATATGTGACTTGTATGACCTTGACTATAATTTTAATTTTAATCTTAAGTCATGCAGGCACACATGTATGCCATAGGTGTTTGAAATATGAAATCTGTATAATCGAGTTTGATGACGTAACAGAGTCACAAAGTTTTGGCGTAAAACTGTTGTAGATACACGTATCTGTCCATGCTATGTCTATGCAAAGTTCAAGCATGTATGTTAAGTATTAAAGGCGCTGAAATCTTGTGCATTTTTGGCGGGAAAACGGCAAAATCGCAGTTTTCCAAGGTCTATATCTCCGCCATTTTGGTTCCGATGAACTTGAAACTTTTTATTATATATTTCTGAGAGCATGCCCTTTCAAATCTATCTTTCAAAACTTTTCTGTGGCAATTTTCGCTTTTGGCATTTGTTTGACCCCGTAGCGAGCTCTTGACCTTGACATAATCTCTGATAACATGTGATGAACAAAAATCGCGTTTGTCACGATCTACCTTAATGCCAAAACGGGGACAACGTACAGCGTACGGTTATGAAGTAAGGAACGTTTAAAATTTGGTCGAAAAAAAAAGTAGTTTTTTACGTCTGTGGCCTTGACCTTGAACATTTTTTTGTAAAAAAAAATCGAACGTACGTTTCAAGATCTAATGTACCTACATAATGTGTCAAAAGTTGAGCGTCGTACTATGTTTCGTTCGTACATGTAAGATAACCTGCTAACAAGATTTGTGGAAATAAGAAAAAAAAGGAATAATAACTCGATTTGATCGCCATCAAAACACGGGATTTCCACCTATGTAATGATATAAGTAATGTTAGCGAACAGACGATTGCTTTAATACTCTTTTCCTTCGCTTCAAGTCGAATGAATGAACGAACGGACGATCCCACTCAATATTAATCAGAAAGCTTTTCTTACGAAAGTAGGCTGGTCCAACCGTAAACAGATTTAGGGGCAGAAGATTTCATAGAGAGGTGAATATATCGGAGCCTGCTGATTGGATATATTAAGGGTACATCAGTTAATGGTTAATGTGCGGGTCGGGCAAATACATGTAGATGTAAAATTTGTAAAGAATTTTGACGTGAATTTGTTTCAAAACTGCCGGGTATTTTCCACAACATAGCACCGGTTTTGCTTAAACATACGGTGTCACATGTGACAGCTCTGCCACATACATAAAAGGTTTTAAACCTGTCAGTTATTGGGTTTGTGTATTATCTTTTTTGTTTGTTTGTTTGTTTAAATGTACGTCCTATTAATAGCTAGGTTCAAGTAAGGAAGGCCTCCCATGTAGCTACACATGTACATGTACGTGTGTTATCGCAAACATGGCGATTGTGTACATTGTGCATGTAGAACATAAAAATCATGACAATATGTCAAAGTCTACATTTACAAAAAATCAACACCCTTCACTAAATGATAAAGGCCCTACGAGCTCACTAAGTACGGAAAAAATAAGGAAACGGGACAAATTGCCATATTTGGCGAGCTATATTTCCGCCATTTTGCTATATAGCCCCTTTAAAATCCATAAATTTTGAAGAAAAAAGTTTCATACAACATAGGTATAAAAAATCAACACTGTACCTACAGTTTTAAAGGCTGAAACGCCTGCCGCAAAGACCAATATAAATTTAATTTCTATTTTTGATGTCCTTTATCTCCGCCATTTTGAATGATATGACCTTGAAATTGGTCATTGTATGTGTCTGAGAGCATGCTCTCTCACATCCAATTCAAAACATTTCTCTTGAAAATTTCATAAATTACGGTAAAATTTAGGTTAAAAAAATGAACGAAACGCCATATTTGCAAGGCTATATTTCCGTCATTTTTAAAGCTTTGTCTTTGAAATTTAAACCCTTTACAGAATATATGCGAAGGTCTACTTTTACAAAAAGTCAAAGATAAAAAAATAAAAATTTCGATTTTTGATGTCCAATATCTCCGCCATTTTGAATAATATGGCCTTGAAATTGGTCACATTATGTGCCTAAGAGCATGTTCTTTCATGTGCGCTCTTCAAAACATTTCTATGGTAAAGTTCATTTTTGACCTTTGTTTGACCTCATTTGACCCTCTAGCGAACTCTTGGCCTAGACATAATCTCTGATAACATGTAGTAAGAAAAAAAACGTTCAACATCGCAATCAACCTAAATAATGAAACGCACAACCTGAACAGCGTACGGTTATGAAGTTATGAACGTTTAAAGTTTGTTCGAAAAAAGTCGTTTTTTACGTCTGTGACCTTGACCTTGAACATTTTTGTAAAAAATCGAACGTATAACGTGTCCGAAGTTTAGCGTCGTACCTTATTCCGTTCGTGAGATAACCTGCTAACAAGATTTGTGGAAATAAGAAAAAACAATAATAAGAATAACTAGATTAGATCGAGATCAAAACACGGGATTTCCACCTATGTAATGATATAAGTAATGTTAGCGAACAGACGATTGCTTGAACGAACGGACGATCTCACTCAGTATTAATCAGAAAACGTTTCTTACGAAAGTAGTCTGGTCCAACTGAAAAACAGATTTAATTAATTCGACTTAAAGATCACCTGTTCACTAGCATTACTTATATCATTACATAGGTGGAAATCCCGTGTTTTGATCGCGATCAAATCTAGTTATTATTCTTATTATTTCCACAAACCTTCTTAACACTTTTTCTCACTAACGGAACAAGATACGACGCTAAAATTTGGACACGTTACGTATGTACATGAGTGCTTGAAACGTACGTTCGATTTTGTACGATAAGGTTCAAGGTCAAGGTCACAGACGTTAAAAACTTCCTTTTTTTAAACATAAAAACATAAAAACGAATTCCAATCCCTGTATTTACACTCACACGACTTTTTATTTATATTTTATGCAATAAAATCGTCATTTGAAAGTGACGTAATTATTCAATAAAAGTCGGTCAAAAGTGGGAGGAGCTTACTCAATTGAACAGCGAATGATGATGCTTCACGTAAGGTAGAATTATTCATCAGCGACGACAAAAAAAGTTCAATATTTTAGTGTAAAATAAACATGACAAACAAAGTAAATTTCAGAGATTATTTTATTATTCAGATCAGAACTTTAAATATATATTCAATTTTGCTAAAAGTTAATATATAGCGTAATAACATAAAGAATTTGTACACGGCCACATGTGTGAACTCAATGACCGTTATTGTGCAGCGAGGCGAAGCTGACGCACGCTTACACACTTTAGTTTGCCGAAGTTGTCAAAACACCGATTTTCAAGTAGCTCAATGTGTTTGAGATGTCGTCTGACTTGACAGTATTACATCCTTGGGAGCCATGTGTTTATATAATCTACGTTTAGATCCATATCGTCATCGATAGATGAAACAAATTCACTTTAAGTGTTCGATGGATACAATGTGTTTGTGGTGACGCGGAACTGTCAACACGTGGATTATTAGCGGTGCATGTTTTATAATACACATGGTTAAATACTCAAAGAACAAAGACAAGAGGATATGTTTATAACTGACCTCTATCAGAGGGTCACACACCCGTCCACCCCAGAGGCTCGATTGTAGGACGAACATAGGCACAGAGGTAATGTTTACATTTGACACCCATCATTTTTAACAAAAATGAAAGCACGTCGCCCCGGTCGGGATATTTTTCCGTTTCTTTATACAATTGTTAATTTAAAAATTGTTTGAATCATATATAAATATAAAACATGTATATATTGTTTACATTTTTCCAAAATTCTATGAAAAAACAACAATATACAACACGTAATGTTGCGTCAAAATGTAAACAAAGCCATGTGTTTCTTTTTTTTTTAAAAGTAGTCCTTTTACGTTGCACAGAACATTTCCTTACGCAAGTTCAAAGTTCAATGTTACCATGCAGTTATGGTAAACAAAATCGGCTAGTATTAGCGTATAGTGACCAAGCCTAGCAAGTGTAAATATACCTGTATGTACAGTGTTGATTTTTCATACCTCCGTTGCATGAACTTTTGTCTTCAAAAGTTATGGATTTTAAAGGGGTTATATAGAAAAATGGCGGAAATATAGCTCTTTAAATATGTCAATTTGTTCTATTTCCTTTTTTTCGTAATTTGTGAGCTCGTAGGGCCTTTATCTTTTAATTTAGGGTGTTGATTTTATGTAAATGTAGACATTGATATGTTGTCTGTACAGGGCTATAATTTCAAAATCAGGAATTAGAAAATGGCGGAAATACAGCCCTCCTAATATGGCGTTTCGTTCATTTTTTAACGTAAATTTTACCGTAATTTAAGAAATTTCCAAGAGAAAGGTTTTGAATCAAATGTGAAAGGGCACGCTCTCAGACACATATATTGACCAATTTCAATGTCATATGATTCAATATGGTGGAGGTATAGAACATCAATTGTCCTCTTTCAGTGATTATGTAGTTGAGATTACATGATGTGGCCAAAGGGAGATAATCCTCTAATACTAAAACTTTAATTATTATTTTACGAGTTATTCCGCATTGGTCCAAGATCTTCATATGAAAAGGAGAATTTTTGCACTTTAAAAAATACTGAAATTCTAATGTTTTTACCTATTCATTATCAAAATTGATATTTTGAACCTAAATCTCAATCTGAATTTCAAAATTCACATCATGTTTATCTAGGAATAATTACCTGTCAGAAAACATTTTTAATGTTGAAACGCAAGATTAGCCAGCCAATCAGCGGCCGGGTTAAAATTCTGTCCTGGACTCAATCTTCTATACACACGGGCCGTTTCGGAGGTCTTTTTTCATTTAGCTGGTTGCTCCCTATACCCAACTTGAATACTTTAATTTCGAGATTTTTTAAGTTCTACATGAACAATGTACACAATCGTCATGTTTGCGTTAATACACGTACATGTACATGTGTAGATACACCGCATGCATGGGAGGCCGTCCTTACGTGAACCTAGCTATTGATAGGACGTACATTTAATCATAACAAACAAACAAAAAAGGTAATGCTAAAACCCAATAACTGACAGGTTCAAAACCTTTTATGTGTGTGGCAGAGCTGTCACCTGTGACAACCGATGTTTAAGCAAAACCGGTGCTACGTTGGGGAAAATACCCGGCAGTTTTTGAAACCACAGAGCCAAACAAATTCACATCAATATTCTTTACAAATTTTACACCTACATGTATTGCCCGACCCACACATTAACCATTAACTGATGTACCCTGAAAATTCACCTCTCTATGAAATCTTCTGCCCAAAAGGGCATTCCTCTCAATTTGTTTTTCGGTTGGGCCAGACTTCTTTCGTAAGAAACGCTTTCTAATGAATATTGAATGAGATCGTCCGTTCGTTCAAAAATTCGATTTGAAGCGAAGGGAAAGAGTATTAAAGTAATCGTCTGTTCGCTAACATTACTTTTATCATTACATAGGTGGAAATCTCGTGTTTTGATCGCGATCAAATCTAGTTTTGATTGTTATTCACTTGTATGAAATTTTTATTTTGACAAACATCTATATGACAGCTTAGAGCACAGGGACCTGGCACGATTTTTTTAAACAAAAAGTATACATATATATTATAGTATCAAGGGTATGAACTCGGCGGTCTAGAAAAACTGACCTATTTTTTTAAAACCGTGATTATTTCAATAAATTGGTTCTATACAACATTGACGGATATCTTACCTTAAAGAGAAATAATTTATATTTCCATTGAGTGCTTGATGAACAAAATTGGTCAAGTATTGACGAAGTTATGGCTTGATGAATCGGGAAATTTACGCAAAAAATGCTAGGGAGACATTTCCCTGTCCGGTCGAAATGTCGTCTCGGCTCTAATGGGTACCTCAAAAACCAAGCCAAAATCACAAAATCTACGCTTGTGGTGGTAAGCAGTACCCATAACTGTGTTCATCCACAATCTCCTTTGGAGGTGTCATGACCCGTACTTTGTAGAAACTCCATTTAAAGATCGTGTAGCTCTGTTACTTTAACCGTCACCGCCATGTTAATTTGTTTTTCGGAACGCTTCTCGGGTTTACCCACAAACACAACTCTACATAATTTGCATAATGTAGTCACGATATGTAAAGTCTAGGAGCGTTCCGAGAGAAAAATGAACATGGCGGTGACGGTTAAAGTAAGTGAGCTACACGATGTTTAAATGGAGTTTCTACAAAGTATGGGTCATGACACCTCCAAAGGAGATTGTGGATGAACATAGTTATGGGTACTGTTTACCACCACAAGCGTAGATTTTGAGATTTTGGCTTGGTTTTTGAGGTACCCATTAGAGCCGAGACGACATTTCGACCGGACAGGGAAATGTCTCCCTAGCATATTTGACGTAAATTTCCCGATTCATCAAGCCATAACTTCGTCAATACTTGGCCAATTTTGTTCATCAAGCACTCAATGGAAAGATAAATTATTTCTCTTTATGGTAAGATATCCGTCAATTTTATATAGAACCCATTTATCAAAATAATCACGGTTTTGAAAAAATATGTCAGTTTTTTCTCGACCGCCGAGTTCATACCCTTGATACTATAATATATATATATGTATACTATTGGTTAAAAAATTTCGTGCCAGGTCCCTGTGGCTTAGAGGAGTTTGGATGTTTTCTTGCTAAGACAAGCCCCATACAACATTACGGGTAAAGACTTTGTTTACGTATTAATAGGCGGTACACAGTTGACAACGGTTAGGTATATATATATATACTTATATATATCGTTCATTCTCCACTAATTTGCATGTTTTCAGAAATGAAAACATAAAATATGAAAATTGAAAACAAAGGTCTTATGTATTGTCATTTGTTTGGCAAATATCTCTACTTTTTAAATCCAAAAGGGCTGGCTCATATCTTTACTCAAAGAAAAGTTATAATTGTTACAGTCAACCATCATATTTTGGTAAAGAACAGATACGTGACTTTGTTAAAATGAACTAAATTGAGGTTTGTCATTAGAAATGCCACAAAATATACACTTTAACTGAATTTTTGCTTTGGTTTTGGACTTTTCTTTCCATTCAAAGCCATTTGTCCGTCTCGAAAGCAACTTGTCTTTATCAATTGCAGTTATGAAAAGTTCATTTGTGAATATTGGTTTGTATGATTCATAAGTGTGCTCGAATAGTTTCATATAAAAATAGTACCAAAGTATTTTGTTTCTATATTTTTCCTTATTATCAAACTGTATCTTTATCTGCATCAGTACATGTCAGTAATTTTGTATTTGTATAAATCACAAATTACTGTATATGACATTAAAATCCTGCTTTAAGCAGTAACGTATATGTTACAATATACTTAATATGTGACTGTAGAAATCTGACAGGATTATTATGTTTTTCTGTTTTATAAATTCGTCAAAATGCATCAAAGAAAACGTACTTTTCAGCGATTTCACTTCTCTGCAATACTTTAGATGATTTTTGCGTAAATTAGCAGCGATAACGTATCTGTTTTCTTGGTATATGTCTTTATGAAGTATTAGAAAAAAAAACGAATTCAATAACAAGAATCTGCTTCAAAACTTGTAGACAAAACTACAACATCGAAATTATCAAACGGTAGATCAAAACTATTGAAAGCGGCGTCGATGAAGAGATGATTATGTTTGTACCATATTGGTAACGTATCTGTCTACATCGATTCCCATTGACTGCGGATGGTTTCAGCGTTCTTGTCATTTAATTGGGGAAAAACGACCCGCACGGCTGACAGGTAGATGTGATAACTCAGGATAAACAGTTCGTCTGATAGTTTTGGCCAACGAAACCTCACTTGTCCTTTGTTGATGTGTTTTGACATGAATAAAAGGAATAATTCATTCTCATTGTGTCCTCGCCTTCCTTCACCTGAGAAACGTATCAGTCTCCGTCATACTTGATTGTCACAAACAACCCTAAACTTACATTTTCTTACCATATCTAGTCTGAAACAAATTGCTACAAATGAAACCAAGTTCACTCAAATTAAGGTTTACGTACAAAATTACAGATCCGTTACCAAATATGACAGGTACGTTACCAAATAAACAGATACGTTATTTCATGTTTATATATCACATTACCGTATCATTAGTATAGCAAACATTTTAACAATATCTGGCTATAGAATGTATTTGAATTAGTCGATGTAACACTATTTTTAAGGGTTTTACACTAAATATTAGAGTTAACTGTACATCTTTCATCAAACAGATACGTGATATTTTATACCAGATACGTTACTATTTTGATATGTGATTTATACATTTAACAATTAATTATATACCTAATAGCTTAATCAATACAGCTAACTAGTGTTAGAAATCACGTGATTATTATCAGAAATGTATATATATGTTACTATGTACAGGTATATACTAAAGGTAAGTAAAGGTTTTTCTTATTTCGAGTTTCCCAACAATGGCAACACAACGAAATTCTTTTTTTTTTTACACGCATCTTTAAAACCGCTCATAACTTCGATACACTGTCACTCTGTACATCGTTCCACGGGTCCGACGTTATTCAGTTCAGATCCTGACTACATTTCGCGTTGCTTTTCTCCTTATGGCCATGTGGCGTATATCTAGAGAATAGTTCACGGTCTCAAGAGTCGCTACGGGGTTCCACCCGCAAAAATGTGACAAAAACGAAAACGTAATTTGTCAACACAGAAAATGGCGATTTTCTCTGAAGGACCGCCATATGAATCATGTATCCTATTGAGGAGGCTCATCTCAGGAACCAATTAAAGATGATAGACGTGAAAATATGAAAATACTGCCAATACATATTTAAACACAGGTTCCCAGCGGGTCATGAAGATTGTCTGAGAACCGAATGCTGGAGAATGAATTGCACGGACAAGCAAGTTGCCATTACCAACAAATCGAAATCATTTAAGTTCTTAGTAAAAATATTCTTGTCCCTCTCTATATCCTCTCGCACGCCGCAGGTACGCCGTATCTTAACAAACACCAGCTCCACAATCCACACCCAGAAGACCGTGCAGCGCTTTAATTCTGTATTGATACAGTCCTACCACAATTGTATCGTACCTTGGTTGTGTTAAGGAACTTGTGTTTAGTCAAAAGTAATGCTAATTTCAAGGGGTGATATGAGAACAATGGCGGATAATATAGCTCTTCCAAATGATGGTAATATGTTTCATTTCCTAGATTTTTTTTTTTTTTATATTTTTTTTTTTTTTTTTTTTTATATTTTTTATTTTTTTTATTATTTTTTTTTTTTTTTTATATTTTTTTTTTCCGACATTTGTTTAGAGCTCGTAGCGCCTTATAATCATTATCAGGTTGGATTTTATATTTTGGATTTTTTAACTTTATAATAAAATAAAAACCGTAATTCATGAAAATTCCAAAGAGAAAAGATTTTGGAAGATTGGATTTGGGGAAGAGCCTTCTCTCAAGAGTAACCATAAAATGAATCATTTCCAATTTTTTCAATATATGTCAAAATCAAGTTCATAAGATTTCAAAATGGCGGAGAATGATAGGACCTCAAAAAACCTAAATTATAGTTTAGTTATTGTCTTTTAGCGACAGTCATTGTCAATCAGCGCCATTAAAACCTGGTAAAGAACAGTGGTTGATTTTTCAAACCTATGTTGTATGAACTTTTGTCCTTCAAAAAGTTATGGAGTTTTTAAAGGGCTATATCTACACACACACTTAGCGGAAATATAGCTCCCCAACTTATGTCCAATTATGTTTCCTTTTCCGTGTATTTTTTTTTACCTAATTTCTGACGTCGCTCAGCTGCTTTATAAAAACTTATTTATTTAAATTCCATTTATTGGTGAAAGAGGCTGTTGAATGTTTTTTATTTTTTTTTTATGTAACTGTAAGACATTGGCAACAGATCCCTCTGTACATGAGTTTTAATTTCAAAGTAAATGTATTTGAAAATGGCAGAAAGCCCACTCTGAATATGGGCATTTTCCGATCGACTGTTTTTAACGTAAAAATTACCGTAATTTATGTATTTTCCACAGATGAAGTGTTTTTGTAATTGGATGTTAAAGTAAGCATTGATCCTCAGACACAGAATATGACAATTTATCCAAGGACAATACGTGTATTCAAAATGAAAAACAGAAAACATCTTTAATTATCTAAAATTATTTAATTAGCCGATCCACTCAGCGGTCCGGGTTTAAAATTAATAACCTGGGCGTCAATCTTGTAAATTTCAACAGGGGGGCCGTTTCGAAGGGTCTATTTTCATATAGTTTATGAATATCATTTCGGGATGTTTTTTAAGTTCTCACATGTAACACGTATATATGATCAAAGTACACATTTTTGCGGTAAATACCACGTACATCGGGTGAGAAGCTACCACCGCATTACATTGGAGGGCCGTCGCCTTACGAGACCCCTAGTTGGTTGAATAGGAACTTATCATTTTAAACTAACAAACAACAAAACTAAGATATTAATTCGCGATCAAAACAACGGGATTTGAAATAGCCACAAAATTATCCATGTTAATCCGATCATACGATCACTTTAATACGTTTTCTCTTCGCATCTAATCGAAATGTCAGAACAGACTTGTGATCCCCTCGATGTCCATTCGATAAAAAATATATTTACATATCTGAGTGGTTCGTCTCTTTTATGAAATCAACCAACTCGACGAAAACAAACATATTTGCCTATGAAAAACACTAATGAATACACTATGAATATACAACGATTCGTCGTGCATCGATCAGCTGATTTCAATCAAATGCGCCAGTTTTTAAATTTAAATAAAAAAAATAGTAAACCGTCCTACAGTATATTTTAAATGCAAAATATCTTATGAGTTGTTATCTTTGGTATAGAATCAACTAATGTGTTTACTGTAATTAAGTCAATCAAGATCCTTATTTTAAACTACATTTCTTGTTTATTCGCTTGTCATTTGCAAACAAGGTCGACCAGGAAAGGCTTAACGGCGCTCCACGAGGATTAGTAGATAGGCTTTAGAATGGCTATTCATGAGCCTATATTGAACAATTAGAAAAAAATACATCCAACCCTATATATAATACATTCGAATCATTCGAACTCTTTTAAATTCAAGACCTTCCAATACTATGCAAAACAAATATCAAATTCCGGAACTCCGGTAAATTCAGTATAAACTAACAGTTTAAAGAACGCAATATGGCCGGAAAGTAGTCAAACGAGAATTAGCTCCCTTTTGTGACTATACACTGTCAGATGGAAAAGTTGGAAAAGTAGAATTATTCTCCCCTTTGACCATCACACTCAGGTATCCCAGTAAATAAAATAAAAAGTGTACATGTACAAACCACTAGAATCTGAACGAAAGGGTTCGAAAAGAAACGAATAAAAACGGACGCCAGAAAGAAAAAAAAATAAATCAATACCCGAACGAAAAGAGCGCAAACGAACAAAAGAATTAAAAAAAAATAACGAACGAAAAAAATAAATTTAAATACGCAATGTATCTAGTTGTATACGGGTTTCAACGTAGCCCTTCCTTCCATCCGTCTTTTTAATCTGACTATTACACACGTCCTTTACAGGACAGAACACACTGCTCTCCAGATATGATTGTATTAACTCAGACAGACAGACAAACAAACCACACGAATCAAATGACAGACGGATCAGGTGGGTGGAAACGCACGATTAATGATGGAATCACAATTTTGGCACACATTGACGAAACATGGTTAGTGTATATAGGAATAGAGTGAAGATGTTATAAGTGATTAGATTTGGTATCTTGTCACTATTTTTGACCTATTGAAATAGTCCCTCATGCCGCAGTTAGCAATTGTTTACATTGGAACTCTTTTGTAATAGGAGACTGAAATAAAAGAAAACGGAAAATAAATTCCCCGATCACAAACAAACAGCGCTGAAAAAAAGTTAGAAAGTCAAAGAACGGATAAACGATCGAAAATCAATATGCACCCCATGAAAATAACACATAAATACAATGGCATATATTTATGTTTTAGCCTGCTGTATAAAGTACATTACAGTCTTGAATGTAGTCGAAGTTGGGAGGGTTTCCCTTACAAAGATCTCCACATCTGGCACTTATCGACGCATATAACTGTAGACAATGAAACCCGACAAACTTTCCTGAGTCGATTTAGCTAGCTACTAGGGACTAGAAATGTCCACTAACCTGCGAGTGTCTCTTGACTTTTCAAACTGAATAAATAGACTGTTTATACAAAATATCACTGTGTAGAGAGAAACATCTTTAACAACATTCACCAAAATCCAATATAGATGGAGGACAAAATTATGATTGAACATACATGAGCACTGACGTTCTGTATATTGTTATATGTGTGTTAATTAACACGTTACAATGCGCTTCGCTCAGTAAGCGGCCAGATCTAAACATGCATTACATTGGCGTAATGAAGACCTGAAACCGTAATGGGGTGAGCAAAGTTCCCTTGGTACCCATCTAAAGACAGTCGCGTACGCTAACAGGAAATTAATGAATACGGGGGAGGCAATTTTTTGAACAGCCCCACGCTGTCCTACGCACCCTGGCAATCAAACAACAATGTATATTGTGTTAATATTATAAAAAACGGTAAAGCACATCCATAATCAATAATCTTTGTCCTTCAATGCATTCCTCGTACCTACATTCATTAACCTTTGGTTTCAGTAACAAGTAAGTAACATTAGATCATGTCAATAAGGACGCAATTCGAGATGATCTCGTCGACCGGTCGTGTGATCGTTAGTTAACTTTTGATGATCTAATTTGCCAATTTTCATGAGCCCATATTATTTCTGCCATTATGTATGATATGACATTGTGAAACTCAAAATTGTTATAGACATCGTTCCATTAGTTTATGCCAACATGAATGTGCGACCTATGGGCCATTAAACACTACCAAATTGTAATTTCGGCTGAGATCCCGTGAAAATCATTCCAAAGGCACGGACAAGAACATGTATGAATGCTTTAGTAAGGGCAGCCGTAACAAGAACATATTTATTTACCATATTAGTATCTTTGTCTTCTACGCTTTATGTATGTTAATATGATAGCTTTTGTGTGAAAAATGTAATGAAAATGACCGAACAAAACTTGTCGATTTTAGCTACCTACTGGTCTTGGACAAGTGCCAAATAAAGAAAAAATAAAAAAAAATAAATTGTGGCTTAGTTAGATGTTGTCTATGTAAAGATTTCCTAAGTTTAAAAATATTATTTAAAATTGCACTTTTTAATTTGGAACTGATACAATAAAATCATCTAATGGATCACTACCTGTCGTGTCTCTGGGCTTTCAAACTTTAAACTCTATTACCAGTCTCTCTACAATATAGCATTGTGTAGAGAAACATTATTTACAACTTACAACAAACACAACATAGGATGAATAGTACACATAATATTATTGTTAATGTTTCTGAAACATACTTGTGAATTAAACGGATCACTGGCTAAGATGGGCAAATTGAAATATACTTTAAACTTTAGATTCTAATCTCAATTTTGTTGATGATTACATGTAAATGTTATGTTTGTTCTTTATATTGTGATCATTAACTGCGTTAACACAGCGCGTCCAAGTGGCCGGCCAGATCTAACAGCAATCATATGAACGATGTACATGTTTAATAATATGAAAACGTGAAAGCACACTCTTTATTCAATATTTTTGTCCTTATGCAGTCTCGTAAAAGTGCTTAGTACAGTAGTATATCTCTGGTTACCTAAACTAGTATGTGGAGCTAAATCATGGTCCAAAAAGGACGCAAATTCGAGATGATCTCTGCCGACCGCGGTCGCGATCGTTATTTAACTTTGATGATTCAAATTGGCCAACTTCATGAGCCAATATCTCTGTTTATGTTGTATTATTATTACCTTTCCAACTCAAGAACTGTATACACAATCGTACCCATGAGTATATACCTTACATGAAATGTGCGAAAAAATGGTCATTAAACTTCGGTGGGGATCCCGTGAAAATCATATCAAAGAAGGCACGAACAAACAATGTATAAAAGCTTATATAGGCTTCCAGACCCGTGATAACACACGCATTTAATGGTACCATATTGGATCTTCGTCCTTTATGATCTAGTGTATGTGGATAAGAAGAGAGCTTGATATGAAAAAAGGTGTGAAAATGAACGACAAAATTGTCCGATTATAAGCTACCTACTGGGTCTAGACAGTGCCCATACATATGGTTTAGTTGATGTTGTTCACTTAAAGCATTTTTAAATTGACAAAGATTGTTTAAATTGTATAATTTAATAGAACGTGATGAAAATATAAATCAGATTGAATGGATCACTACCTGTCATGTCTCTGCGGACTTTCACACATTCAAACTGTATTACTAGTCTCTTTATGGGCAAAATACACCGTTCTCTTGTAGAGAACATGATTAAATAAACAACATTCAACAAAATTAATCTGCAACATAGATTGGAAGCAAATTATATATCTGTTTGTGAAATATACATGTGCGTTGGAACGGATCACTGCCTAAGATGGGATATTAAGATATACTTTTATCTAAAATGAAATCTCAATATTTTTGTGCGATTTGTATGTAAATTTGTTTAATTTTTTGTTTTTACACAATACATATACCTATATTCATATATCTGTAACAAGCTTTCTGCTCTTGTGATTTATATTTTATACTGAATTTACCTTATGTTGTAATCAGGGCATCAATTACAGACACATAGGGAAGAGGAAGGGGGGGGGGGGTGTCAGGGAATACAGTTGGATGAGGGAGTCAGATAAGGCCTTTGTTTATTTATAGGTCAAGCAATTGACAGGTTGTACCCCTGGTAAATAAGGTTGTCCCTGAAATAAAAGTTATACCTATATATAAGATCTATCAATTAAACCAGAAGATTTAACTTGATACCGGCTGAGGTGCTATCCCTGGTAAATAAAGTTGTTCCTTATGGGTAAAAAAAAATCTTAACCTGATACTGGTGGGGACGCACCCGGTAAATAAGGTCCCCGGTAGTAAAATTGACTTTAAACCAGATGGGTCCGCCCTGGTAAATAAGGTCACCCCTAAATGCATGTAGAAAGTCTACCTGCAATATTTTCTAAAGCATAACCTAATACCAGAATGGTCATCCCTGGTAAAATTAAGGGTAGAAGTCTACCTATATAACAAGTATATTTGTAGTCATACGAGTAACTCCCAAGAAGCCACATGTTAGGTTATTTAGTCATAGTATTTAGATTGTAGGTTTTTTTATTTGTAAATTTCATCGAAGGAATGAAATGCTTTTTGAATTAGATAGATGTATCAGTAATGAAAACTATTGGAATATAATCTTGCCTCATTGTATATTGTGTGTAAAGTGAAATAGAGTCATCGCTTTTGTATAAACAAGTTCTGTATATTTTTACAGTATATTTAGTGATTAACACGTAACACTGTGCGCCTCAGTGCGGCCTAAATCTAACAGTATCCAAAGAACGATTATATATTGATATTTTCAAAACGTGTTAAAACACATCTTCATTCAAAATTTTTTCCTTATGCAGTCTTGTAAATGCATTCTATACCTTTAGTTTCATGGCCAAAAGGACGCAATTCGGGTTGTCTTCGTCACCGGGCGCCGATCGTGTATTTAACTTTGATAACAGGATTTTGATGGCAATATTTCTGCCATTTTGTATGATATGACCTTGAAACTCAAAACTGTTTTAGAGACAACGTTCCATAGTATATACCTATCATGATTACTTTGATGACAGTATTTTGATGGCAATATTTCTGCCATTTTGTATGATATGACCTTGAAACTCAAAACTGATTTATAGACATCATTCCATAGTATATACCTACATGAATGTGCGACAATTGGCCATTAAACACCAAATTGTAAAATTCGCTGAGATCCCGTGAAAATCATCCAAATGTATGTACCATATTAGTTCTTGTCTTTACGCTTTATGTATGTTAAGATGAGAGCTTTTGTGAAAAAATGTGTAAAATGACCGACAAACTTGTCGATTTTAGCTACCTACTGGGTCTAGACAGTGCCCATAATTGTGGTTTAGTTGATGTTGTCTGTTAAAGGTTTCTAAGTTTTAAAATATTCTTTAATCTTTTAATCTTTTAATCTAATCTTTTAAATTGCACTTTAATGGAACTGATGCAATAAAATCAACTGAATGGATCACTACCTGTCGTTTCTTTTGGACTTTCAAACTTCAAACTTTATTATTGGTCAATTTTCAAAAAAAACTGTGTACAGAAACATATTTACAACATTCAACAAATGCAACATAAGATAGAGGACAAATTACAATGTACATGTATATAACTTTTTTTGTGAATCATACATGTGCATTGAACGGATCACTGCCTAAGATGGGGTAATAAGATATACTATATCTTTAAATGAAACCTCAACATTTTTGTGTGATTTATGTGAAATGAAGCCGCCACTTTGTATAAACAAGTTTCTGAATATATTTTATATGTGGTTATTAACACGTAACACTGAGCGTCTCAGTAGCTGCCAGATCTAACAGCATTCAAACAACGATGTACATGTATATGTTAATATTATGAAAATTTTTGTCCTTATGCAATTCTATACCTTTGGTTTCAGTAACTAGTAAGTAAGTTAAATGATGGTCAAAAAGACGGCAACTCGAGGATAATCTTGGCGAACGGTCGCAATCGTATTTAACTTTGATGATCAAATTGCCAATTTCATGAGCCAATATCTCTGCCATTTTGTATGATATGACATTGAAACAGAAAATGTTCTAAACATCGTTTCCATAGTATATACCTACATGTTATGTGCAAAATATGACCATCATACACCAAATTGTAAATGCGCTGAGATCCCGTGAAAATCATGAAGCTTTATAGGCACTCGTTACAACACAGCATTTATGCACCATTAGTTCTTGTCTTTATGCTTTATGTATTGGTTTAGGATGAGAGTATACGTGAAAAAGTCACTTTATAATTGCTGATACCATTGTAAAAATGTAAAATAAAATAGCAGACCACAACTTAGCTTCATGGTCGGACCGTTGTGTATTTATTCTTCTGCACTGAAGTGGAAAATATCATCACTTGTAGGCAGTAAAAATATACCGCAAAAATAAATTTTGAACACTTTTTGACTTTGTAAAATTACTCTATGCATTGTAAATATTACAATTCTCAAAATGTTGGTAACTATTGGTGGTGAATAACATATTAAAAAGCTCTTCTTGTTTACATGAGTATGAAACTTACGACACATATAACTTGAACTATGTTGTGCTCTTGGGGCAAGATTTGACCATTGTGACATTGAATTCATGTCAACGTAATTCGATTTGTAAGCGTATACATTTATACCATACATGAGCTCAGCTGATGTTTCAAAGGAATTGTGTTAATGTAAAATGATATTTCAGCACATAATTCAACATTTTACTACCGTGACCTTCAAGAGTGATTTACGTCATACAATAAAAACTTATTTTGACATGCGGCAATCGTCTTTTGATGTAAAGATGTTCTACAACAATTGTACTGATGTAGCATATGTGACTTGTATGACCTTGACTATAATTTTTAATTTTAATCTTAAGTCATGCAGGCACACATGTAATGCCATAGGTTTTTGAAATATGAAATCTGTATAATCGAGTTTGATGACGTAACAGAGTCACAAAGTTTTGGCGTAAAACTGTTGTAGATACACGTATCTGTCCATGCTATGTCTATGCAAAGTTCAAGCATGTATGTTAAGTATTAAAGGCGCTGAAAATCTTGTGCATTTTTTGGCGGGAAAACGGCAAAATCGCAGTTTTCCAAGGTCTATATCTCCGCCATTTTGGTTCCGATGAAACTTTGAAACCTTTTTATTATATATTTCTGAGAGCATGCCCTTCAAATCTATCTTTCAAAACTTTTCTGTGGCAAATTTTTCGCTTTTGGCATTTGAAATCACCTTGACCCCGTAGCGAGCTCTTGACCTTGACATAATCACTGATAACATGTGATGAACAAAAATCGCGTTTTGTCACGATCTACCTTAATGCCAAAACGGGGACAACGTACAGCGTACGGTTATGAAGTAAGGAACGTTTAAAATTTGGTCGAAAAAAAAGTAGTTTTTTACGTCTGTGGCCTTGACCTTGAACATTTTTTTGTAAAAAAAAATCGAACGTACGTTTCAAGATCTAATGTACCTACATAATGTGTCAAAAGTTGAGCGTCGTACTATGTTTCGTTCGTACATGTAAGATAACCTGCTAACAAGATTTGTGGAAATAAGAAAAAAAAGGAATAATAACTCGATTTGATCGCCATCAAAACACGGGATTTCCACCTATGTAATGATATATAATGTTAATGTTAGCGAACAGACGATTGCTTTAATACTCTTTTCCTTCGCTTCAAGTCGAATGAATGAACGAACGGACGATCCCACTCAATATTAATCAGAAAGCTTTTCTTACGAAAGTAGGCTGTCCAACCGTAAACAGATTAGGGGCAGAAGATTTCATAGAGAGGTGAATATATCGGAGCCTGCTGATTGGATATTATTAAGGGTACATCAGTTAATGGTTAATGTGCGCGTCGGGCAATACATGTAGATGTAAAATTTGTAAAGAATTTTGACGGAATTTGTTTTCAAAACTGCCGGGTATTTTCCACAACATAGCACCGGTTTTTGCTTAAACATACGGTGTCACATGTGACAGCTCTGCCACATACATAAAAGGTTTTAAACCTGTCAGTTATTGGGTTTGTGTATTATCTTTTTTGTTTGTTTGTTTGTTTAAATGTACGTCCTATTAATAGCTAGGTTCAAGTAAGGAAGGCCTCCCATGTAGCTACACATGTACATGTACGTGTGTTATCGCAAACATGGCGATTGTGTACATTGTGCATGTAGAACATAAAAATCATGACAATATGTCAAAGTCTACATTTACAAAAAATCAACACCCTTCACTAAATGATAAAGGCCCTACGAGCTCACTAAGTACGGAAAAAATAAGGAAACGGGACAAATTGCCATATTTGGCGAGCTATATTTCCGCCATTTTGCTATATAGCCCCTTTAAAATCCATAAATTTTGAAGAAAAAAGTTCATACAACATAGGTATAAAAAATCAACACTGTACCTACAGTTTTAAAGGCTGAAACGCCTGCCGCAAAGACCAATATAAATTTAATTTCTATTTTTGATGTCCTTTATCTCCGCCATTTTGAATGATATGACCTTGAAATTGGTCATTGTATGTGTCTGAGAGCATGCTCTCTCACATCCAATTCAAAACATTTCTCTTGAAAATTTCATAAATTACGGTAAAATTTAGGTTAAAAAAATGAACGAAACGCCATATTTGCAAGGCTATATTTCCGTCATTTTTAAAGCTTTGTCTTTGAAATTTAAACCCTTTACAGAATATATGCGAAGGTCTACTTTTACAAAAAGTCAAAGATAAAAAAATAAAAATTTCGATTTTTGATGTCCAATATCTCCGCCATTTTGAATAATATGGCCTTGAAATTGGTCACATTATGTGCCTAAGAGCATGTTCTTTCATGTGCGCTCTTCAAAACATTTTCTATGGTAAAGTTCATTTTTGACCTTTGTTTGACCTCATTTGACCCTCTAGCGAACTCTTGGCCTAGACATAATCTCTGACAACATGTAGTAAGAAAAAAACGTTCAACATCGCAATCAACCTAAATAATGAAACGCACAACCTGAACAGCGTACGGTTATGAAGTTATGAACGTTTAAAGTTTGTTCGAAAAAAGTCGTTTTTTACGTCTGTGACCTTGACCTTGAACATTTTTGTAAAAAATCGAACGTATAACGTGTCCGAAGTTTAGCGTCGTACCTTATTCCGTTCGTGAGATAACCTGCTAACAAGATTTGTGGAAATAAGAAAAAACAATAATAAGAATAACTAGATTAGATCGAGATCAAAACACGGGATTTCCACCTATGTAATGATATAAGTAATGTTAGCGAACAGACGATTGCTTGAACGAACGGACGATCTCACTCAATATTAATCAGAAAACGTTTCTTACGAAAGTAGTCTGGTCCAACTGAAAAACAGATTTAATTAATTCGACTTAAAGATCACCTGTTCACTAGCATTACTTATATCATTACATAGGTGGAAATCCCGTGTTTTGATCGCGATCAAATCTAGTTATTATTCTTATTATTTCCACAAACCTTCTTAACACTTTTTCTCACTAACGGAACAAGATACGACGCTAAAATTTGGACACGTTACGTATGTACATGAGTGCTTGAAACGTACGTTCGATTTTGTACGATAAGGTTCAAGGTCAAGGTCACAGACGTTAAAAACTTCCTTTTTTTAAACATAAAAACATAAAAACGAATTCCAATCCCTGTATTTACACTCACACGACTTTTTATTTATATTTTATGCAATAAAATCGTCATTTGAAAGTGACGTAATTATTCAATAAAAGTCGGTCAAAAGTGGGAGGAGCTTACTCAATTGAACAGCGAATGATGATGCTTCACGTAAGGTAGAATTATTCATCAGCGACGACAAAAAAAGTTCAATATTTTAGTGTAAAATAAACATGACAAACAAAGTAAATTTCAGAGATTATTTTATTATTCAGATCAGAACTTTAAATATATATTCAATTTTGCTAAAAGTTAATATATAGCGTAATAACATAAAGAATTTGTACACTGGCCACATGTGTGAACTCAATGACCGTTTATTGTGCAGCGAGGCGAAGCTGACGCACGCTTACACACTTTAGTTTGCCGAAGTTGTCAAAACACCGATTTTCAAGTAGCTCAATGTGTTTGAGATGTCGTCTGACTTGACAGTATTACATCCTTGGGAGCCATGTGATTATATAATCTACGTTTAGATCCATATCGTCATCGATAGATGAAACAAATTCACTTTAAGTGTTCGATGGATACAATGTGTTTGTGGTGACGCGGAACTGTCAACACGTGGATTATTAGCGGTGCATGTTTTATAATACACATGGTTAAATACTGAAAGAACAAAGACAAGAGGATATGTTTTATAACTGACCTCTATCAGAGGGTCTCACACCCGTCCCACCCCAAAGGCTCGATCGTTAGGACGAACATAGGCACAGAGGTAATGTTTACATTTGACACCCATCATTTTTAACAAAAATGAAAGCACGTCGCCCCGGTCCCGGGATATTTTTCCGTTTCTTTATATAATTGTTAATTTAAAAATTGTTTGAATCATATATAAATAATAAAACATGTATATATTGTTTACATTTTTCCAAAATTCTATGAAAAAACAACAATATACACGTAATGTTGCGTCAAAATGTAAACAAAGCCATGTGTTTCTTTTTTTTTAAAAGTAGTCCTTTTACGTTGCACAGAACATTTTCCTTACGCAAGTTCAAAGTTCAATGTTACCATGCAGTTATGGTAAACAAAATCGGCTAGTATTAGCGTATAGTGACCAAGCCTAGCAAGTGGAAATATACCTGTATGTACAGTCGTTGATTTTCATACTCTCCGTTGTATGAACTTATTGTCTTCAAAAGTTATGGATTATAAAGGGTTATATAGAAAAAGTGCGTGAAAATATAGCTCTCCAAATATGTTCCAATTTGTTTCCATTCCTTATTTATCCTTATCTTATTCACCGTATTTTGTGAGTTCGTAGCGCCCATAAAATATTTAATGAAGGGTGTTGATTTTTTGTAAAATTGGGACAAAAGCATAATTGTATTTGTACAGGTTTTTGGTAGTGAATGTTATTTTGTTTGTTTTTTCGTTATTACGTTTTTTGGGGTAACGGTTTGGTGTTGGTGCACGTTCATATTATTCATTTATCATTTATCAGGAATATAGAGAGTAGTTGCAAGCGAGTGGTGTTAGAAGATATTAGCCCTCTGAATAAGGCATTTCGTTCATTTTTTAACGTAAATTTTACCGTTATATTTATGAAATTTTAAAAGGGAAGAAAAAAATGTGTTTTTAATAAATGTGATGTATCCAGACACATAAAAATTGACTTAGTTTGTACAAGGTCATATGATTCAAAATGGATGAGATATACGACAAAAATCGAAATTGCATATTTTTAACATATTAAAATTTGGCTCAAAAAAAGAACTTTATTGTCTCTAAACCTTTAAGGGTCATTTTAATAACCCGGTTTAAAAAACACTTTTTGGAAACTTATTTATACCATAAGTTTCAACTCTTTTTACCAGGTGTTGCCTCGTCAACTTTCACAGTATAATTCTGAAGCGTATACGTATTAAGTCCCTTTGTCTGGTTTGCTTATAGCAATACAATGAAATACCGATACAAGAAATTTGAAGTCGACCAAAAACAGCCATGCTCATACATTTTCTATAGATACTGTGAAGGTCAGTTTGTAAAAACGTGATTGACTCCGTAGTAGAAGCTCTTTGCATAAATCAAAATACAGTTCGTCATATCTGATGAATATCCATACATAGTATTTGGT
This sequence comes from Argopecten irradians, assembly GCF_041381155.1. Taxonomy (NCBI): domain Eukaryota; kingdom Metazoa; phylum Mollusca; class Bivalvia; order Pectinida; family Pectinidae; genus Argopecten; species Argopecten irradians. The sequence goes on from NC_091146.1 coordinate 18,468,034, forward strand.
TCCGGGTTTTTTGCAGAGGAAATGGTTCTATTGCCTCACTGCAAAAACAATAAGTGATGTCAAAAATATACGTTTTAGTTTTTTGCCTTTAAAATCATTAATACATTTAGTCAACAATGAATGGAAAAGGTCATACATTTTAATGGGAAACTTAAAATTGATTATTATTTATGAATGATATCAAAATGCCAAAATTTTTTGTGAACGTTTTGTAGTAATGATCTTATGAAGGAAGGAAATTATAGAATACATAAAACCCTGTGGTCAAGATGCGTGTTATACAACAATACTATTCTATGTTTTTTCTGAAAGTTTAAGATCATAATAAATACATACCTTTCTTCCGGTAATTTTTATCAATCATTTCCTGAATAAGACCCTTAACATTATGCTGAAATAGACATAAAAATATGTATATACAATTTTATCAAGAAAAAACGATATAGAACATATATAAGGCAATTCCACAACTCAAATTAAGTAGATTTATAGAGAACAGCTTTACTAAGGAAATTGGTGATTTTCCCAAATGTATACATATAATTTAACAATAATAATTCCACAACAGTATCGCTCAAACTAATTATGGGTAATTTGCAAATGTGATAGAAATTTGAAGAATTGGTATAGATTGCAAAATATTAAGAAATAGATACTTCATGTATGGTATTCATATAATAGTAAAAAAATCCTGTCAAAATACAAAATTGCGAAAGTAATTCGCTAAACATTATCTTTAGTATTTTAATATACATTTTGTCTTTCATACACGTGTTCTACTTACGATCACAGAAATTCCCAAAGAAGAACTGTAATAGACAAAAAAAAACATTATTGAGTCATCAAGAACATTATTATTGTAACATTACTAATTAAGAAAATAATGAAGGCACCAGATAATACAAAAAGATGATAGGAAGCAATTTATATTAAAGATACACATAGGAGCTGAAAATCATTATGTTTGCATCTACAGTACATTAAAATGAGTGCGTTACGGTCAGATCATGAAGCCAATAATTGTGGCAGAAACAATTAGTTTCGTGGGCAAAATCTATTTGTCAGCTGTTGTGTTGCCTTACATCTTTCAACTCGTTCTGCAAGCAATGCGATCAAGGAAGGTAACTCGACCATGCCTTATAAATGTACCACTCTCTATCGGCAAATAAGTTGTCTTGAAGTATGATATGATGCGAAGTAACACGTACGTGTAAATATTTAAAATTTGTTTGATTTTGTGCCAGATGCGCATGCTGTGTACTATTTTTTTTTCCTTTTCTGACTTTCATATCTACCTTCTAAACAAGCCCGAGATTACACTGGCCCTGACACCATAACTTAGACATTATGACAGATAGATGTCTGGTAGGTCTGGTGTCAGGGCCAGGGTATCTCGGGCTACCTTCTAAACATGACACGTTCATAAAATGACACATACAATCTAGTAAAATCAATCTGATTAAAATACATATCCTTATAACCACTCCGTTTAACAGAGGATCTGACAAGGGGTAATGTTCTGATGACCTTTGTGCCACGTGTACTTCAGATTAATGGCATTTTCTACACCTTGCAACATTAATTGAAATGCCATTTCGTCCTAGTATACATATACATTTAGCTTTTCTGTGCTCCTTTGGCGAGATGACTTTAGCTACGTACACGAAAATAATTCTGACAATGTCGTCCCTGGTCAAGTTTATTGTGACCACAATTTGATTTGCCATTTCAAAAGGTCGTCAAAAACGTGACCCTAATGAGATGTTGTCAGATCCTCTAACCAAACATATATAGTGATTTTAATTAGTCTGTTGCCTGCCTAAATCATTAGGGTTTTCCGCCTTATATATCAGCAGGTTAAGCGGATTATGTTTTGATAATATATCAGCAGGTTAAGCGGATTATGTTTTGATAAGATTACAGTAAAGCCAAACTTCATTGATTTGTATCCTCGTTGAAATGGTTTTTATCACGTACAGTAGCTAGCGGAGTGGTGAAATCACACTGCAGGGGGTTGATCAGAGGCATCGCCTCGATAGGCGTTATCGTAGGGAGCATGGAAAGAGATACAGGGCCCATTGATCAGGGCAGGGTGATTCATCAACGGCCTGTGTGAGGGAGGGTCCATCTGGATTGACACAGGGACCTGTGGATTATCTAAGCGAGTGTGTGTTTGTGTAAGAATAGTGTTCTCATTACTATGCCTTTCTCAAGATGACACAATTTTCTGTCTAAAAGTCTATTTAGCTACAATATTGCAGCTATGTTATCATTTGTACTAACGTTATATTTTGTTGTGAAACACATGGATTCAAAAGACAAAATACGGGTTACTGCTTCTCTGTTATAAATCATAGTTAATGTTATTTTGTTGAAATACCTTTTTAGATGTTCGGCTGTAGCCAGGAATATGACTTATAATTTAGTACTTAAAATCTTACTTCTAGTCCGACGTGTATTCGCGTACAAATTGGCAATGGAATGAAAGTGTTCTGATACTTTGGAGAGAAGGTACCGACGCATTTATTCCATTTAAAAAATAAGCAGCATATGGCCTTAATTAACGTAAGTAGACTACATAATGTACATTGCATGTATTGAGTTCAAAATTTAGATTTTAATTACTCAATTTCATGGTTTTCATAGCAAAAAAAGTGTACTATCTTTAAAAAGAAAGTTAATTTAATGTTATGATACAAACAGCTGAAAGTTAAAAACCTAATCGTAAAATACTATTAGGAAAAACACTTTTGCTGCATAAATACATTGCACATTTCGTTTTAATCTTTTTCTTTCGTCCTGTGTATGCACAGACTTAGCAATTTCTGGAATCAAAAACTGCAGCTAGGGTTGTTTTTTTCATATTTGATGGGTCCATAAATTTTGGTTAAAATGCTAAAAGACATCCCGTGGTAAATAAAGAAAATTTCAGAAAATCAATATCTAACCACATGCCATAATAAATGATAGGGATGGCTGCAGACCATGGCGTGTCGATAAATACAAGTGTATTACGTGAACAAGAGCTGATGGCTTATGTTACTGAAATTCAACATTGACACAACTCACTACGCCAGGGACGATGTACATTACGATACCAAAGGAATGGTTTGTAATTTCACAGATCTAGAGCACTGATCAATGTCTGGAATGTGATTGGTTCTGAGATAATATTGATCCATAACCATGGTGATGATGAACAATTTCCACTTTGTCCAATCAAATTTCATGTTACAATTTATATATGACCACACACGATTTAAGCTGGTCCGAATCTTATCACTGTCTGTGATCTACGTTTGAACCAGAATATCAATATCAGACTCTATTAAACAAACAGTACATGGCATCTGATGTCAGTGTCATGATATTTACAATTAACATATTACAGAGTTATCGCCCTTACAATAGGCATTATACTAACAACACATGACGTCACACCTTCAAGGGCAGACAACTCTTTAAAAGCCCAGCAAAAGATAAAGGTTTCTTACATTAGAAAATTTATACCGATGGCCTAAGATGAGGTTACAACACCAAATATATGCAAGATCCTGCGTAATTTATGATAACAGTGGAGAGTCATTTCGCTGTTTTGCCGTCTGGTGCAGTGTTGGTCAACTACCGTGCGGTATTTAGGACGACGGCGGAAAACGTAAGACGACCCGCGTAATGATTTTTTGTTCGTTTTAATTTTTTTTTTTCTGAAGGTGATGATAAATGTAGTATTGACGGCGAGTTAATAACTTCAGCGACTCTACAAAATTATCGATCTCGTTTTTACATTCCCATTTTAAAAGTTAAAAGCCGTTTCGGAAAGGTGATTGGCCTTTAATGCACAAAGACATATCAATCGATATGACAGTATACGTATATGTAGTTGTTGCAACCTTGTCAAGACGAGTTGAAAATTTCTCTGTATACAGACCTAGCTAGGTGGATAGAAAATACATTTATGACCATCATGTTTAATTTGCATACTTCTTGTGAAAAAAAAAATCTAAACGTATTCCGTCTCTGCATATTGAGTTCCACAATACAAGACACAACACAAACATATACTGCAGTCTCTCAAAACACGCACCACGCACTACTGGCACACCGCAAACATAGGAGACCGTACGCGCGTCCTTATAATTATATGACCCCAGCTGTTAATAGGACGTTAATTAATTCACAAACAAAGTATATAGAGTTTTAAAATATCTGTTCCTGGGGGTAGTGTGTAACAGACACTTGCTATACTTTATTCTGTCTTTGCATATTACAGAGTTAGCTCCCTTGCGGGTAGGTATCGATTGTTACGTCATTACGCAATTCACGTCGTTTTCACCGAAACGTATGACGTTACGCTCGCAAACACATGCCGTCACAATCAATACCTACCCGAAAGTGCAGATAACTCTTTAATTTCTGTATGAATGTATGACGTTACTCTCAAAAGAAGCAATGAGAACAAAAGAAGGCATATAAACATAGTTTACCAATTACAGTTTGTGGCTCCAGTTACTTTAAGCAATAGTCTTTCTAAAGTTTTATTTTAACACTTAGATCATTTGGCACCTTGGAAAGCTTTGAAGTTAATGTGACTTTAATTTCTGAAAGACTTGTGGTGGTTAACCATCAAGAAGTGTGAAAATAATAAAACCTTCATTAGTTTGTTTAACGGTGAGTTTTTTGGGTGATAAAATTGATGAGTCGTACATAAAAGATGACCACAACGCACTTAATGGTATTCGTATCAACCACTGGTTATTAAAACGAATTGGTCGATCACTATGGTAACCAGACCGCTCCTGATCCGCTCGCGAGATAGTTCTGATAATCAAATCATTAAAACCCCAAAGTTAACACATCTATTCATCTTTCTACTTTGTTGGTCAATAAAATAGACCGGCACAGCCCGTGTTGTCATGGTAACCGGTACATCTCCACGAGGAGTCTGCAGACACTGGTTAATCGGGCTTCTGGTGGCTATCGATATATTGTATAAATATGGTGTAATGTCTGTTACTATAACGTCGCTCTATGGTTATGTGCTAATGCACATGTATATTAACAATTCAGAGGTCATATTGTTCGAATGGTTCTTCCATTAATATTCATTCCCTAGCCACTTCAAATATATAGGTCGCGAACTTGAAACTGAAGTGGGGCAGTTGTCAGGTTTAATTTACGGAAAGTGCCGAAGGATCACGATTGTTCCTCAACTAAGACTTAAGTGGCCCGAACCAAATATAGGCCTATTTGTCATTCAATGGTCATTGCAATTTACATTCAGATATATGCGTAGTCAAATATTCCATGATATGATTGAAAAGATAATTTGAAGTGCATATATATTTTAGCCGGTTTTAATCTAATAGCTGACGCATTTAACACTTCATATCGCTCATTCAAGAATATATACGCCCTTAATTTAATAAATAATAAGGAAAATTTTGAAAGTGCCACCACAATCTATTTACTTTACAAATATTTTTTTGTTGATTTTGGTTTATCCGAAGAAAATCAAAGCCCACTGTCATTTTCTGGAAACTATTCTAAAGTGGCATTCCGGAACTCGAAAATCAGAATACTACTGGAAATGATGCTGTATATTTACATACAGGTATTTGTGTGAAAAAAGGACAATAATTATTTTTAAGAGGGGGGTGGGGGGTGCTATTAACCAGTGGTGATAGGGGTATCGATTTTGTTGTTGTAAATTTATTTTCATCGCCAAACATTCGCGTTGCAGGCCCTGTATGCCTCTTGTTTTGATGCTAAATCATAATTTATAAAATTCACATTACGTCATCTTGGGTTGAGATACCAGATAAAAACAGATGTACATTGTACATATAGGAAGTGAGGCTGGCTCCTCCGGTCTCTAGGTACATGTATACCCTTTAATGACTTCACCTGTTCCTGACTTCATTATATTTCATTAAAACGTCGTAAGTGTGGGCGATGCTCTATATCGGAGATATTAAATTTGATTTCCATCCCGTACTTCTGGTTCAAGATCATAAATAAACATGAATGCAATTATTTACACTTTTTTCAACTCGTCCTTGTTGACCTGTGTGTGTATCATTTTAACAGGGGAAAACTCATGTGTAAATTAGAGAAATGAAATTTTAGGTATATTTCAATTAGACTTTTTTTAAAGTCATGTGTAAATTAGAGAAATGAAATTTTAGGTATATTTCAATTAGACTTTTTCCATTAAAAGTACTTGGGAGTAAATGGAAATATATTTTGGTATTTTAAAAACTAAGTAAACAAAGAGAAAAAACAACAACAAAAAACATTTCTTTCTTTTAACTTTTCTAAAATCCTAAAAGGCTCTAATGAGAAATCGTTCCGAAGAAGGAATTAACGTGATATTTTGATAAAAAATTGTCAGAACAATGTTATGCTTTCTTTCATTATTAATACATTTGTCACAAATGAAATTTAGACCGATTAATGGTTAATGATGTTTCAAAACCGATTACGTCATAAATGCGTTGTCTAATTCATTGTCAATGTAATCCACAGGGACCTGGCACGAAAATTTTTAACCAACAGTATACATATGTATAAAATAGTATCATATATATATGTATACTGTTAGTAAAAAAATCGTGCCAGGTCCCTGTGATGTAATTATACGTTTAAACCTATCTTAGTTTATCAAGTAGTCACAAAAAAATAAACATGGAGGTCACTATTTCTAATCTTCATAAGGTTATTAAAAGTTGAAATTCTGTTGCAATTTTTTTTTGCGAGAATCCGATACGCGGATTGAATTTTATTATTATTCTTTTATTATTATTCTTTTTTTTTTTTTTTTTTTGCAAAAATTTGTGCTATGTAGATTCACACAATTTGGAAACAAATTTCTTTCAGACCTCAATGAAGTTAAAAAATAGTGACATCATCAATGCTTAATAACGAAATTAAGTTGGCTAGTAAATAAGTAAGTTCACAAACTTTACAGTGTGATATATATAATTATGCATCAGTCTCCTGTGATCTGTTTACAAATAATTATGATACACTGATGGGTGATATAGGTAAGATTATGCGTCGGAACCCTGTGTTCAGTGATACATCTGTTTACATTTAGTATCATATTTCCCTATGTTGTTTTCTTCTAGTTTCTTTGCTGTGACCTTTTGACAATTTTATCAGTCATGTTGATAAAATTATCCTCATTTTGACTTCAGAGTTTGTCTTTTAGCACCATGTGCGCCCCGTCTGCTGTACGGTAAATAGGAAATATTTATGATAAACGAAAAGTAAGTTCCTTCTACAAGTATACGGTAAATGTGCCTTTTGTGTTGGTAGTTTCACTTCGTCAATACGTCACTGACAGAATGAAATGAAGGGTAACAAGTCCAATTGACCAGAATGGTTTTTAATATATGTATAACTTCGATGCGAATTGCATTGTGAGTTTTAGATAGTGTGGGGGTCGTTTAATGAGTGAAATCGCAATACCCGGAAAAATTCCTTTTCGTAAGACACACAAATTCATACCTCGGTGCATCGTCGGTAATACCCATGTTAATCAGCCAACGGAGTGTAGTGGAGTTTGTTTAGACACTGGGTTTCCGAGGGTGATATCGGAGAAATCTCCGACAATCTTTGGATTCTCTACGAAGATTGCAGGAAATTTCTCCAATATGTTGCGATTGGTGAGAAACCAGCCCCCATCGCCAATAAAAGACAACCTGTACCCCCATTCCCCAGTCGTGGTATATATATACATGTATATATATATATATGATATGTAGGAAAAGGCAAAATCTGCTAGAATTCCAGCTTTATTTCATAAAATGTAAACTACACATGATTTTGAAAAGCTTTTAACACTAAAAGAAAAACCGAATAGTTGTGCAATTCCTGAGATATCCTTCAAATCTTTTAGTGCCAATTAATTTCATGATTCCGTTCGGAAAGATTTGGTTTGTTTATTTTTACGTCCTATTAACAGCCAGGGTCATGTAAGGACGTGCCAGGTTTGTTGGTGGAGAAAAGCCGGAGTACCCGGAGAAAAACCACCGGCCAGCGGTCAGTACCTGGCAACTGCCCCACATGGGATTCCACATGGGATTCGAACCCGCATCCCAGAGGTGGAGGGCTTGTGGTAATATGTCGGGTCATCTTAACCACTCGGCCACCGCGGCCCCCCGTTCGGAAAGAATAGGTCATATCAACATATGAATTTAGATACGATCATTTTTTCGGCCCAAACCTTTGTACATGTACAAGTATATTCGATCTATCATATAGCGTATCTGGGACTGAGGACGGTAGTATATATATGTACCATCTGTGTCAGTAATTAATTAAGGCATACAGAATGAGCTTTGTTCTCAGTGCAGACTGAAAGCACCCGACAACATGAGATTGACATTTTGGTATCAAATCTAATTAAAAACTAATAATCATGCAATTTATCCCACACGAAGCTTACGTGTCAAGCTTGTTTTCCAAAGTTTAAAGTATTGGATTTCTAATGTTACTGTGTGAATCGGTGCAAAAACCGTTTTTATTGAAAATTAATCCTTTGGAATATTTTTTTCTTGCACGCTTTTTTTTTTATTCAATGCAGGTGAGAATGCCTGTCACAATCTCCATCTTTCTTGTGTTTTCCTGCGCGCAATCCTTATCTTTAACTACGGTAAAACCTGTCCAATATGTCCCCTTATCTTTAATTACGGTAAAACCTGTCCAATATGACCCCTTATCTTTAATTACGGTAAAACCTGTCCAATATGTCCCCTTATCTTTTAATTACGGTAAAACCTGTCCAATATGACCACCTTATCTTTAATTACGGTAAAACCTGTCCAATATGTCCCCTTATCTTTAATTACGGTAAAACCTGTCCAATATGACCTTACTTTCTATGATTTACAATTACAATATACCAGTATGATACCCATCTTCCATAATAACAATTTAAACAGAACGTTGTAAAAAAATAGTTTATTAAAATGAAAGACACTCTATAAATCTCAATACTAAAATAAATCACCATTAACAAGTTATACGGCATGAAAACGTGAGTTCCAAAACACATTGGTTTTATAGTATTACCCTGTGTAACTGTTTCTGTACGCGAGTTGTAGACTGACGTCTCTATCATCAGGAAGTCGTTATCCACGCCTCAAGTAGCGGGAGGTCGTGTTACATAACAACCTCACGTGATTTCGCCCATTCATAAAATGTCTTAAAGAAATTCCCGCCTCGTTCTTTTTTATGAGAACTTATTCACGGGATTCTCTCCCCAATATTCTGTTGTTGTTTTTAATTCCTATCACCAGAGTACGCGCGGGAAGAACCATCACCCTACGATAATTTTTATTAGCAGTTGAACACAGTGGATTTCGAGAATTGTTGATAGTGTATAGCGACCTCAACGTTTTTGTTACTGATTATATATGATGCTGTGTACTGTCACGAAAACGATGTTTAAGTCAGCCGATGAAATTGCAGACATTGTACCAAATTTTTCAGTTGTGGTCTGGGAGATTCTGTACAAAAACAACTTAAAGGGTTTAGTGGTCACTCAAAACGGACAACCAACACATTTCCTATACATGTACATCTACACCACGAATAAACTAAAGAAGACAGCGGCCTTCTATCATTTTATTAATGCGTTCTACATGATTTAATGTGTGGGTACTTGAGGTCCCTTTAGCAGACACCACTCTGTGGTTTACGCTACTTAGATCTCTGGTGTGTACGATGTGTTAGTGAAGTGGTATCGAGATCATTCCTGGCAGGATTCCGAGGAATGTAAACTATTCTGCCGGAAACTGAATACTGAACCGTACAAAAATATTTAGATACATTTAATTGTTTCTGGTTATGACAGCTGAGCTGTGATTGGCAGGTGCCATAATATATACATGCTTATAATGAGAGACTAGCCTCACTAGACTTCGATATATCACTTTCCATCGGAGGAAGAGAGTTTTACAACTATAAATCTTTCATAATGTTGGTAAATCGCTACATCTTTTGTGATGTGCCATTTAGTTATTTTGATTCCACTAAACGTTGTCTTTTCGCATCGCCAAAACGAAATAACAAAAGGTGGAACAGTATCGTCACTTACATGTATGTTAAAATGTTCATGTGACGACCAGATTACATATACATGTATATAGTATTCGTATATTATGGATGGCAGATATATGATTAAGTTCATACTGAAGGTACATTTTTTACAGTCTATCAGCAGCTAGGTTAAAGACATGGATGAAAGCCGGAGTCCTTGGGAAAAACCACTAATCAAAGGACTGCCTCTCGTGTAAGCGGTGGTCTTGCGTGTGTGAAGTGCGTTGCATGTGTTTTGGGAGACTGTGGTATTTGTATCATATATATATAAGCTAAAATAGGTCAAATAGAATATATTGCACACAGGCAACATTACTTCACGTGATTTTTACGTGAAATTCATTAGATTTCACGTGCATCTCACATGAACCGAGAGAAAAAAAAGTGAATTTCACGTGGGGTTTTCACGTGAAATTCACGTGAAGAAATATTGCCTTGCCTATATCCCTATGCTTTGGCTCAAAGTGAACGTTTGTTTAAATCATGACTGATAAAATACAACAACTGTGTCCGCAAACAGTGGTTATAAGGCGATGTAAATGTGGCCTGCCTTACACCGTTTTAATCAAATTATGTAATACTTAGATACCTATTATGTTACCTTTGAAATCGACTCGACAGAGTGGTATCCATGTGTAAACGCCAGTTGTTCTGGCGGAGATGTAGATCTCTCGTGAGCACGTGCTGGTGTTAAGGAAATTTAAAAGGTCAAGGACGGAAGCGAAATATGATCGATAAATATAATCATAAGCTATTATTTAGAAAATAAAATGCAAGACAGATAAGATACTTCACGAAACATTTTTCGTTTTTCAACATTTCTGTTCTTGGATAAAAGTGAACATATACATGTAGATGCACATGCTAATGTATTCGTAGTGTCGCTCTCTGAAGGATATATATATTAAAAGAAAAGTTGATGTTGTCGGAAAACAATCAACGATCTACGAATCGTTCTGTGACTGCCATCTTCGATGAAGGAATGAAGAAAATGCGAAGTACCCGAACAAAAATCCACCGACATAAATACGTTCTGTACACGAGTTTATCAAAGTTTTGATCCACAAGTAGATTTCGAAGTCGTAACACAGAATTAAATATGTGGAAAAACCTCCCTAAGTGTATCTTGCCATTTTGGTTTCCGATGATTGTCGGACGTTCTGAGATGTGGCGAAAGTTCCGGTATCGACCGAAGTATTCCGAATGACGACGCGTGGACTGTTAGAGCCGCCGTGCTCTAACTGGTACAATCATGTTTCGAGGGTGAAATGGAGGTCGAGGGGGAAACAGAAGCAGATGGTCGCTTCATGGCCATTTAGGTTTCTGATCAAGATAAGCCAGAAACATGTTTATTTGATGGCTCAATCAGCAGTTATAGTCAGTTGTAGGCACAACCTCGGTAGCCATCTCCATCAACTCTATGTTAACTGACAGGCGATTGGCTAAACAGGTGTTATCTGACAGCTGATTGGCTGGTTTCGTGTCATCCCTGGGCTGGTTTGTCACTTTGATTATATTCAACAAAAGAACGATCCTTTTATTTTCAAATTGGCAGTGACATAGACTAATTGTTTCGTATGTAATTAATGTATCTTAATCAGCATATTGTTTAATTTATGGCTTTAATTATTCACGGGATATCTTATTGCAATAAAGACGCTATCGGGTAATAAGATTATACATGCGTATACAAATGTGTATTTTAACCTGCATGTGTGGTCTGAAAACAACAGGGTATCAATTTGGACCCAGCAGAGCACAGGGATCTGAGAACTACATATAGTTACAGCTTATGTCCATTTGGACCCACCAGAGCAAAGGGATATGAGAATTTCATATATCTACAGTTTATATCAATTTGGACCCACTAGAGTGTTTATAGATTATTTTAGACTTTTTATGGGTTTCTAATCTTTCAGTACTTTGATTTGTAGACACGACAGAAGTTTGAAACTAATGTAATCCTCTGCTCCCTGTGGCCTAAACTGGCCATAGCAGGTTAGATTAAAATTCGTTAGTATTCTCCTCTTTTTGAAAATTTGTAAATGCCAATAATTTTAGTGAAAATATAATTATAATGTAATTTTAATTTAGTTATTCATCGCCAGCGTTAAAGTATGGTTTACACTATGGGGTAAAAGACAAGGCCGTCTTGAATCACTGAACTTCTCATCCTCAATATCTCATGGGTTACTATCACTGTCGTTATAGCCACGTCTGGACTTTGTCATAAAGACAGTTCCGAAGAAGAAAAAAAAGACCAATCGCAGGCTTGAAAAGAATTGGAGACCTGCGCCAAACTTCTAAAGTCATAAAGTATACCTATAGTAGATTCCTGGAGATATATAAAAAGACCAAAACTACCTGCTTCATCTTTTATTGCCGACAAAGCCTTAAGTTTTGAAATGACATATGTTGTCCATTGGTGATATGATGACACTGATAGTAACCCTTAAAATATCGAGGTCCGTATGAGAACTCATCGACGTACGGAAATTTACATATGTAAATAAATAGATAGTTATATACATGTATATGAGTTTTGACACGCGGAGATTTAGCAATGATTTATATAACATTCGGAAGTTTGACTATAGATTTGGCAGTGATTAAGGGGAATGTGTAATTATTATCCTATTTAGATTTTTTTTCTAATTGATGCAGACAAACTACTTGTGTGTGTCTGGGCTGTAAATGTAGGGAGGGAGAGAGTGGTTTCTGTTTGTCAATATTATTCATAGACACATGCCAGCATGCAGCAACCGATTGGCGATTATATGAAATATCACTCCGTGGGACTGTTGCAAGGGAATGTCGTTTTCAGAGATAAAATTACACGCGCACGAGAGTACAACCACATGGGAGTGTTAACTTACATCTAGGCTTATTCTAGTGTTGCATAGTCTGTCTTAAAATGATCTATGGGAAATAAAATAAGTAAAAACTATTTAATTGATTACATGTTAACTGTATACTATCAGGTGTACTCGGACTTTCTTCATCTCTTTTTCTTCCATGTGAAATAAATTATCCTTTATGGTGTTGAATGCATGCAGTAGGAATATATATTAAATAATATGTATATGGCCACTACGCATTAAGGTTTTATATGTTTTTATTTCCTCAACTTACCTTTTAATTTTTTTAACTACATCTTGCCAATAATCATAAAAAATCAGAAAACATCATACATGATAAATATCTGGGAGCCATTTGTGTATAGACATTTATTCTAGGAATAAGTTTGTCCAAACATATGTGTAAACATGGTCAATATGCCACTCGCCTATAGCTACAGAGAACTTTTTTTTCGGGTTGATCGGTTGAGCGCCAGACTAGTAATCCAGAGGTTCCTAGTTCGATCCCTGGCAGAGGCAGTGATTAAATTGATTAAAAACCCTGCACCCTGTTACATATGGAAGTAGAAAAATAAGGAACTTAAAGATCAACGCCCCGCTCCTTTAAACCATCTCACTATATATGCGGCTGTTAGATGTCACCTTGAATAATAAGCATCTAACTATTAGGTTTAAATCGCTCTGTATTAAATCCATTTTGAGACACTACAGTACACGTTCCATAACAGTGACTCTCCCCAGTTAGTCACCAGCATCAATGGGTCCCCCTGTATTACTCCTTGATATAGATACAATTAATATTAACTTGATACTATAATATATATGTATACTATTGGTTAAAAATTTTCGTGCCATCGTGCCACGTCCTGTGGTATCAATGTGTCCGTCTGTATTACTCCTTGATATACAGACACTACAGTACAAGCTCCGTCACAGTGACCCTCCCCAGTTAGTCACCAGTATGTATGTGTCCGTCTGTATTACTCCTTGATATAGAGACACAACATTACAAGCTCCACCACAGTGACCCTCCCCAGTTAGTCACCAGTAACAATGGGTCCGTCTGTATTACTCCTTGATATACAGACACTACAGTACAAGCTCCGTCACAGTGACCCTCCCCAGTTAGTCACCAGTATCAATGTGTCCGTCTGTATTACTCCTTGATATAGAGACACAACATTACAAGCTCCACCACAGTGACCCTCCCCAGTTAGTCACCAGTAACAATGGGTCCGTCTGTATTACTCCTTGATATACAGACACTACAGTACAAGCTCCGTCACAGTGACCCTCCCCAGTTAGTCACCAGTATCAATGTGTCCGTCTGTATTACTCCTTGATATAGAGACACAACATTACAAGCTCCATCACCGTGACCCTCCCCAGTTAGTCACCAGTATCAATGTGTCCGTCTGTATTACTCTTTGATATAGAGACACAACATTACAAGCTCCACCACAGTGACCCTCCCCAGTTAGTCACCAGTATCAATGTGTCCGTCTGTATTACTCCTTGATATAGAGACACAACATTACAAGCTCCACCACAGTGACCCTCCCCAGTTAGTCACCAGCATCAATGGGTCCCTCTGTATTTACCACCAGGCCGGGCAGGCAGTGTGTGCTCTTTGATTTCAATCTGCGTTGATTACCGTGTTGTCGATAGCTGGACTTAATTACTGGACACCGTAACACAGGATTTAGATGTAAACTAGAACAAATTCTACAGCAAAATAGAGAGGTTGGTACTATTTAATATCGTTTTTAATGCACTTGTAGACACATGCGTTTTTGTTGGCCTATTAAGTTTGAATGAATATGCTGTGGCTCAAATATAAGGGTACAGGTTTCATCAGTTCATTGAGTTTGATGCTTACTGATACTCCATGTTCTAATTCTGCCACACAATATACCTGACGTTACCGACACGATTGTTGGGTCGTGTCAATGTGTCGGATAAAGCAATGTGTCGGTGAAGTCAGTGTCGAGCAATAACGAATCGTATGTGATAAATTCTGTGTACCTGGTAGTCAATGTTTATTTCAGACCTGATTAGACGTAACACTTAAGTTAATATTCCATAAATTGTTGCTTTAATTCAGAATTGTTGATATATACTCCACTCACATGTCAGAATAGCAATATTGTATCTAGTTGTTCATGTGTACATAAACCACAAATTTTCACAATAGGTATACAAATGTTATAAGTGATTATTCACTTGATACTAGAGCATTATTGAAATGTGAACCTTATGAAATCAGGGATGTACATGCATGATAAATAGTCCCTAATGTATTGTAGGTGGCCTAATGCTAAAATACAACTTCCTCTGTCCCAGTGACTCATATTACTTATCAAGCAACCATAATTTAGCCAATTTTTTAGAACTTGTACGTGTATGTAAATGGAGAATTGATGTTTTATATTCTTTTACATGGCACATGGATTTGGCACATAAAAACAATTACATATATTTTGATATTACACAGGGATTTGGTACATAAAAATATTATTTACAGTTATTTTGGGTATTACATAGGGATTTGGCACATATAAATAATATTGGCACATATAAATAATATTTATATGTATTTTGGGCATTAGACAGGGATTTGACACATATAACTGATATTAAAATTTACAGGTATTTAGGATATTATATTTGTAAATTCAGAAAAGAATCAAACCAAATAGGAACAAATGTTATATAACTGACACAAGGTCAATAATTAAACATATGTCAAAAGTTGATTTCAAACAGGACCATTTAAAACAATACCTATCAATATGTATACAAATAGGAAATACATTGTATAGACAAAGCCCTTTAATTTATCTTAAATATTTTTTGACCTTGGAAGGACCCAGGTAGGACATATAATATTCAGAAAGTCACCAACTGAGATACATAATGTAGTTTAATAAGATGTTGAAACAAACCATAGCCACCAGATGTGTATGTAAAGGTCCAAAGTGAAATGTAGGATTGATTGTCTACATTTTCATTACACTAGCACCAGTATATTAGACACATATGCATGCCTCTGAGTTGGAAAGTGATTAGTAAGGATGGAGATATTGCTGCAGGAAAGTGTTGTAGTAGGTCAAAGGTTAACCTAATTAATTTCAGACCTCAGTTAGCCTCACACAGTCCTGTCTGATGTCAGGTCACTGTCAAATCAAAACTACAGATAATAGTGACAGTTAGTGAAGGTTAGCACAACTGGCCACAGTGGCCTGTAGGACAGTTGTAACAGGATTGGACTGGGTCAATCATCAACTCTGAGGTAGAACATTCGACTATTGTACACTAGTGGACAGAGGTCCCCATTTCAAATCCTAGTCTTGTAGTATGCCTTTGAGGGCAAAGACTTTGAAAAAGTAGGGAGGAGTGTAGCAGGATTGGACTGGGCCGTTCATCGTTCATCGATGAGTTCAGTGATAGAGCATTGGACTAGTGGTCTGAGGTCCCAGGTTTGAATCCTGGTCTTGCCGCTACATTTCCTCCACTCCAGTTACACAGTGATATAATAGAGATTGGGTGAAGTTCAAGATAATACAGGGAGTCTTCTAAGTTCCTTTTATTACAAGGGATCTAGAAACATTGAGGAATATTGTGTCATGCTGATAACTGCTTTACCAACTATTCAAACACACTTTCTGGACTCTAGTTACATATGTATATGTACTGTTAATCCACCATAGTTCAGTTCAGTTCTTTATTACTTTAAACCCATTGGTGGAACTGGTCAATTCGACACCTCTTAAAACAATACCTGTACATTAATTCTATCATTTACTGACATTTATACCCTGATGGACAAGTTTGAGATGTCCTTCTTCCAGGTAATCCCCCCATCTAAAAAACAACTAAACCCCCTCCACCCCCCCCCCCCCCAAAAAAAAAAATAAAAAAAAAAATCCACATATTGCTATCTAGAAACCAGTGGGTACTGATTCTAATTTGGTTCATGGTAGTAAAACTACAGCTATAAGCCGTACATTGTTAAAAAAAATAATAAAATAATGAAAATAAAATGATATATACTTGGTTTCAGTTGAACCCTGGGCGTTTTATAGAAAAACTATGGCAGTATTCTTAACTGAGTTTCTGTACTGTAGAATTAATAACAACAAAACCTCGTACAGTTCTGTAAACTACTGGCTCTGCCTCTAATTTCTGTTGCTTTGAAACTGTTATCGCAACACTAGTCGTTTGAGATAAGCAAATTAAATTTGGAACACCAAATAATTGTTATCGCTCATGTTTGTATGGTTCAAATGTTCGCATATTAAATGAATGTGATAAGAGTATCTTGGTAATTATACAACATTATTACTGCCTGATGATGATGAAGGTAGTTTGGTGGTTAGATTCTGTTAATCAATTTCATCATTTGAAATCCAGACTTTGTTACTGCTACCAATAAAATAAATCATTTTGATTAACTTAAAGAAAAATATTAGTGTAACAATTTAAATATGATCTAAATCAACTCATTAATTAATGTGTAATTAATAATTCTGAACTTGTTATAAATTTTCTTCAGTTATGAAAAAATCAAATTAAAATGCTTTTATAACTTTATAATTATAATGGGATGTACAATTTCACTACATAGTGCTCAACATGCATGTATAGGTTATTGGTTCAAACCACATGTTGTATTTATATGAGGTTCCAGAAATCCATGTCAACTTGTCAAGTATGTCATATATTTTTAATATGTGATATAACTTTATGTAATTTCCAATACCTGGTTCATCTTTTAATGACATATATATAGTAACAAAGTTGCAAACAAATGATTTTAGAACAAATGTGTATGATAAAACAAATCAGGAGAAACCCTCCACAGATAAGGTTTATACCTATAAATATTGCAGTGATGCCAGGGGAGAGGGGGGGGGGGGCTTATTAGCGAACATTTGGGTTTGTTGATTAATCTTTGGTTTATAATCAACCAGGAAGGGAAGTTTACACAGCATGCTGCCAATATTTATTTTATAATTGGCAAATCAGGATTATTATATCTATATGTTGTGTACATACGCACTTCCTTGAAACGTTTATGTATTTAGTATACTGTATTCATGTTACTTAGCGCCCAGGGGGCTTAAAAATTGTAACAACCCTTAGAGCTTATTATTAAGTGAACCAAAATGTAAGTTGTGGACGAAAAAATTCAGCCATATTTTAACTCTTTCTATACTCATAGCACATTAATCTGTTTTAGTACCCATATACATGTAGTATTTATCCTGTAAGACACATAATTTGTTGTGATTTACATGTTTACAAATGACTCGCAAGTTCATGTTATAGTGCTGATGTTAGAAGAATCACACAGTTGTAAAACATCATAAAGCATCAAGAAATCCATAGCATGGGGCGTTTTATATAACTTCAACTTCTTCTTCAGAAAAAGGGAGGGGCGCTTATTTGTTAGAATACAGTATCTATGACCAGGTGGAGAGTATACATTGCATTAACAGCTGGTTAGATAGATATATTGTTTATATTATCAGATACTGGTTATTGACTAATTGTTGATCATTCTAGAAAACAGTAACATCATATTGTTTGTGTTATAATTCATTTGTTTATTGGGTTAAAATGTCTGGTGCCAGAGTTTGGAGGTGTCTATCTTGTATACAGCTGATACAGATAAGAATCTAGAACAGTTTGGTTTGCAGCATTAATGTAAATAGTTCCTGCGTCTAATGTAGAATAATGTTTGTAATTTGTAAAGGGATATTGGGTTAGAAGTGAGCATAGGCAGATTTTTGGGTGCATTTAGGGCGGAATAAAGGCTCCTTTTTATCGCAGAAGTTTGCTAGAATTACAAAATTTCATGTAAAAATTTTCCCATTTCATGAAAAAGGTCTTTTACAGATATTATACATATCTCAAGGTAGAAAGATACACTTTAACTCCTTAAATGATCTCGTATGAAAACCAATAGTGTGTGTGAGAGGGGGTGGGTATGCAGGCTGGATGGGGGGATGAGGGAGTGCTAGGAGATAGGCAGTAGTTTGACAGAAGAAGGTAGGGAAGTTAGGATATAGATCAAGTGATCATTTACTGAATAATTCCTGACACATCTGACCTAAACTGGCCATCAGACTCTTTAAGTTATTGATTAGATTTTCTCAACATAATTCTAGATTATCTCCCCCTAGTTCATTTGAAATTTCTAGAATCAAAATATAACCAAGCTGAGAAAGCAGTTGTCATGCAAAATTAAGGTGATGTTTTTGATAGAGTCTGTTGGCCAGTCTACATCTGGTTCTAAAGAGTTGTTTAGCTACAGTACTGCACCTTATAATAGCCCTGATATAAATCTGAAGTACAAGTTCCCAGGGTGTGGAGCCTGATAAGTATACAGAGGGCTGGAACCATCTGTTGCTGTATCTCTCCTGGGGGTCAAATGTGTTTGGCCTTCTAAAAGGATTTGTTGGTTTAGACCCCCTCCCCCCACCCCCTCCATCCCCACCCTCATTCCTATAAGATGATTACAAAGAATACTTGCCAGATGGCTGTTAAGCTTCTTCAGGTAACCTGGGGCGCCCCCTGATGGGATTCATCATAACTACAGAGGTGAGAAGCTGGAAATATTAGTCTAGCTCTATAAAATGGCAGGAATACTCATATTTTGAGGTCATAATTTGAAGTCTGTTTTGAAATTATTGCGATGAAACAAACTGATCAGGTTCAGACTTCAATAGGTCCATTGTTCACCCATGTGAGGAAGGTTCTAGATTCAGTATGTAAAAATGGTATCGGGTAGTTTCTGTTCATACTTAATGTTTATTTACATAAAGAGAGTGGGACAACTGGTTGCTGATGGCCTTAGAGTCAGACATGAGGTGTGATTGTTGGATGTCTTTGGCCGCATGCCTCTGTGGTAGCATTATAAAAAGGGCAAGAGTTCTAATGTTGCAAAGAGACCCAAACTGGAAACCGTATATTAGCTGTTTTAAAATAGTTACTGAATTGCAACTGTATGTCCTGTCCTGTACTACCCTCTCCCAAATAATTTGGGCCATGGTGGCAGAGTGGTTAAAATGTCTCAACATTTTACCACAAACCCTACACCACATGTTTGAATCCCATGTGGAGCAGTTGCCAGGTACTGACAGTTGGCCAGTGGTTTTTCTCCAGGTGCTCAGGCTTTCCACCACCAACAAACCTGGCACGTCCTTATATGACACTGGCTGTGAGAAGGATGTTAAACTATGTTATGTTTATACAGACAATTCTATTTCCTATCTGAAATGCCTACAAACACATAGGTCTGTCTCCTACCATACAGTATCCTCTAACCTCAGATTTATGTCTTACAACTTTGATTCATATATCTGTCTCTTGGATCTTTAAAGAGTGCTTCAGACAGAGATTGCGATCAATGTACCTTGGACTCTTGTAACAAATGGGCCATATCTATAGAAACAAAATCCAGCAGCTATGTTGAAAGGCCCTGCCAAACAGTACGTGCTTGTTAGATAGGTCATAACTTAGTAGGATACTTTGCCAAGCCACATTCCAATTTCCATGGATATTGGCTTGACTATAGAATTTTTTTTTTACATACATCAGATTTGGTTTTTGATGTAGTTTAGGGGGCACCATAATATTTGTAGAGTGGTTTGTTTAGGTGACTGACTGATCTGACAAATTTGTTTAAATCCAAATTGAAGGCCGTTGATAGTG
Organism: Argopecten irradians; assembly: GCF_041381155.1. Lineage (NCBI taxonomy): Eukaryota > Metazoa > Mollusca > Bivalvia > Pectinida > Pectinidae > Argopecten > Argopecten irradians. The sequence continues at coordinate 18,488,715 of NC_091146.1, forward strand.
TGTGTGAGAGGGGGTGGGTATGCAGGCTGGATGGGGGGATGAGGGAGTGCTAGGAGATAGGCAGTAGTTTGACAGAAGAAGGTAGGGAAGTTAGGATATAGATCAAGTGATCATTTACTGAATAATTCCTGACACATCTGACCTAAACTGGCCATCAGACTCTTTAAGTTATTGATTAGATTTTCTCAACATAATTCTAGATTATCTCCCCCTAGTTCATTTGAAATTTCTAGAATCAAAATATAACCAAGCTGAGAAAGCAGTTGTCATGCAAAATTAAGGTGATGTTTTTGATAGAGTCTGTTGGCCAGTCTACATCTGGTTCTAAAGAGTTGTTTAGCTACAGTACTGCACCTTATAATAGCCCTGATATAAATCCTGAAGTACAAGTTCCCAGGGTGTGGAGCCTGATAGGTATACAGAGGGCTGGAACCATCTGTTGCTGTATCTCTCCTGGGGGTCAAATGTGTTTGGCCTTCTAAAAGGATTTGTTGGTTTAGACCCCCTCCCCCCACCCCCTCCATCCCCACCCTCATTCCTATAAGATGATTACAAAGAATACTTGCCAGATGGCTGTTAAGCTTCTTCAGGTAACCTGGGGCGCCCCCTGATGGGATTCATCATAACTACAGAGGTGAGAAGCTGGAAATATTAGTCTAGCTCTATAAAATGGCAGGAATACTCATATTTTGAGGTCATAATTTGAAGTCTGTTTTGAAATTATTGCGATGAAACAAACTGATCAGGTTCAGACTTCAATAGGTCCATTGTTCACTCCTGTGAGGAATGTTCAAGATTCAGTATGTAAAAATGGTATCGGGTAGTTTCTGTTCATACTTAATGTTTATTTACATAAAGAGAGTGGGACAACTGGTTGCTGATGGCCTTAGAGTCAGACATGAGGTGTGATTGTTGGGTGTCTTTGGCCGCATGCCTCTGTGGTAGCATTATAAAAAGGGCAAGAGTTCTAATGTTGCAAAGAGACCCAAACTGGAAACCGTATATTAGCTGTTTTAAAATAGTTACTGAATTGCAACTGTATGTCCTGTCCTGTACTACCCTCTCCCAAATAATTTGGGCCATGGTGGCAGAGTGGTTAAAATGTCTCAACATTTTACCACAAACCCTACACCACATGTTTGAATCCCATGTGGAGCAGTTGCCAGGTACTGACAGTTGGCCAGTGGTTTTTCTCCAGGTGCTCAGGCTTTCCACCACCAACAAACCTGGCACGTCCTTATATGACACTGGCTGTGAGAAGGATGTTAAACTATGTTATGTTTATACAGACAATTCTATTTCCTATCTGAAATGTCTACAAACACATTATAAGTCTGTCTCCTACCATACAGGATCCTCTAACCTCAGATTTATGTCTTACAACTTTGATTCATATATCTGTCTCTTGGATCTTTAAAGAGTGCTTCAGACAGAGATTGCTATCAATGTACCTTGGACTCTTGTAACAAATGGGCCATATCTATAGAAACAAAATCCAGCAGCTATGTTGAAAGGCCCTGCCAAACAGTACGTGCTTGTTAGATAGGTCATAACTTAGTAGGATACTTTGCCAAGCCACATTCCAATTTCCATGGATATTGGCTTGACTATAGAATTTTTTTTACATACATCAGATTTGGTTTTTGATGTAGTTTAGGGGGCACCATAATATTTGTAGAGTGGTTTGTTTAGGTGACTGACTGATCTGACAAATTTGTTTAAATCCAAATTGAAGGCCGTTGATTTTTGTTTGGAACCTCTGGCTTTTCTTTCTTGGTGATAGTTACTTATTCAATAAAAATACATTTGTACAGTTTTATATGAACCATCAAAATCATTGTGTTTTTGTGAGGCTATCCAAACTATTTTGAGTTTCGCTTTAATTGAAGGTCAAATTGGTTCTGAAAAAATGGCACTTGAGCCATTAGGTTTCTCCTTTGCAAACAGTTCGTGGCTGTTTACACTTCCTAACATACATGATCGATATTCCAGGGGTTACTCTCAATGTTGTTATATCCACCCCTAGAATATTTCATAGAAAATTACATAAGACTCTGTGTATGACAATAGATAAGCAGGTAGTTTGGGCCTTTGATATACATTAGAAGAGCTGAATATGGTGTATTATAAATTGTGTGACTTTGAAATTGAGAGTCACTCTCTTTATAATCTGCAAAAGAAGGCTCTGTAGGCATGTGATCTGTAATTTTTTGTTCTCATAAATCATCTTCAGTTTTACAATAAGATTGATATAAAGACAGTGAAAATAACCCCTGGAGTATCAAGGATGTTTAACATCAGGCCTATATAGCTGTATAGGTTGTCTTCCTTCAGGACACAGCAAATGCCTATAGTCTTATAATTCTTCAAAAAGCAGGGCCCTATATGCCTTTTGAATTGGAAATTCTAAGTTGTGTATTGGGTGCCTTGATGAGCATACTGTAGTTCCATTATTTTCCAAGGGAAATCATTTGTATATGAATTTACAAATTATTATAATTCCTTTGTGGTGTCGATGAATTTTAAATCTACACATAAAATGTAACTCTGATTTATCAATTGGTAACTTCACCTCCTAATTAAGTGGGAAAAGCTATGGCTACTTACTCTTGGGAATCACCGACCAAGGGCTATTATACAAATGTGTCAGTCCAAAAATTTAATAGAGGTTGTTAAAAATATTCTATATTGAGTTCAGTTCAATTACAATTATAGTTATTAGATGCACTTTTAGAAGGACAGATATATTAAGACATATTAATTTTTTTGTGGTTTAAAATCTAAGTTTCATGTTCAGGGGAGAAAATTTTGTGTTCAGCCAGTCTGCAATTTCAATTGTTACCTGACTCTCTATATAAATGTAAAGAAAGTAATTTCCACTATTGATCGGTCAATAGTTTGACTGTTGATCGATGCTGAACGTTTGCATACGCTTTATTGTTGACACCCTATAATTAATTGTTGATGTCATAAATACCGGCGCATAGGATTGACCCAAATACCATTATTCTTTTGGTGAAAGTCTTTCTCACTATAAGTTAATGATAAGTTTAAGATTGCAGTTCAGGTTACAAAACAGTTGTTTCATGCCTTTTCAGTCAACAGTCAAAACTCTTTTCCCCCGAGGTGTTAGGACCAACCTGAAGAACCCGCCCTCGGGAAACGGTTGGTCCCAACACTTCGGGGAAAAGAGTTTTGACTGTTGACTGAAAAGGCATGAAACAACTGTATACTGTGGGGATTCAACTTGTATAGGAACTCAGTTAAGTTTTGTCAATGGAGAAAATATGGTTCATATTGGTTAAATCGATAACATAGTCGTGGTTCAATGGTTCCATTGTTATGATTGACAGGAACAAATTGGGGGGCACTAGCAACATCTTGAATATATTGGAAGTGAAATTGTGCCCAGATGTCGGACTGATCTAGATGCCAAAAGAAAAAAAAATTAGCAAATGTGGTTAACAAATGGTCTGAAACATAACACATGATGCTATCTGTCAAAAAACTCATTTTCACCCCTGAAAGTTCTTAATGGACTCTTCAAATCTTTGAATTAGAAGAGTTCAAATGTGTCTAAGGGGTGAATGAGTTTAACATCTTAATTAATAGCTGCAAAGCAAATGTTACTCTTGTGCTTATGTTTCCAAAAAGTTTAGAAAATTCTTTTAAGACCTAAATTTCAAGACTTTTCCGCGAGTGTCTGTAGGCCAAATTCCTTTTAAATCATTCAAAATAAAAAGGAAATTCCATCTCAAAATTATAGCTGTTCCGTTAAATTTCTGTTTAATTCACAACATTTTTTCCCAAATCAAATAAGAAATGAAATGTTTTATCCATTCTTCAGCCACAACCAAGTCCCTTGAAATTACTGAATTGAATTATATTGTTAACCTGATATACCTACCACGAGCCACACCCCTTCTCTCCAGCGATATACTGTAATTCTCATTGCATGTTTGCAAGTAATCACTTCACTGCACATGCTGAAGTTTAAAAACATGTTTGTACTGTTTTTGTGCAGGAAGTGGAGAATTTATATTCATCTCAATTTCCCTTTAAAGAACCACTTTAGCATTTCATGTACCCAAGGGATTATGATCATCTGTAATGTACACATTACAACATTATGTAGTTCAGATGGCTTAAATGTAGTTTGTGCCTTGTACATTAAACCCTGCTTTAGCAGACACCTCTGTGTATCGACCACCTGCTTAAAATAAGACCACTTTCTAAACAGGTATAAAGGGCAATTTCATAACAATTTCACCTGTGTATAGAATATTTTAAATTTTAATTGGAATTACTTTTCTCCATTGGGTGGTCTTTTTATACAGGTCTCATTCTCTCCCTAGTTGAGGCTAAACTCATTATAGATTATCTCTCCCTAGTTGAGGCTAAACTCACACTAGATTATCTCCCCCTAGTTTGAAACTTAGACCGATTAACTCTTCCTTGTTTGAAGCTTTGGCTTAATCAAACATGTCGTAGGAACAAAAGTTATCAAGCTATATATTAGTGATTTTAATATTCTAGAGACTGGTGGCCAGTCTAGTATTATAATTGGTTAGACCTCCTACCACTGATGAAGATATCACCAACATAATGGACACTAAGTTGTTTACATTAACTGGCTGCTACATTCTATTCTCCTTCTGGTGTTATTTTAACACAGAAGTGTGCTGTCTGTTAAGCAGTTTAATGGGGCTCTAGACTTTGGTAATATGTTTTCCTTTCAAAAAATTTTTTTCACATCTGTCTTACAGATTAAACATTTTCTTTTGTGACCCTATTGTCATAAGTACATGAAATGTCACATTATTTTATAAGATCTTGTAAATAATGATTGCATATTTATTTCTATTTAAACATTCAGTTGGTTCAAATATTTATTTCTTCAATTTAATTTATTTACTCAACTTTCTCCGTCCTTGTGACCCCTTTCTATGAAAATACTTTGGGAGAAGTGAGGGGCATTGATCCACTGGCGATCAATAGCTAGATCAAGATAAATTTTCTCTCTTTTTAACTACCTTTTCACGAATGATGTGAGTTTCTCTCTCCTTTAGAGCCTCATCTGTTTACACAGACAAGGTGATGGACATGCTAATTGACATCTCCCTGTTCCTCTTTCCCTACCAAACTCACAGATGATCAAGATTAAGTATTTTACCTGTGAGCAATTTGAGCTGTTTGTACAAAGTGAACAGCCTGTATCACACTCCTGATACACCTGACTGCCTGTTTTCATCAATGACAACATTGTCTGAGGAAAACTGACTGAAAAGGTGTGTGTGATATCAGCAGGTGGAAACTTTACAGGTAAATATCAATGTTTACAACATCTGATGTTATTATCATGATTGAACGTTTGTGATAAAAATGATAAAAATCAAGTGGAGAAAATATGCTCTATGTTAATGCTAGCTTTCTATGTTTACTTTTATTAATTACCATAATCTTAAAAGAAAATTGGAAAAAAAATGAAAATGTATTCATTGATGTACAGGATGTCTAGACGTCCTAACAGCAATGAATATAAACGTTTAAGAGATGAGCCAGGTCCTTTATCAATTATGGTGGAGGTACATGTACATGTAGTCTGGGGTGGTTGAGGTGGAGGGGTCACATGTCTGGGGTGGTTGAGGTGGAGGGGTCACATGTCTGGGGTGGTTGAGGTGGAGGGGTCACATGTCTGGGGTGGTTGAGGTGGAGGGGTCACATGTCTGGGGTGGTTGAGGTGGAGGGGTCACATGTCTGGGGTGGTTGAGGTGGAGGGGTCACATGTCTGGGGTGGTTGAGGTGGAGGGGTCACATGTCTGGGGTGGTTGAGGTGGAGGGGTCACATGTCTGGGGTGGTTGAGGTGGAGGGGTCATTAATGCATATGGTTATGCACCATATATAACACATACACTTTTATAGGAAACTTCTGCAATGAGAGTGTGAACAGGGTCATGATAGAAGATTCTCTAAGAGAGGATAGCATGTAAAATAGCTGCTTTTATAGAACAACTGCAGGACCAAGATTTCCACAATCATTATATTCTCCATGACATGAAAGTATTGCTGGCCTTAGGATATTGTATACAGGTATATGGGCCCTCAATCCCTGTGCTTCCAGATCATTGCACACATCTCCCAAACTTACCCCTCTGAGAGCTGGGAGCTTTGGTGCTGCTGAGATTGAATACTAGGTTATCTACCCCTTCTTTGATACCAGAATATCAATTGATACACAAATGCCCTATTTGACCCAATAAGCTCCCTTGTCCCTATAGTATAAGTGTCCCTTCCCTTTCTTGAGGCTACAACAATTCAATTTTACTTCCCAAGTGTTTCTAATGCAGACAGAAGCAATATATATATACTTGGTTTATGAAAACTGTATACAGATATCACAGATGGGTTCTTTGTTTTGTAATTTTGTGAAAAGTTTGTCCAAATCTGGTCCTGTAATGAGTGCCCATATTTTTTTCAATTTTTAAGCACCTTGGGCCCTTATCTGGTGGAATATGGTAGCCACAATGTATATAGAAGAAAAATATTAATGGTTAATTGTCACACAGTACCTTAATTCACCACAATTTTTAAGCACCTTGGGCCCTTATCTGGTGGAATACAGTAGCCACAATGTACAAAGAAAAAAAACATTAATGTTAAATTGTCACACAGTACCTTCATCATATTATACTGCCCTCATCACTCTAGTTGAGCTACAGTAAATAATACTACAGTATGTAAATTATGGCCATTTCAAGGATAAATTATTGGCTATATGAGAGCCTTAAGTGTCTATGCATAAATTTGCCTACTTATTAGGTTGAGCCTAGCTGCATATAATGAATGAAAGGGGCTAACTATTTGTTGGTTTGTGTATGCTGGATTAAAGGGGCTAATTAGGCCCAAAAAAATATGTATGTTTCAGGTACCCCTACCTACCCTAGTTTTTACTTCTGACCCTAGCTGTTTTATCACACTTTTTCAAAACAAAAATGTTGTGTGTGAAGTTTTCAACTAAAATTTTTACGCATGCTTTAAGTTTATCCAGATAAAGTTCAATTACGAATATGGTAATGAGAAATAAAAGACTTCTAGCTAGTCTAAAGCCTGAATGACAAATGACATGTATTAGTAAATTACTCTGTAATGCAGTAATAAAGCCACTCAACTCCCTCCCCCACCCCTCCTAAAACATAAAATAAAAAAATAATATTAAAAAAAATCCTGACTGACCTACCCTATTTTTTCAGTCATGTAACCTGAAACATGCATATAATTTCTTTTGGCCTTATTTGTTGGTTTGTGTATATGCTGGGGAAAAGAAGATCTAGCTGGGTTACAGATGTAAAAATTTCAGTCAACATATCCAAAGATGTCATGTAAATTAAGTGTTACAAATAAATTCATATTTATATGTCAGTATGACAAACAAGATATTGGTTTGTAACCAAAAGTAAAATTTTAATACAAAATATACATGTAGATTTATTGTTAACTGCCAAAAAAAGGCTCTATATTGGAAATAATATTTTCCTAATAATTGCCCAGGGTGATAACAAAAATGACATAGCACTTAATAAGACCAAATTTGGTCTAATATTTCACATAATTATTGCAAAGAATAAGTCGTTAATCAATTTGCAAAAGAAATCCAATAGAGAAACCTACACAGTTTATGTTTTCAGTTTGCATGTAATTAAGATAAGCGATATATTGAGGTCTTAAAAAGGGGGAGGGATGCTTAGGGACGGGGCGCTTATTGGGTTGAATTGGGTAATATTAATGTGCAAGTATTACAGTATTCAACCCAACAAGTGTCCATGTCCCTATACGCGCCTCTCCCCCTTATGAGACCTCAATTTCAATTGCCCATGCATGCATAAAAAGACTAAAACTGTATGGGTTTGCAATGATTTTGTCTTATTTAGCACTTTTTCTTTTTTGTTCCACTTTTTGAACAACCTGGGCGCTTAATAGGTCGAATACAGTATTATATAATATAATACATCATATACAAAGTCCAGGTAGTACCCATCGTTATTTCTATGTAAATGCTACTAAATGGATGACACTAAAACCTTGTAGCTAAAATGTGGAGAGTTTTATGCAGTGATAAACTTGAATCAGAGCAACACAACTTTGGTGGATATTTCAGGATTGATCTTTGATAGCAGCTAGTGCTCCAGCTGCAATGCACGTAAAACTGTGATGTCACAACTACACGTGCACTAAAGAATCCCATTCATTCCAGCATCAATGGTTTGTCATTCAATTACTGAACAAATTACCCGGCTAATTTACCCTGCAGTTAGAGAGAAGGTGGTTACAATCTTTTATGTAACTGCTTAATTTTCTCTTTATTGTGTAATGAACTGGAATACGGTAAAGAACAGAAAAAATGATATCCGATAATATTGTAATAGAGGCAGAATCCAGCAAGAGAATCTATATACATGTATACTCAGTTTAAGTTGTAGAGTGTAGCTTGTTATAAATTTTAATAATTAATATATAAATAATCTTCTACTAAATATTATTATGACATTACACATATTTGTATTGTGATTTCATCAACTTTTAATATAATATGCTTAGAAAAGGTCTTTTCTAAAAAAAAAAAAAAAATTACCATTTCAATGTGGTTTAAAATTGATTTTATAATATCAAACACAAAAATTACTAGACCATCTAACCTTATCCTTGCTGTAAATGAACCCATGTGTCATTTAAAAGCTTCTCGGACTTAAAATGAAAATGAAAATTAAAATGGAGAGTACTGAACCCAAATTTCTTTTATAAACTTTCCTTGCTTGAAGATATTTTATATTTCACATGCAACCGAACATCTACCGTAAATTAACTGGACCCTATCCCACATGCATCCAAATGTCTTTTATACACTCTCTTTTGTTTAGATATCGGCTGTTTTTATGTTTTTCAGAGTTGGCTGTGATTGGATTGCAGCGTGAGTCACCGTCATTGATGGGCTGAAATACGCTGAATAACAAGTCTGCAGGATGGAACGAATTCTAAAAAGTACGGAACTCATTGATCTTCAGCTTTGTTGAACGTGTTTAAATGTCAAGTGCTATTCACAATGATCGGATCAGTATTTTTCTAGTGAAGTCTGAAAATCTACCACCCACCAAAGAGAAACAGATTTAGAAGTTGCTTTGTAAAACATGCTATTGGATTTTTTTGCTACTTAAGGACTTTTCAGGATTTTGAATCACGTTCTGAATCAGAATAAAAGGAAAATTATTTAGAAAACAAAAGAAAAAGAAAATCAGCAAAATGTGTTACGTAATTATAACCTGCCGTTCTCTCGGATGGACATTACTTTCCATCGCTGTGGCGTTAATCATCGTAACATCAGTTGTCTCCCCTTACTGGCTTATCGGAATTCCTACGAGTTACAGACTCGACTCACAGAATGACAGTCTCCAGCAATCGAAAAAAGAAGAATTTATTCCGACTGTTGGAATTTTTAATCGTTGTCGAAAATTACAAAAAGGATTGAGTTTGATGAAGCGTGAAAATTGTGCAACGTTTGTGACGGGATACACCGATCCCAACGATGACTTTCCACATGCTTGGAAAGCTGCTTTAGTGTTCTTTGCCTTAGCTGGACTTCTCTTAAGTTTTTCCATGATTCTCTCCATGATTCTCGCTGTTTTGAGTCTGTTTGTGAGGTCATTCTTTGGAAAAAGTATTTTTACAATAGCAGGACTTGTACAAAGTATAGCAGGTAAGTTCTTATTTCTTGATCTCCAGCTAATTAATTCAGATATTTTTGTCATTATCTTATACATCAATGGCTACATTTTCAGGGGGATGATAATTTGTGATATTGCAGGACATTGCTTTGGTAGATTAATCACTTAAATTTGGCTTGACTATTTTTTTCCCTTCTATATTTCTGATTCTACTAAGGGGAGATAACTTAGTATTAAAGCTTAAAAAGGTCTGATGGCCAGTCATTTATCTGTAATAAAGGTTTTGAGTCAATGATAACAGATAGAATCATAGAACAACAGAAAAACAAGCATACTATTAAGGGAGAACTAATGTAGATTAATCTTAGATAATTCAGGAGTACAAAGACAATTAATGCCCTATGGGCCATTTGTTCTTTTGTTCTTTATTAGATTATATAATTTATTTACTTATTTTTTCGCTCCTTATTTACTTATTTTTTCGGAGCGAATCATTTTGCCATTCTATCCTCAATCTATTAAAATTCCAACTATTATGGTCAAGGACCAAGGTAAATTAATCTGAATTAATTTAAAGAGTCTATCAGATAATTTAAGCCCTATGGGCCTTTTATTATTTTTGGATTATTTACTTATTTTAGGGAGGTGTTAGGAACTGTAAATGATAAGGTTGAAGTTTCCACATTGCTGTAGCTTTATCACAAACTTTATCTCGCACTCTGGTGGCAGCTGTTTATCCAGTATGTATCAAGGTGTTACAACAGTTCCAAAGGTCAGAGGTCAAACTGTACCGATAAAGGGGGGTAATTTCTAAACTTTCTAAACAAGATCTATTCTGAATAGAAGGGCAGATACAAAAGAGTAGGGTTCAATAAGTCTGGTGAAAGGTTATCTCCCTTGGATAAGGGGGTGTAATGAGCTTGATGCCGATCATGAAGTTCCAGATTGGAATTGGAAAGGTTATACTTCCTGGGGTCAAAATGTGAAAGGTCATGAGGTTATATATCAAAATACACAAGTACAAATACAGTCTATATCCACAGGCCTTAGGCTCTATAGATATATGTACACTTCTATAATATATGTGTAATACTGTGTACAAATATAGAGGTATGCTTATGTTTGTAGAGTCAAAAGCCTGTGCTATGTCGATCAGCTGCAATCAAGGTACAAGAAAGATCAATTCGCTCAAATTTTATGAATGAAAGCATTTCCAGTTCATTGATAGTATTTTGTTGTTTGCTATACATTGTATATATACCAGTTGTTATGCTGTATTCACAGTAATTAGCGCCCCTCCCTCTATAAGGGCCCCTCCATTTTTCTAGAGAAGAGTTTGAGTTGAATAAGCGCCTCTATCCCACGGATTTAACAATGTTTTATAACATATGATGCCTCTAACATCAGCACTGTATCCCATATACATGAACTTGTGAGGTTTTTACATGTAAATCACAACATAATAAATTAATGATGTGTCTCAAAGGCTAAAAGCCATATGCATGTTTATCATGTAACAGATGAACATGTCATAATTAAGTACAGAAAGTCAGAAAGAGTTAAGATATAGCCGACATTATTCGTCCATGACTTCTATTTTGATTAAAGATGCTCCACTGCCAACAAATGGTGTTTTTTCACAATCAAAATAAGGAGAAGAGGATTTAGTATTTTTCTTCAGTTACAAAAGTTACTTACTTTACACCATTACCACCACTGAGAAGTTTGAGCATCTAATTTTACTTCAAGTTAAAAATATGAAAAATAATTAATTGCATCCCGAAAAAATTCCGTGGCACTATATCCTATATGGAATGAAGTACTAATTGCGCATGCACCAAAGGCAAAATAAATTATTTTATATTATTTTTTGTATTAATTAGACATATATATACTCGATAATACACCAATTATTGTTCAAATAATGAATATCATTTATGCTCTGTCGGCGGTGGAGCATCTTTAAGTCATAAGCACCCTCCTTTGTTAAATGCCATGGGTTTCTAATAATGGGGAATACAATATACAAGAATATTTGAAAAAACTTTTTTTGCAGAAATTTAAGAGACCTTTTTCTTATTCACTACTTTCACTTTCAGTATATTTTATATGACTTTGTTCCAGGGTTGTTAAGTGTCCTTGGACTTGTGATTTACCCAGCAGGTTGGGGATCAGACCGGATCAACCGACTGTGTGGGGAATACGCTAACCCCTACATCATTGACCGATGTGAATTAGGTAAGGCCCTCTGTGGGAAATATGCTAACCCCTACATCATTGACCGATGTGAATTAGGTAAGGCTGTATGTGGGGAATACGCTAACCCCTACATCATCGACCGATATGAATATGCTAACCCCTACATCATTGACCGATGTGAATATGCTAACCCCTACATCATTGACCGATGTGAATATGCTAACCCCTACATCATTGACCGATGTGAATATGCTAACCCCTACATCATTGACCGATGTGAATATGCTAACCCCTACATCATTGACAATGTGAATATGCTAACCCCTTATCATTGACCGATGTGAATATGCTAACCCCTACATCATTGACCGATGTGAATATGCTAACCCCTACATCATTGACAATGTGAATATGCTAACCCCTACATCATTGACCGATGTGAATATGCTGACCCCTACATCATTGACCTATGTGAATATGCTAACCCCTACATCATTGACCGATGTGAATATGCTAACCCCTACATCATTGACCGATGTGAATATGCTAACCCCTACATCATTGACCTATGTGAATATGCTAACCCCTTCATCATTGACGGATGTGAATATGCTAACCCCTTATCATTGACGGATGTGAATATGCTAACCCCTACATCATTGACCGATGTGAATATGCTAACCCCTACATCATTGACCGATGTGAATATGCTAACCCCTACATCATTGACCAATGTGAATATGCTAACCCCTTCATCATTGACCGATGTGAATATGCTAACCCCTACATCATTGACCGATGTGAATATGCTAACCCCTACATCATTGACCGATGTGAATATGCTAACCCCTACATCATTGACCGATGTGAATATGCTTACCCCTACATCATTGACCTATGTGAACATGCTAACCCCTAAATCATTGACCGATGTGAATTAGGTAAAGCTGTATGTGGGGAATACGCTAACCCCTACATCATTGACCAATATGAATACGCTAACCCCTACATCATTGACCGATGTGAATATGCTAACCCCTACATCATTGACCGATGTGAATATGCTAACCCCTACATCATTGACCGATGTGAATATGCTAACCCCTACATCATTGACCGATGTGAATATGCTTACCCCTACATCATTGACCGATGTGAATATGCTAACCCCTACAACATTGACTGATATGAATTAGGTGAGGCTCTACCTCATGTATTTCAGGAAGGAGAAAGTGATCAAAATAAGAGCACCCCTCCCTATCCCCTTAGTGATAACCGATAAAGTTTGTGCAGGATTAGTATCTCCAGTGGTGATGGAAGGCAACTCTCTACCCGCTGAAATGATGTTTGCGCAGGATATTGAGCTTTTGATACATTCCATCACAAACAGATGCAATAATCCTGCACAAGTTTTATCAGGTATCACGTTCTACGAGAATGAATCCCGCTGCGAATGAGGCACCATCATAAATTCTGAGGAAAAGATCATTATGATTGACATCTTCAATATTGTGAATTGTAGATTTCACTGAATGATAATCATTGACATTTAGTTGTTCTTAATAAATGTTACCTTTCTGTTTTCAGGTTGGTCTTTCTATCTGTGTGTCGTCGGAACAGTCCTTGTTTTTCTCTGCTCCATTCTTTCCATCCAAGCGGACCATTCCACTACGAGCAGAAAGGTTGAGGAGGAAGTCTTAGAAGGAAAAAATCTCATTTGTGTCATATAAGTAACCTCACTTCACAGATTTTTTTTTAAAGGGATGAGATTCTTTTTTTTTTTTATTTAGACAATTTTCTGATGATATTTAGACAATTTTCTTCATCAGAGAGTGAAAATGTAGAGAAACTTGCAGCATTTGAACAGTGTTCTATAGAACTTATCGTTCTTATTGACAATATCAAATAATAAAGTGGTAATCTTATTTTAAGGTTTTTTAGCTAGACTATTTGTTGTAATTGATTTTGCTAAATTCCATTTCTTATTGTCATTACTCTCAAAATTTATCATCTACAATAATTAAAAGAAACCTGTAAGAATTTATTTGACAAACTTGTGTTAATTGATGTATGAAAATATCTTTTTTTGCCAAATTCTATTTGCAATTAAAGCCTAATTGATATGAAACATTATTTAACATTATTTATTAAATATTTAAGTCTTGCATCCATTTACAGATTTACATTCACATAACCATTATTCTGCATTTGCATATTAGAGAGTTATCTGCCCTTGAGGGTTGGTATTGATAGTAATAACATCATGTGTTTGCGAGCGTATACGTAATGTCATAGTTTTCAGAAAAAAATGAATATTTTGTTCACAAGGTAGTCATAGTAGATACCGTGACCTAAGGAAGATAACTCTCAGTGTTTGGAATATACAAAGCTGGAATATAATTATACAAATATGCATTTTGGATTGACGCTTACCAATTAACACAAAAATTTTCCACGAGATATAATTGATGTACCGGGGGGGTTACAATAACGATGTTAAAACACTACAAATAAGATTACCACCAAAATCAGTGCATTTATATTCAGAGTATAAGATATGTTTCAAAACCATGTCACATTAATTCTTTCTTAATTATGTAAATATATATTTGTTCTAGTATACATGTAGATATCATTTGTGTATGAGTTATGTGTTGTTCATTGCAGCATTTATACTTACATACTTGATCCAATTATAGTGCATAATTATGGTCCTTCACTCATTCCCCCCTAAAGATACATTTGGACTCTTCTATTTCTATGACGAGAAGGGTTCATTTAAGAAATACAGGGGTGAATGGGTTTGAACAAGTTTGAATATAACATGTTGGGCCCATTATAGAAAGTGTCTTGAGGTGACTTCAATACCTATATATTAATGAAATAGTGCTTTAATTTGGTTTGTACTGATATCATTGTTGATACTATATAAAGAATTTGTAGAGCTAAAGGTATAGTGCCTCTGATGTTTGTATACATATATGCATGTTATAAATCAATTTTGATGGCGAAAGTGATACATTTGATATAACTAAGGTCATCCTCGATACTCAAGGGGTTACTATCACCGCTGACATGTCCACCCTCATCTTTGGTACTCCAGGGATTACTATCACTGTCATTATATTCAGTTTTGCTTAGACATATTCCAGTAGTGGATGTTTTGACAGTGATCATAACCCCTGATATTACAAGGATGAGCTGAGGTATAATCACCATTAAAGTATCACATGTATGATAAACCTAAATTCTGACAACATTGATAATATCATAATATCAAACTATATGAACTCATTCATATGTTATTAAATTGGCTGCTGGAATTGGTCAGTGTATACGTAGTTAATGGTACTTTGATAATAAACTGATACTTTAATATGGATTTAGATGATATGCATGGTACCTGTATGCGTGGTTTTTGCATATTACAGATTTATCTGCCCTTATTGAGGTATTGGTTGTGACATCATGTGCTTGCAAGCATGGTCTAAAACTTCATAATTTTCTGTAATATGCAAAGACAGAATATATTCCAGTTGATCTACATTTAACTCAAAAGGAAAGAGAAGAAGCATGATCTCATCTTTTAAGTTTACAAAATAAGTTAGCATAAGATCTTTAGGCATATTATCTGGAGAAGGAAGGGAGGTAACTCTCACAGTTGTATAAGGTATCATACTGTATGCCACATTTCTCCAAAAAGATGTGTCATTCATCATCTACTTTATTTTTGATACAGGTGTAGCGATATTATAATAACTACATAAACATACATGGTGGAGTCAACCATTAGCATATCTTAGTACTCTCACTTATCAAGCATGCACAAGTCTTCCTTTTTACTGTAAAAACTTTTCATTTTTTCTTGGAAAATTGGTATACACTGTATGTATTGCATAAGCCGTTTTTGTGACATGCATTTTACTAAAGACTATTTACATGTATATGTATATTCGAGCAATGTTGTACAAATGCTTTAATTTATCATTGAAAAGAGGTATATTTTCACAGGGACCTGGCAGATATTTCTAACCAACAGTATTTATATGGACCAGTATGTTACAGTATCTAATATATATATATATATATATATATATATATATATATTGTATATATAAATACTGTTGGTTAGAAATTTGTGTCAGGTCCCTGTGTATATTTTCATGGAAATGTGTATTGCCTTCCCAAAATATTGTGCCATAAAACATTTACAGCATTTAATTACTCAATTAGCTAGTAGGTGGATATATGTGTATGTGTGTAAAGTTCCTGTGTAAAGTCTTGGTCTTATAATAAATAAACTGTTGTAGCCTATATATTATATTCAAATGATTCTTATGATGTTAGTAGTTTAAAATTACCTTCATTTTCTGAATTCTCAGTTTGATACATGTATCAATGCATTCTCGGCTCCCATCGGCTGTCAAGCTATCGCTATACCAACTGACAGAGTGAAAGGAGGGGAAGTAACTCTGGTGGATGAGAATGGTATCAATACCAAACACAGACATTTTCTCAACTTTGTAACATCTCGCTGTATTTTTGCAAATAGAAATTCCACAAAAATATTCCTCAATAATGAGTTCAATCATGAAAGAATGTTTATAAAACAAAGATGACATTTTAAACATCAATATTTAGTTTTAATATTCAGGTCAGAAGGTCAAATGTCAATTAGGTCACTGTGAATAGAAAGTTCATTTCTACATAATATGATAATACTGTAAATACAATAAATATTTTTGGCCATTCAAGCTCAAACTTTATATGTACAAATACTTTACGGAAAAAAGTGCTTGCTTATGATTGCTTTTAAACTTGGGAAGGTCATGAGTCAAGGTCACTGTTACTATAAATAGAAAATTTGCTTCTGTGAAATAATTGAAGTTGCATGTAACACATCCACTCACTGCCTTGGAATATAATTTTGGTATTTTGATAAATGATTAACTAAGTCTTTCTCCCCTGAAATTTCACAATGGACTGATCTTGTCTTTAATTTGGAAGAGTCTAAATGCATCTCCAGGGGTGAAGGAATTTACAGAACATCCAATGATTGTTAACCTTTTATTAGAAATAGCTGCAATTGTATACAATTATACAGCAGATTTGGACCATACCATTTTCATTAAAAGGGGGTGATGTAAGTCAACATGTACATAAATTTTAACTCCTTAATACCTACCTCCAGAGAAAAAATGGAAGAGACTAATATCATTCCCATACATATTGAAAAATGGAAGAGACTAATATCATTCCCATACATATTGAGAACAAAGTTACATGTATATTTCTATAAGTTTACTTTATATATATTTGCATTGCATGTGGATTAGCGTTTGTATTTCTCAAAATATAAATAAACAAAGTAAAAATGGGATACTTGTATGTTGTTTTTATTTTGTATTTTCTCTTATACTGAGGCAAGTTGGTATAATGTAAATCAATTCACGAAATACACATGTATGTAAAATTTAAATGCTGCTAGTTATAAAGCACTGAATAGAAAGTAACCAAATAAAGGCCATAATTAATCTTCAATATTCCAGGGGCTACTATCAATGTCGTAGTAAAAACGAAAACATTTCAGGAGAAAAAAACCTGACCAATCACAGGCTTACAAAGACTTTCCTTTCAAAGATTATAGGGAGCGACGCCCAAAGCTTCAAAGGACCAGACTACAGGGTACCGGTACCGCTGTCTCGTCTGTTGTCGTATACAGAGCTTTCAGATTTCCTATGACACATATATTCCTAGGCCGGATTGAATTTACGACAGTGATAATAACCCCTGTAATATTGAGAGTACCTAAAACAATACACCCGTTTTCTGTGAAACTAATAAGTATACACATTTATCTTAGATAATGGCAGCGACTTAACGTCTCTGATAATCGTGACTCTGGTTTAATTTGATTAAAACACTTTTTTTTGAACGGAAGGGAAACTGCGTATATTAACTTTGTATTCGTAAAACGGCTAGTTGGATAGGATGACTGAAGTTATATTTCATGCAATTTTCACTGTGACAAATAAATAAAAACATACAGTGTTTGGATATGAATGCATATAAGATAGTTCAGATCCATAAAAACGCCAACATGCAAATGTACACCATTGAGATAGTGGAGAATATAAATGCTGGATAAAATATGCATTTGAAAGAACCACAGGGTCAACTAAGCATTGCTGTAAACTTGCTTATTGCTTATTTTAGCACAATCAAATTTCATGATAAAGTTAATTTTTAACACGTTAGCTAAGTGTGCATTCGAATTAATTGTTTACTATAATCATAACTGGCGCATAAAGCACTAAACGTATTCCACACCCATACTGTAATGCAACTATATGTATCTACAGCAAGTGACAGATGTTTTAGCAAAAATAAAGATTCAATGCATACAAATTGAAAAAATGTCAATACTCAAGTTTAGCAATCGCATAAGGGAGACAACTTCATATTACCTAAGATTTGTCTGCAATAACAATTGTCAGAGTTATCCCCCATGCATCTCTCTGTGAAGCGTAACTTAAGACACAATATACGTAAGTTTTAAGTTTTGTTTGAAACACAAACATTTTTATAAAAAATTTACCACGTGTTCTCTGCATTAAATGTTGACTAAAGCCCGGTAATGCATTTCTGAGACCAACTGTGAAGCTTCGGAAAAATACTGTTTCAAGGTGGCAGGCATGTTTACAAAGCGGTTATCGACGGTTCGATATCATAGGTTTATCTGCACGGAATGATGTCATAATACACGTCTTTCATCTTTGTTCTAGGTCATTAGTACAATGTTCGATCATTGTAAATGTCTGTGATTCCAAGAAAGAATGAAAAGTTACGTATATTGGACCTTTAAAGGGATAGTATTGTAAGGTAGATCAACGTTTGTGTATTACCAATTATGAAAACAGCATCTATTATTAGTTATAATAGAAAATAGAACCCTTATTGGACGGACCGCCGGATCCATACATCTCCATATCATAGTTTGGAACGAAAATCCTTCTACCTTGCGGATTACCATATTTATTGTCTCTAATGAATAGACTGGTCCTGTCAATAGATCGTTTGGAATGTTCTGGAAAACCATGGTTACATGCTATCGTAATTCAGTGAACCACATGATGCATTAATACATCCTACTCCTCGATATTCTAGGGGTAACTATCACTGTTGTTAGATTCCAGGAGTGGGTATAACAACCAGTTATGGTAGTGTTATAGTATTGTATTGGAATGAGTGATGAAACGATCTAGTTGTGGGCAAAGGGGAAATAACTCTAAATCACATTTGGAACTTTGGAACTCTTTTGTTGTAAAAGATAGAAAATTAAGAAGAATAAAAGGAATCCAAAATGAACGGACGTGTTTTATTCCCCAAACATATGAAGCAACACACAACATGGTGGAGAATCCGAATTTAATAGATGTTACTTGCAGTACTCCTAACAGTATGTTTACTTCAGGCTGTGACCCCATTTCGCACCTCGACACACCAATTCGATGGAGTGACCATGCTGACGGGATCACGGAGAACAACGTTAACCGCTATCACGCCATGGCGCGAAACGGAATGAACGGTGCTGTGACAAATACTGAAATGCCATGCCCTGATGACCATCCAAATATGAATATGCTACCTCGTCCATATTTCTCACAGACTCCCGACGGGAACCCGGGGTACAGTTTACCACAGACAGATTTCCCTCAACCAGACGGTAATTATAATGTTCACGTTCCCGCCCATAATTCATCA
The DNA here is from genome assembly GCF_041381155.1 of Argopecten irradians. Classification (NCBI taxonomy): domain Eukaryota; kingdom Metazoa; phylum Mollusca; class Bivalvia; order Pectinida; family Pectinidae; genus Argopecten; species Argopecten irradians. The sequence continues at coordinate 18,508,395 of NC_091146.1, forward strand.
CGTGGCCATGGAGTCGGTCCGACATTTATCATTCGAGACGTCGTCCCTGATAAACATTTAAAATTTTCCGGATTCATGAATGAAGATGGAGAGAAGTTTTTGCGTGAGTTTCACAGTTATCTCACACTCTCTGGCCTAGTTGATAACCATGAACAAATTATAGCGTGTTTTCATTTGAGGCTACAAGGCCCTGCCTTGGTCTGGTTTGACACGCTCACTAGTAATCGGAGACTGTCATGGCCCCAGATTGAGGCCAGCTTTCGCCAAGAGTACTGTGGAGACAATCCAGCCCTCATTGCTGAGGAGGCCAATTGGCATCATTTGAAACTTCATGCCACAGAAGCAATTGAGGAGTATCATGCAGTAAAATGAACGGACGTGTTTTATTCCCCAAACATATGAAGCAACACACAACAGTAGGAAAATTTAAAAAAAAACACTTTTGTATATATACATGCATGTATCAGTGAAAAAGAATAGTTATGAGGAAATATGACCTCGCCACCATCTTCTTGCCTCCAGTGTGAGAACGGATCTTCTGGATGTTAACTCTAGCTTGAACTAACCGATCTCCAGCGTATATGTAACCAAACCTCATGCTCGCACACCAACATGCATAGGTCTATTTCACTGCAAGGTGAAAAGTCGAAGCAAAATGTCTTGCAGTGATGGGAAATAGATCTTTCAAATATCCATGGACCCAGCATGCTATCACATCCAGGAGGAAAAGGCATCATTCAAAGCAAGTCTGAGAGATTGCATCCGCGATTGGTCGTCAATGAGTAACTGATGTCGTGGTAGCGTCTTTTGTATAGACATTGGACGTTCATCGCCGCGCGGCCAAAGATGTGAACAAGGCATATATAAAAAGACGGTAGCACATGAGAATAATTTGTACTTAGTTGTTACAGGATAGAAGTTCTCTGCTGCAGAGCTCATTTTGATGACAAAGACAGATATGGTAGCATGGAAAGGTAACAACATGGTCTACAAAACAAATCACCACAGACAAAACGATATGGCTGAATGAAACCTCTTTACAAATAACAGACAAAACTATATGGCTGAATGAAACCTCTTTACAAATAACAGACAAAACGATATGGCTGAATGAAACCTCTTTACAAATAACAGACAGAACGATATGGCTGAATGAAACCTCTTTACAAATAACTTTAACGTAAGAAGCTTTAACCAGCAACATTCTAATGTCGCATACCAAGTATTTAGGCATGATATATAATCAAAAACGCGGATAGGACATGACTAAAATGAAAATCTACACAAGGCATTGTGGAGGTAAAAAAGGAAATAAGAACACAGCAATGTCAGGAAGGGATGACTTTGAATTCATTGGTACTTTCCATCAATTAAAACGTTTCATAACACTTTTATAACTTCCTTTCACTGCAGTTAAATCATTCAACAACGGAGACACATTTAAACGGTTCTGATTTAAAGGCCCACTACCTTTCCGGAGGAAAACATAAAGGCTTCTTAAAAACATTAATGACATTAAAAATATATACCAATGGCCTAAGATGAGGTTACAACACCAAACATAAGCAAGATTTCCTGCGTAATGTTTGATAACAGTGGAGAGTTATTTCGCTGTTTTGCCGTCTGGCGCAGTGATAGTCAACTACCGCGCGGTATTTAGGACGACGGCGGGAACATAAGACGACCCGCGTTATGAAAATTAACATTTTATTTATTTTAATCAAATTGTTCAGAATGTGATGACACGTGTAGTATTAACGGTAAGTTAATAACTTTAGAGACTATACAAAAATATCGATCTCGTTTTACTTTCCCATTTTAAAAATTAAAAGCCGTTTCGGAAAGGTAGTGGGCCTTTTAAATGCCGGAAGAGTTCATTATGAATTTTCAGGGGTACATATACAGGAAAAATAAATTCAGAGAATCAGGAGTGGCAGTGGAAATAGGATGGATGTGGTCGACAGGTGTTCATTAGGAACAGTCGCCAGTGCTGCAACTAGGAGTTGTTAAGTTACTAGACATGTCTAGTACTGATAAAATAGAACTAAAAACAATGTGCAAGCTTTCACAGAAAGAACGAAGGGAATAATACCAACGGGAACAAAACTCACTGCATGCACTGTCAGACTAAGTGATCTAAAATGGACAAGATTGTGGTATGTTATGGTGGATATGCATCCGGAACACCTCGGGGAATAGATATTACATGTGTATTCTCACGATAATACCCGATGAGTTCAGGATGGTTGGATATGAATACTACAAACTGATTTTTCCTGAGACCACTGAGACAACACTGCGAACGAACACAGTGTTTGGTATTTCACAAAAAGAAGAAACTGGTCATGGTGGAAATTACTAGCTGGCCATGGGTAATAAAGGACAGCACACGATCAAGAGAAAACTGACTAAGATAGAGAATTCGAAGTTTGTAAGAAGATAACGAGAAAAGAAGAAACTTCCGTGCTGAAGGAGGTTATGAGTGTTAAAATAATTGTTTTTTTTCCGAGTATGCAAGATTTATTTGCAGTCACGGTTTTCTTCGAACTTATTTAAAAGTAGCGGGATTGTAAATTGATATTATCATAATTGTAAACGTCGAGGAATGAGAGAAAATATTCTTTCATACCTACACGTGTAATACTGGCTGGTCTAGGGCAATATACTCATGTCGCCTGAGGCTGTATTGCATGGCTACCCATGCAATAAAGCCTCGTGACGTCAACAAAATCTCTATTTCCTCGGTAAAATTTTTACATTTTTTCAGAAAATTGACTGGTTTTACTATAAAAGATGCAAGCAACGGAATTTGTGTTGAAAATATCACGTAATTTTTCATGTATGGAAATTGACTTCCAGTCGTGGATTTTTTCGAATTTATTTCAAAATGGCGGGATGTTATAGTTGTAAAATTGCAATAAAACGTCGAGGTATGAAAGAAAAATACTCTTTCATAAGTGGATATGAAGGATAGGGATATTCTACCCTCGGGATCACAAAATGTTGCAAAACCCTCGGCAAGCCTCGGGTTTTACTACATTTTGTGACCCTCGGGTAGAATATCCTTATCCTTCATATCCACATGTGAAAGAGTCTTATACTCTTTCATATGTAGGTATGAAGGACAGGTGTATTTTACCCTCGGGGCAACAAAACGTTATAAAACCCTCGGCAAACCTCGGAGTATCTCGGCAAACCTCGGGGTATTACAACAAGTTGTGACCTTCGGGTAGAATATCTCTATCCTCATAGAATATCGTGGTAAAATGAACACCATCATAAAGTGGCTTCTTCAGAAGTCTTTTCATCTAAACATAAATAAAGCATGAAAAGTGAACTATAACAGTGCATAAAATCTGTGTTGTTGTAAACTCGTTTAAAGCACCACACATGTTTATCTACATCTTTGAATGATCTTCACCACAGCCCACTTTCATTGAGTGGGGGCCGTGTTGGCCGAGTCTCGACATATTACCACAAGCCCTCCACCTCCGGGTCGCGAGTCCGAATCTCGTGTGGGTCAGTTACCAGGTACTGACTGCTGGTCGGTGGGGTTTTTTTTTCTCCGGATACTCCGGTTTTCCTCCACCAACAAACTTGGCACGTCCATACATGACCATGGCTGTTAATTGGACGTTAATCTTATAAAACCCAAACAATTGATTTTCAATTGATGACTTAAGAAAATATAGCATGTCAAAAATTTCGCCCATTTATATGACACATTTAAACTTTTTTATGAGTCACTAGTTAAACCACTACCTTTCCGAAACGTCCTTTATCATTTCTTTTTAATTCGAATGTAAAGCGCGATTGATAATTTTGCCGCAAAAATTATTAGCTTATCATTTATAATACACCTTCTATGGAATCAATCTGATTAAAATCAGCTGTTTGATACTCCGCTAACTACGTGCTCCGCTACAAACATCTGACAGTAGCCCATCGAGGTCACCGTCCCGCGCGACCATCGAAATTAAGAATATCATTAAAACATCGACCAATCAGAATTCGTTTGTAGCGGAGCACGTAGTTAGCGGAGTATCAAACAGCTGATTTTAATCAGATTGGTATGCAATATAATTCTATGAAATCGGATCTTATATTAGTTTTCACATATCTGGCCGTCTTAAATGTTTCCCGCCGTCGTCCTAATTACCACGCGTCACATGTACAGCTGACTATCACTGCGCCAGACGGTAATTATATAAATCAGTGAAATGATTACATGTAGGGAATCTGGTATTTGATTGGAGTTGTAACCCCATTTTAGGCCATGATCATATACTTTCCCATGTTATTCTAGATTTCAAGAAACTTTTATCTTTTGTTTCGGAAAGGCAGTGGACCTTTAAATGGATTTATATTCTTATTGGTCCAAGGATGTTGTATATTGACCCATATGTAGGTAGAAATTTCTTTGGAACCTATGTAGGTACAAATACCCAGGGAGCAAAACTTAAAGGTTTCTTAAAACATTAAAAACATAAAAAAAATACATATCGATGGCCTTAGATGAGGTAGCAACACTAAACATATGCAAGATTTCCTGCGTAATATATGATAAATCTGGAGATTCATTTCGCTTTTTTGCATAGTAGTCAACTACCGCACACAGGGGGCTGTAATACGCCGATTCCGGGATACAAGGAACTCTTCTGGGTAGGAGGTAGAAAACGTTGATTTGGTCATGTGACCGCGAAAAAATTTATAGACTGGTTCCCGCCTCAGTTACCTCCCTTGCGTACGCTTCACTGAGGACCGGTAGCGAGTAGCCATCTTGAGTGAGAATTCCAACTCCAGAGTAGTGCGCATCATTGTTGCGCATGATATGTCATCATGGAGACGGCTACTTCCGTTAAGAGAAAATAACGTCATTAACGTCGTTTAAACACTTTAATCTCTGTTAGCACGAAATAGATTGTAAAACTTAAGACCTTATTTACTTTTGTTTATATATCGTTCAAATAAATTATTTATTCTTTACGTGAAGATCCGTCGCTTCGTGCGTAAAGGGGTTTCCCACGTCTAAAAAAAGTGATGCCTGTGAACCGGATATGTAGATTGACCAATCAGAAAAATCATCATGGTTACCCGCTACCGGTCCCTAGTGAGCGGAGCGCAGCCTGGCGGGAGAGTAGAGAACTAAGGGAAGGGAACCAGTCTAAAAAATTTAGGGCACATTTTTCTGTCATGGCGGTGACACTTATAGGCAGAGAATACCAATGTCCTGGCAAAGGTCATAGTCGGTAATACTTGCTCGATAACGGAACTAAGATAAACTGTTATGTTTTGTGTTTCTTATTTGTTATCAATTTTTGGGAAAATACACCAAGGTAAGTTATGAAATATTTGTGAGTGAGACGTCAGATACCGCTGATTTCCAACTGCTAGGCGACAGCTCCATTTGACAGGGATGAAAATGTTCAGCCGATTGGCTGATTTCACCCATTTTGACTTTCAGAAAATAGGTTCCTGGTATATGGAATTCCATATAATTTTACCCCGAAACATAAATTTCAGCCTTTTTCAGATTTTTCCATTTTCATCTCTGATTGATGCCGTAATTTACATGTCATTTCGTATAAAGTATCTAAATTCAATTATCGTGCATATTTAGATTAAATTTAATACAATATGTTCTGATAATTAATGTTAAATGTTCTATCATGATATGTAATTTTCCACCCGTGTTCAATCATTACATATGACGCCATTTTGTTTCAAATGTGCTCTAAATTAAGTCACGTGGTGATGAAAGTCACATGACTAAACTGACTGAATGTTGTATCCCGGAATCGGCGTAATAATGGGTTTAGTCAGAGATATTCCGATACGTTTTAATATTCAAATTTTCCGCGAAAAAAACCCGTATCGGAATATCTCTGACTAAACCGATTGAATTACATTGCAGGGGAATTCACTCTAATCGCTCTCCACTAGGACGTTGCTTTCGATGTCGGTAATTTTGGATTAAACTATTGCGTTTGACTAAATAGACATCGTTCATACGCTTTTACATGGTATGTGTGTGATTATGGATTATCGGATGACTGATGCGTGACTATGACTCTAGGAAAAAAGGTATACTATTGTGAAAAAAATAACTTTAATCGAGGCGGGGGTAAAAATTCCAATATGGCGACTGTCGTCCCTTTCTGAAAAAAAAATCACATGACTGTCACATATATTCATCAGTCCATCCACCAAATACCACAAAAGTATGACACCATCCATTTTCATTGAGTTAGCCCCCCTGTGCTACCGCGCGGTATTTAGAACGACGGCGGGAAACATAAAACTACCTGCGTTATGAAAAATAACGTTACGTTTTATGTTATTTTAATATTTTTTCCCGATGATGATGACGAGTGTAGTATTAACGGTAATACATAAAATATGTAGCTTTTGCGACTCTGCAAAACTATCGATCTCGTTTTACGTTTCCCATTCTAAATTTTTTTTGCCTTTTCGGAAAAAGTAGTGGGCCTTTAAAACATGTACATGTACAAGATGCACACAGAATGAACCCATGGCTCGGTACGGATGAAATATTTAACAGACGCTAGCCACGAACCTTTAATTGCTCAGATCTCAGCCCACAAGATTATTTCTGCCCAAAGGCGAAGGCAACAAAAAAGTATATACATGTACGTTGTCATGAATAAAATATCCATCCTCGCCGGACGTCGGTTCTTGAGAGGTAAATTACGCACGAGAGGTCATTTGAAGGAGAATTTCAAATCAATATGACCGGTAGCACATCCTTCCTGGCGCGTTACAGGTGTAAGTTTTCAAGCTGGCGTGATGAGAATGATCGATGAGTAAATGCGTTATATATGCGTTACCTGTAGATGTGTTCCACATGTTAGACCTCCCAAACTTCTGAAAAGCTCAAACACGTCATACTGTTGGCAATGGGAGGATGTTAGGTATTTTGTTTTATATCTAACGGTCCAAAAATAACTTTATTTAAAAATAATGTTTTACAGTGCAGTTCTTTTGCTAAAAGAATAAACCTAGATACGTTTTAAATAATGTTATTTTGTATGACTATTTATCCTACATATCGCTGTTTTGCTGTCTGGTGCAGTGATAGTCAACTAGCGCGCGGTATTTAGGACGACGACGGGAAACATAATACGAATTGCGTTTTGAAAAATAACATTTTATTTATTTCATTATTTTTTCAGAAGTTGATAATGAATGTAATGTTAACGGTAATAGCTTTCATGTGATTTATGACACTATAATGAAAAAATATTGTTGCTATTGAATGTTTTGTTTACTGTCATTTGGCACTCAAACCAACCTCGAAAATTCAGTTTTTATTCATTATGTTTCATCACTATCTACTTAGTTTTGAATTCGATGATGACATATTTGTATTTCTCTATCTCCGTTGCTTCCCTACATATATCAAGTCATATTTTGTGTAAAAAATGAGGATGGTTGATATATAACGAGACTTGCGAGAATAGAATCAATACCATATTCAACACCACAGTTTTGTGATACCTGTGTCTTTCCAAATATGTGAATTGTTTCAAAGATAAATAAATTCGCTGTGCTGCTAGTTTGTTTTCTTGTTTATAGCCATCATGACCCCGTTTATTTGTCGTTTATTCCAGCGTGTGTTTATTTTGGACTTAATACTAAAATATGTGCTTAAGTATCTAAGAATTGTATAAAATAACAAACAAAAAGATACATATTTGATTTTTTACTGTACTATCTTTTGGCTCTCATTAACAAAATACACGTATATATACAAAGCGTCCCAAAATTTTTACTTAAATTTTCTTTCTTTTTACATTCATATGCTTATCTATAAATACAATAAATCTTTGGAAATTCTTAACAAAACCAATTGAGTCCTATTTGTTAAGCGTGAGTGTTTTACATATTAAGTGAAGCGTTCTGCAGGTTTTGGCAAATAAAAACATGATAGAACTTCTTTATCAGACGATTTAATTCACGATTAAAAAAGTTATCCTGCTTAAACTTATCAAAAGGTTTATAATTTAATGGGTATATTTGTATGTTTTCCTTCATACAAAATATTACGCATTGTCTCCATGGGAGAAATAGTCAACACGTACACATACCTTCATGTTACTCATATTGCAACTTAATTATAATCCTTTGTGTTCTATAAACTTAAATTTGCATATTTACAAAATATCACGCTGCAAATCAACTTATTTTCATGGCGAATAAATACTTACATCGTTTAACCGGTTATTTTCGCGGGGATGATATTTTCGCATTTTGCGGGTCATTGGTTGATCGCGGTCATTGCGAAACCTTGAGGATTGGTTGAGTCACATATATTGTTAAAGCTAGATCGCGAAAAGGTTAAAACCATGAAATTTAATTTCATCGTTTTGAGTTCAAGTAGGGAAAATTTATACGCTATACGGTAACAATACGCGAAATGGAATCGTACGCGAAAAGAAGTTGGTGTGCAGTATGTAGGGTGTACAGACATTTGTGTTCATTGATTGCTATAGAGAGTTTGTATAGGAAAGGCGCTTGTAAATAAGTACCTTGCATAGTTTGTAAATATTTTTTAAAATATTCCTGATAAGTAAATGAACTATCAGGATATATATTGTGTATTAACTTTGAACAAGATCAGAGATAACATAGAAGTTAATAACAAAAGATATTTTGATTCTATTCCCCGCGACGCTTGACTTGGATATAAACATCGCCGGTATGGAAACCCTTGTTCCTCACGACAAACATGGTTTTTATTACAACACTGATTTATATGAGAACAAACTGCCCAGTAGGGGGCGCAACATTTGTAGGTGGAGCTACATTCGAGTCCACTTTCACATTGGTAGTCTGCGTAGCAAGGGAAGCCAACTGCCCCTCGTGCACAGCGCGGGTCCGTCCCCTCATGCGCGAGATAACATTCTTCACTACAACACTCCGAGTCCGACATACAGTTCTCGTTTGACCATTTACATCGTTTATAATTACCTGAAAGGAAACAATAAAAATGAATGTAACAAGTAATTTGAAAATGCATATTTTATAATAGGCTGCAGAAACGTATTGCTTTGGGGACTAATTTCAATCACGTTAGTTTGAATAATTTATGTCCTATTAACAGCCAGGGTCATGTAAGGACGCCCTCCCTTGCATGCAGTGTGTAGCGTGTGTGAAGTGCGAGGTGCGTGTTTTAGGAGACTGCGGTATGTCCGTGTTATGTCTTCCTGTATACTGGAACTCTTGTCCCTTTTATAGTGCTATAACACTGAAGCATGCCGCCGAAGACACCAAGCAACACACCCCACCCGGTCACATTATATTGATAACGACCTAACCAGGCGTTCAACTCCCGGTAAGCTGAGCGCTAAGCAGGAGCAGAAACTACCACTTTTATTGACTTAAGTTTGATTTGTTGATAGACTTGTTACCTACCTTACCAATTTTCTTCGTTGTATTATCAGAGCGAAGCCTAGCATATACATGTAGTAGAAACTGCATGCAATCCACTCTAGACTTGCTGAGCAATTCATGCAGCTATCTCAGGAATTATAACTCTTCAGATCAGCATCCATTATTAAATTTCATTGTGAACTTTATTTTCTTAAACATTGCATATGTATTATGTATAGATTATCATGATAATGATAATTAAATAATATAGACATATACATTGCTGAAGGAGTTATTGAGAGACCAGAAAGAGGTTGATACCTTTATATCGAATTTTACACAATCTCTATCATAATTTACATTTTCAAGGTCTTACTTTTACAATATTTTGTCAATGAATCTTAGAATCTCAATTATATTATAGCGTACTGACGGTATGCTTCAGTGATATAGCAATATGAAATGAGCAAGCGTTTCCACTATTGCAACGAGACACGACATGAATATACTGCAGCATCCCAAAACATACAGATATACAAGAAACACATTTCATACCGAAGACACCGCCCTTAAATGGCCTTGGCTATTTAAAGGACCAGCCAACCAACCCACTAACTTACAATAAGTCAATGTAATACGACAATATTGCTGTGAACCGCAGATTTAATAACGTCACCGACGTGTGCGGACGCGGTCACGTAGCGCCCGTAAATCACTAATTTCAAGTATTTCTTTGGCTGAACTTTGGCTGTAATCTGTATCAAAAAGAAGCCTGTTTTGGCTTGTATAGATGCCTCTTGATAGTCATGGCTCGTTGTAGATTCGGTTGTCCCTTAGTGAATAACTGCTCTAATTATAAATACTTCTTCCGGCGTGACGTTATATACTGGTGAACTGTACACACATGTCTTACTATTGTGAGTAAACTTGTCAATTATAACATGCATTGTTTATTATGATTGCTATTGTAAATGTAACTGTAGATATATATCGTTGAAAACCCACTGTTTTCAATAATATTCCGTCTTTGCATATTACAGAGTTAGCTCCCTTGCGGGTAGGTATCGATTGTTACGTCATTATTTTGTGAGCGCAATTCACGTCGTTTTCTCCGAAACGTATGACGTTACGCTCGCAAACACATGACGTCACAATCTTTACCTACCCGCAAGTGAAGATAACTCTGTAATATGCAAATTCGGAATACTTGATACAATGTGAATAGTCAGAACACAGTATATTTACGAATTAAATCTCGGACGAGAATTTGGAAGTAAAAAGTCACGATTTGCAAACAAAACTGTTCCGTTTCATAAACAATGGTGTGATTTATTACAAAACGTGTTTGACTTTGGTCAGCAGATGGCAAGTAATTGAACAGATGGATTAATGACCTGGTGACCCGATGGACTCTCGGAGAAACTCTCGGAGAAAACGATGCTTACCGTGATCTCCTGCTACCTGGACCAGAGTGATCATGAATTTCATGATTATGATTATCCGGACCATTTCGTCTCCGGTCTCCGCTTTACATTTTAGTCATCACATACACTGAAAATATAAACAAAATAATTTTAAAATCATGCCAACTGTTGTCTAATTGATGCTTAAAAAGAAAGAAAAAGAAAACTAAGAATAGACTCTTAGTTTAAACAGTATTTTATTGATATAATGATACATATAATACAGTACATAAACTCATTTCGGAGTTGGAAAACAAGCTTAAAGCTTATATAAATTCCTTTCTCTGAAATATCAAGCCAGAGGAAAGTTCGGCACTGGAAACACCTTTTACAAGATATGAATAAAGAAAGTTTAACGTAGAAAAATATTAAATTTAGAAAAATACGTGTACATAGTAACATGTGGTGAATACAAGATAAATACATACAATGAACATACATGTGGTGATAGCAATATAAGGAAATGGATTCATAGTTCTATTAAAATTTGGCATAGCTACAGATGTATCAATTAGTAACACTACTGAAATTTCACTTCAACAAAATCGTTTACTTAATTTGATATAGGTATGTACTGCTAGAAATATTTCTTCGTTTTTGTTTTTTGTGTGTGTTTTTTTTTTTTGTGTGTGTTTTTTTTTTTTTTTTTGTATTGAATAGCTATCGTCTCCCCAAAGTAAAGGTTTTTTTCGGTAAGAATAATATCTAATTGATGTAGTGTATTTTGTCTAATTAAAGTGCAGTTATAACGTGATAATAACAAATGATGATAAGTTTCGACTAAACAACAGGTACAAAGTGGACTATCTTCTAAGTTTCTTATAAATGTTGTTTGAGATTACTTCATTTTAATCTTAAACGAGTGGCCTCTACTTATTTTTGTAAGACTTGTTTTAGGACATGGGCTAGGAGGGTCCAATCAAAATGTTAACATTGCAATCAAAATGTTAACATTGCATAAGTTGGGATGAACTTCCGGTTATGACGTCATCAAGATGGCCGCCATCTCGAATTTCTCTAAAAATTGAAAAAAATAGTCATAACATTAACATTTTTCAACCGAAGTAGGCAAATGAGGTATAAAAATGACCACAATAGACAACCTATATATCAGGACCAAATAATCAAATATATGTAGTGATTTCTACGCTGGAAATGAAAAAAATCGGATTATAAGCTCAAAAATGACAATTTTTTAGCAAATTTTTCATATTTGGCTTTACGCAGCAAAAATGTCTCCAAACAACAACCTATTATTTATTATTAGTTATTTGATCATTTAAACCAACAACAAGGAAAAAAACACAATATTAACATTGCATAAGTTCGGTTATGAAGTCTTCAAAATGGCCGCCATTTCGAATTTCATTGAAAGTGAAAAATAGTCATAACATTGACATTTTTCAACCGAAGTAGACAAATAAAGTACCAAAATGACCACAATAGAACAAAAATACATATCAGAACCAAATAATTCAATACATGTAGTGTTTTCTAGGCAGGAAATAAAAAATAATATTTTGAGCTTAAAAAATGGTAATTTTTGAGCAAATATTTCATATTTGGCTCGGGGAAGCAAAAATGTTTTCTAACAACAAACTATTATTCGTGACCAATTATTTGACTTATTAAGCAGCCAAAACAACACAACAGCAAAAACATATAGAAATGCAAAAGAGAATTCTTGTTATACCATCATTTGGTTTACAAAACATCACCGGGTGCGTATACAGGGCATATGATTGTTATGTTTTCAAAAACCGCTGACACTACAGTTTCCTTGTGTATCATGATTTCCTTAGGTAGAACATTGACTATTAGCGATTTATAAGTAGAAAACATGAGTTTTAATTTGACAGAATATGTAGGTGGGAAAAGTCATAGTTTCCTAACTTCAAAATTTCCCAACATTATCCATTTTCATGTTTGTTTCATATGCATAGCATTATCAAAATATCAGATGATTACTACAATGTCACATATTTCTTTCCCTGGTTCTCAATTATAACCATTATCATTGTGATGCTTTCTCGCCTCATTGTTCTATCCACTGAAGTGACTCGGCAAGCTGGTAGATATCAGCATCCAATTCATTACCAGTGCTGTTCTAGCCTGTCATCTTTGATGACCTGTCCGTGGTCATATTAGGAACAACATGTTCAGGGATGTGGGATCTCCTTTAGATTCTAACATATCGTATATGCTATTCCAGACTTTTCCAACATAATGGGTATTAATGGTATGACTTTTCCCACTCACTTTAAGGTACTGGTTATAGCTGGTGTATGCGTTTTCACTGCAGACCTCATTTATGACCTCAAAGAATTGTGTCATCTATGGTCACTGAGGGTTCACAAGAATGAGACATTGTGCTTCATACGAATTAAGTCGAACCAGAATGTGGATCTGTTGTCTTTTCTATCATGCCGGGGAAGTCTGGAACATCATAAGCGATATAATGAGAATCACTAGGTTGGAAACAGGAGTAGCTCTCACCTCCCCGAACCCGATGTTCCTGATGTTAATACTGGCCATAGACGGCTGACAAGTTAGAACCACGATGGTAAAACGGCAATGTGATGTCACATCAGCTCATCGACATCGAAGATAACACTCTGACGAGAAAGGACACATAACGATAATGATTATCATAAAGAACTAGTGAAAGAAATATCTGACACAGTAGTAACCATCTTATATTTCCTTGCGTTATACACAGGAAATAAACAATGGATATGCTCATTCTAAAAGACTCAAAACATTTCGAAAAGTGCCATGGTATTGACGGAAACACAAGCTTACCTCAGTTTTAATTTGATACTCTATTAATTGACGTTGTGCTGGGATAATTAATTTTGAGACGCTACTAGTGTACAAAATTTCGAACATGAAAATGGATAATGTTACGCAAGTCCCACTGAGATATTCAGCCAACTTTATATTCAAATTTGTTTAGATAAACATTGTCAATAGTCAATGTTATATTGAGGAAAGTCTAAGACACCAGGAAACTGTAGTGTCAGCGGTTTGGAACACATACCAATCATCCCTGTATACGCACCCGGTGATGTTAGTAAACCAAATGATGGTATAACAATAATTCTCTTTCGCATTTCTATATATTTTTGCTGCTGTTGTTGTTCTTTCTGATTGTTACGAGGTCAAATAACTTATTACGAATATAAGTTTGTTGTTAGGAAGCATTTTTACTTCGTCGAGCCAAATATCAAATATTTGCTCAAAAATTACGTAAAAAGTCTTATCAAAATTTTACGTAAAAAGTCTTATTTTCTCATTTCCAGAGTACAAATCACTACATATATTGCATTATTTGGTTCTGATATGTATTTATTGTTCTATTGTGGTCATTTTGATTCTTTATTTGTCTATTTCGGTTGAAAAATGTCAATGTTATAACTATTTTTCAATTTTCAGTGAAATACGAGATGTCAGCTATTTTGATGACGTCATAACCGGAACTTAAACAATGTTAACATTTTCTTCTTTCGTTGTTGTTGATTTTAATGATTGATAAGAGGTCAAATAACTAGTAAGAAATAATAGTATGCTGTTTGGAGACATGTTTGCTGCGTGAAGCCAATATGGAAAAATTTGCTAAAAAATACCATTTTTGAGCTTAAAATACGATTTTTTCATTTCCTCATAGAAACCACTACATATATTGGATTATTTGGTATCTTTCTGATATATATTTGCTGTTCTATTGAGGTCATTCTGATACCTCATTTGTCTATTTCGGTTGAAAAATGTCAATGTTATGATTTTTTTTTCCATTTTTCAGTGAAATTCGACATGGCGCCCATCTTGATGACGTCATAACCGGATGTTCATCCCAACTTATGCAATGTTAATATTCTGATTTGTGATCAGTGGGTCATAAGGGTTCAGAAATATATTGGTTCGGAGTTTTTTTTTTTTTTTTTTTTTTTTTTGGGGGGGGGGGGGGTTGCATTTGGGACCCTCCTAGCCCATGGCCTATATGGTCTTCACTTTCTACTCACTTTCCACTAATAATATTCGTTTACAATCTATGTTAATATTTGAAGTTGTCGAACTGATTATTTTTTATATTGTTTTGAAAATGTAGAGTAAACAGAGGAAATAAAGACGGAGAGTAATACAGAGGAAATAAAGACGGAGAGTAATACATTTTAGTTAACAGTTGGTAATAAAACTTATTCAAATGCAAAGATTAAGCAAGTCACTGCTATAAGAATAATCATCCTTATCTTAAAGATGCTCCACCGCCGACAAAAGGTATTTTTTTCACTATAAAAAAATAGCAGCAGACGACTTCGTATTTTTCTTTAGTTTCAGAAGTTACTTACTTTACATCATTACCAACATTGAAAAGTTTGAGCTTCTAATTTTATTTCAAGTTAAAAATATGAAAAATAATTAATTGCATCCCGAAAAAAATCCGTGGTACTATATCTTATATGGAATGAAGTGATGATTGCGCAGGCACCAAAGGCGAAATAAATTATTTTATATTATTTTTTGTGTTAATTAGACATATATATACACGATAAAACATCAATTATTGATCAAATAATGAATATCATTTATGCTCTGTCGGCGATGGAGCATCTTTAAACATTCTCGGGACTTAGATTCAGGTTCAGGGTATTTGTAATAGGTATGTTTGAATGGTATATTCTATAATCGCTGTCTAAAATTATCCGCAACTAATTCATTAAACTGATGATTTAAAGATGCTCCACCGCCGACAAATGGTATTTTTCTCTATCAGAAACAGGAACAGGAAAGTAAGCATTTTTCTCCAGTTGCAAAAATGTCTTACTTTACAACATTACAACTATTGAAAATTTCGAACATCTTATTTAAATAAAATATTATTAATCAGATTCATTGGTGCCACGACAAAGTCCTGTCTGTCCTCAAGATTGAATGTATTGGTGCCACGACAAAGTCCTGTCTGTCCTCAAGATCGAATGTATTGGTGCCATCACAAAGTCCTGTCTGTCCTCATGATCAGATGTATTGGTGCCACCACAAAGTCCTGTCTGTCCTAAAGATCGAATGTATTGATGCCACCACAAAGTCCTGTCTGTCCTCAAGATTGAATGTATTGGTGTCACCACAAAGTCGTGTCTGTAGTCGTGTCTGTCCTCAAGATCGAATGTATTGGTGTCACCACAAAGTCCTGTCTGTCCTCAAGATCGAATGTATTGGTGTCACCACAAAGTCCTGTCTGTCCTCAAGATCGAATGGTGCCACCACAAAGGCCTGTCTGTCCTCAAGATCGAATGGTGTCACCACAAAGTCCTGTCTGTCCTCATGATCAGATTCATTGGTGCCACCACAAAGTCCTGTCTGTCCTCAAGATCGAATGTATTGGTGCCACCACAAAGTCCTGCCTGCCCTCATGATCAGATTCATTGGTGCCACCCCAAAGTCCTGTCTGTCCTCATGATCAGATTCATTGGTGCCACCACAAAGTCCTGTCTGTCCTCATGATCAGATTCATTGGTGCCACCACAAAGTCCTGTCTGTCCTCATGATCAGATTCATTGGTGCCACCACAAAGTTCTGTCTGTCCTCATGATCAGATGTATTAGTGCCATCACAAAGTCCTGTCTGTCCTCATGATCAGATGTATTGGTGCCATCACAAAGTCCTGTTTGTCCTCATGATCAGATGTATTGGTGCCACCACAATGTCCTGTCTGTCCTCATGATCAGATGTATTGGTGCCACCACAAAGTCCTGTCTGTCCCCAAGAGCGAATGTATTGGTGCAACCACAAAGTCATGTCTGTCCTCATGATCAGATGTATTGGTGCCACCACAAAGTCCTGTCTGTCCTCATGATCAGATGTATTGGTGCCACCACAAAGTCCTGTCTGTCCTCATGATCGAATGTATTGGTGTCACCAAAAAGTCCTGTCTGTCCTCAAGATCGAATGTGTTGGTGCCACCACAAAGTCCTGTCTGCCCTCATGATCAGATTCATTGGTGCCACCCCAAAGTCCTGTCTGTCCTCATGATCAGATTCATTGGTGCCACCACAAAGTCCTGTCTGTCCTCAAGATCGAATGTATTGGTGCCACCACAAAGTCCTGTCTGTCCTCATGATCAGATGTGTTGGTGCCACCACAAAGTCATGTCTGTCCTCCTGATCAGATGTATTGGTGCCACCACAAAGTCCTGTCTGTCCTCATGATCAGATGTATTGGCTACCACAAATTCCTGTCTGTCCTCATGATCAAATGTATTGGTGCCACCACAAAGTCATGTCTGTCCTCATCATCAGATGTATTGGTGCCACCACAAAGTCCTGTCTGTCCTCATGATCAGATGTATTGGTGCCACCACAAAGTCCCGTCTTTCCTCAAGAGCGAATGTATTGGTGCCACGTCAAATTCCTGTCTGTCCTCATGATCAGATGTATTGGTGCCACCACAAAGTCATGTCTGTCCTCATGATCAGATGTATTGGTGCCACCACAAAGTCCTGTCTGTCCCCTAGAGCGAATGCATTGGTGCCACCACAAAGTCCTGTCTGTCCCCAAGAGCGAATGCATTGGTGCCACCACAAAGTCCTGTCTGTCCTCATGATCAGATTTATTGGTACCACCACAAAGTCCTGTCTGTCCCCAAGAGCGAATGCATTGGTGCCATCACAAAGTCCTGTCTGTCCTCAAGATCGAATGTATTGGTGCCACCACAAAGTCCTGTCTGTCCTCATGATCAGATTCATTGTCGCAACCACAAAGTCCTGTCTGTCCTCATGATCAGATGTATTGGTGCCACCACAAAGTCCTGTCTGTCCCCAAGAGCGTATGCATTGGTGCCACCACAAAGTCCTGTCTGTCCCAAAGAGCGAATGCATTGGTGCCACCACAAAGTCCTGTCTGTCCTCATGATCAGATGTATTGGTGCCATCACAAAGTCCTGTCTGTTCCCAAGAGCGAATGTATTGGTGCAACCTGTTTGTCCTCATGATCAGATGTATTGGTGCCACCACAATGTCCTGTCTGTCCTCATGATCAGATGTATTGGTGCCACCACAAAGTCCTGTCTGTCCCCAAGAGCGAATGTATTGGTGCAACCACAAAGTCATGTCTGTCCTCATGATCAGATGTATTGGTGCCACCACAAAGTCCTGTCTGTCCTCATGATCAGATGTATTGGTGCCACCACAAAGTCCTGTCTGTCCTCATGATCGAATGTATTGGTGTCACCAAAAAGTCCTGTCTGTCCTCAAGATCGAATGTGTTGGTGCCACCACAAAGTCCTGTCTGCCCTCATGATCAGATTCATTGGTGCCACCCCAAAGTCCTGTCTGTCCTCATGATCAGATTCATTGGTGCCACCACAAAGTCCTGTCTGTCCTCAAGATCGAATGTATTGGTGCCACCACAAAGTCCTGTCTGTCCTCCTGATCAGATGTATTGGTGCTACCACAAAGTCCTGTCTGTCCTCATGATCAGACGTATTGGCTACCACAAATTCCTGTCTGTCCTCATGATCAAATGTATTGGTGCCACCACAAAGTCATGTCTGTCCTCATGATCAGATGTATTGGTGCCACCACAAAGTCCTGTCTGTCCTCATGATCAGATGTATTGGTGCCACCACAAAGTCCCGTCTTTCCTCAAGAGCGAATGTATTGGTGCCACCACAAATTCCTGTCTGTCCTCATGATCAGATGTATTGGTGCCACCACAAAGTCATGTCTGTCCTCATGATCAGATGTATTGGTGCCACCACAAAGTCCTGTCTGTCCCCTAGAGCGAATGCATTGGTGCCACCACAAAGTCCTGTCTGTCCCCAAGAGCGAATGCATTGGTGCCACCACAAAGTCCTGTCTGTCCTCATGATCAGATTTATTGGTACCACCACAAAGTCCTGTCTGTCCCCAAGAGCGAATGCATTGGTGCCATCACAAAGTCCTGTCTGTCCTCAAGATCGAATGTATTGGTGCCACCACAAAGTCCTGTCTGTCCTCATGATCAGATTCATTGTCGCAACCACAAAGTCCTGTCTGTCCTCATGATCAGATGTATTGGTGCCACCACAAAGTCCTGTCTGTCCCCAAGAGCGAATGCATTGGTGCCACCACAAATGCATTGGTGCCACCACAAAGTCCTGTCTGTCCCCAAGAGCGAATGCATTGGTGCCACCACAAAGTCCTGTCTGTCCTCATGATCAGATGTATTGGTGCCACCACAAAGTCCTGTCTGTCCCCAAGAGCGAATGCATTGGTACCACCACAAAGTCCTGTCTGTCCTCAAGATCGAATGTATTGGTGCCACCACAAAGTCCTGTCTGTCCTCATGATCAGATGTATTGATGCCACCACAAAGTCCTGTCTGTCCTCATGATCAGATGTATTTGTGTCACCACAAAGTCCTGTCTGTCCTCATGATCAGAAGTACTGGTGCCACCACAAAGTCCTGTCTGTCCCCAAGAGCGAATGTATTGGTGCTACCACAAAGTCCTGTCTGTCCTCATGATCAGATGTATTGGTGCCACCACAAAGTCCTGTCTGTCCTCGTGATCAGATGTATTGGTGCCACCACAAAGTCCTGTCTGTCCTCCTGATCAGATGAATTGGTGCAACCACAAAGTCCTGTCTGTCCTCATGATCAGATGTATTGGTGCCACCACAAAGTCCTGTCTGTCCTCATGATCAGATGTATTGGTGCCACCACAAAGTCCTGTCTGTCCTCATGATCAGATGTATTGGTGCCACCACAAAGTCCTGTCTGTCCTCATGATCGAATGTATTGGTGTCACCAAAAAGTCCTGTCTGTCCTCAAGATCGAATGTATTGGTGCCACCACAAAGTCCTGTCTGCCCTCATGATCAGATTCATTGGTGCCACCCCAAAGTCCTGTCTGTCCTCATGATCATATTCATTAGTGCCACAACAAAGTCCTGTCTGTCCTCAAGATCGAATGTATTGGTGCCACCACAAAGTCCTGTCTGTCCTCAAGATCGAATGTATTGGTGCCACCACAAAGTCCTGTCTGTCCTCATGATCAGATGTGTTGGTGCCACCACAAAGTCCTGTCTGTCCTCATGATCAGATTCATTGGTGCAACCACAAAGTCTTGTCTGTCCTCATGATCAGATGTATTGGTGCCACCACAAAGTCCTGTCTGTCCTCATGATCAGATGTATTGGTGCCACCACAAAGTCCTGTCTGCCCTCATGATCAGATGTATTGGTGTCACCACAAAGTCCTGTCTGTCCTCATGATCAGATATATTGGTGCCACCACAATGTCCTGTTTGTCCTCATGATCAGATGTATTGGTGCCACCACAAAGTCCTGTCTGTCCTCATGATCAGATGTATTGGTGCAACCACAAAATCCTGTCTGTCCTCATGATCAGATGTATTGGTGCCACCACAAAGTCCTGTTTGTCCTCATGATCAGATGTATTGGTGCCACCACAAAGTCCTGTCTGTCCTCATGGATACACTGGTGAAGAACAGGAGGAAACAAATGAAGACGAAACGTGTCTGTAGTCATCTCTATTTAAACAGGGGAGTAGGGAGAAAAGATGTGGAGTGGAACAGAATGGACAACTTGTTACGGAAATGGTTAGCTGCAAACATATCTTACAGGTCCTACAGTATAAAGTTCCAGGTTCTGTCTCATATAACCAAAACAACCAAAGGCAAGTTATTGGTGTCAGAGCTTGGCCTTCCAAACAAGTTATTTCAGTCGAGTTGCCTTTACCTTGGGGAGACCGGATGGAGGAGGCTTACGATAACAAGCAGAACAAATTCCCAGGATGTGATAGCAGAATGTCAGCAGGGAGGATGGAAGGTATATATTTACATTTTCACTGCAGGCCCACTATGTAACCTTACCAAACGCTGTCGGCAGTCATATAGACAATGAACCTGAATATTCCTCCATCCAGAACCTGCACCTATGACCGTAGTTTCTTTCCCGATACAATGCGCCTATGGAATAATCTTGACCATTCTAATACCTCTTCCCCTACTCTTAGTACTTTTAAAAAGAACTTAAATAAAACTCAAACACACACTAATAGTAATGCTGTTAGCTTCACCTCCTGTAATCCAAGAAAACTTAATACAATACTATATCAATTACGTCATAATGCGAGCAATCTAAACTTTGACAAATAGAAAGACCACCTTATTGATGTACCTGCTTGT
Organism: Argopecten irradians; assembly: GCF_041381155.1. NCBI lineage: Eukaryota > Metazoa > Mollusca > Bivalvia > Pectinida > Pectinidae > Argopecten > Argopecten irradians. The sequence goes on from NC_091146.1 coordinate 18,529,435, forward strand.
TCCTGTGGCGCTGCTTGTGAAAATGCTGATCACTATTTTCTCTTCTGTCCTCTTTTTACTGACTCCAGACACTTTATTGTTGACATTGCTAATCATTTAAATCATATCTCTTCTTAACTATTGCCATCTGGTGTTATCCAATTAACTGTTGACGAAAATCAATTCATCCTTTCTAATTTGAATCTCTGCCACTAATTCAATTAATCCTAGCTATCCTGTTAAATTTGTCATTTTGTTATATACTTACTATAAATATACTTATTTATGAATATCGTATGCTAATCTTCTTGATGTTATTTTAATCTTATATCATTAATCCATGAATCTGAGTAAAGCTACACTATGTAAGTGTGTGTATGTGTGAGAGTGTGTGTAAGTGTGTGTATGTGTGAGAGTGTGTGTAAGTGTGTGTATGAGAGTGTGAGAGTGTGTGTAAGTGTGTGTATGTGTGAGAGTGTGTGTAAGTGTGTGTATGTGTGAGAGTGTGTGTAAGTGTTTGTATGTGTGAGAGTGTGTGTAAGTGTGTGTATGTGTGAGAGAGAGGGGTATGTATGGTATTGTTTACATGTATATATTCATTTACAATAATCCTCTAATATTGTCCATCTATGTATGTAAATATGTATTCAATGTGACCTCCGGAACGGGAGAAGACTTATATAGCTTGCCTGTTGTCTGATCCCTTTGTTATCAATAAAATATGTTGAAATGAAATGAACCTCAAGCGCTTATTATGACGCCATTGTCATTGTGACGTCACAATTGTCGTGCCAGCGATCACGGACGACGGCTGTTTAAATGGCTGTTACATCCGTGACGAAAACGAATGATTATTTCATTATAGATGCAAAATTCCTTGGGATTTTATCATTAAACTGTAACCAAATGTAAATATAAGCATTGAAAGTCTTTCAGTTGGCATTCATAGCCAAAATGAATGCCAACTAAAAGACGTTCAATGCTTAAATGGTGCCTAACAGTGGAGGGGGATGATAAGGACTGATTGCCCTATGTGACGGGACGAGCAGTGCAATGCTGGTGTTCTCATCTAGAACAAGAGTCCTACTCTCTCAAGATGTGAGAGGTCAGGCGAGTCTTGTCGTCATATCCGTTCGGTATATACAAGCATAAGATATTCTATGCAATATATAATATATTTTATTTTAAAAAATTATATAAAATATCGTATATACGATTTAAGATATCTTAAAATTTTAAAAAGCATTAATTTTTATTTCTATGAAAGATGTGTCATATAGTATATCAGCTATATATATCTTATAAAGTATGTGTATAGTCCTTTTTATGTTTATTTTGAACCCATTCAACGTATACATGTGAAATCATTTGACGATGAGATGCGGTTATAGAATATACAAAGAAATGAAGATAAGTATTCAATGAGTCTACACGCTAGCGACAGACGTTTGTTTGCTTCGACTTTCTTTGTTTTAAAAACTGTATGTAATCAGTTGATCAAAAAAACTTTTATCTTTGAGATCTTTGATCTGACAGTTTGCCAATAACTAGTCATGTGATCTTGTCTCTGACGTCATAAAGCGACAGAAGTTATTTTTTGTGTCTTAGAACACTCTAATCTCATGGCAGCTCAAAGTCTTTATAACGTTTACATTTTAAAGTCGTCGTCATACTGACGCTTATGATCTATTTGTGAGCTGATATAATTTGTTTTGGTTTAGTTTTATGTTCATAGATCTAAATAATTGGGATTAAAACATGATGGCAAACACAAACTTTTGATGTCTGAATACATGAAAATACGTTACATTATTTTTGAAATATTTAATTAAATTTCGCGGCTTTAATAGTTTCTATGAAAGTAAAATTATTTCATTGATCAAGTAACTTGGGAAGAAAAAGTAAGCTGAACAATTCTTTTCAACTTGTCTTGGTATTATATGGTTCATAAAACATAATTATAACAAAATAAAAAACAATCCAGTATGAGATTATTAACGGAATCCATTGAAAAAATCATAAATTTAATTGAAAAATGTCAAGATATGAATATGCGTTATTTCAGATAAATTTAGAGGTGCCGGAAATTTGCTGCTCTGAATATAATTAATATTGCAACAAAATTACTTATGGTTAATTACATAACTGTATATATATACAAATGTATATAGTTAATCATAAAACCAGGGGTCTGTCTCCCCCATCTCCTCCTAAATCCACTCCTGAGTGGTACATTTGTATGAAGTTCGTGATCAGTAAACACCAGCTCTATATCAAATCAATCAATATTTGTTATGTACATCTGTCACTTTGATTATATATCTTACAAAGTTCGGGTTTAATCGACCGGAATACGCTACGTCAGGCTATACACGTCACTGTCATTCCCATATTCTGTATCATATCACAGACGTATCGCCGGGTCGCTTATGTCATTTTTAATCAATCACATACTATCCCTTATGCCCTTCCAAAGATGACAAGAATTTGATACTGTGGTACTGTACTAAACCTACGTGTATATTTCGCGTTAGTGTAAATGGTTTCTTCATATACATTGGTAATGTCATTGTTTGATCATAGATCTTTCGAATCTGAATCAGTTCCAAATATCAAAGGCCAACTACCTTTCAGAAACGCATTTTAATTTTCTAATGTTATTGTTGTTTTTTATGTAATAGGGCAACACTGGCGTTAGAAAAGTAACTTTTTGTATAATATAATGAAATATATACAGTACTGAAGGAAAAGTAAACGGAACAGTACGATTTGTATCATAGCCCCGACTGCCTTCGCTCAGAATCCAGTTTATTGGTTTTTTATTTAATATTGAATAGACATTATTCTCCTTATCTGATAAAATAGAACAAATCTCCCTCATTCATCACAACGTTTTATTAGTATGAGTCATGGGGACGCTTGTAATCAAATCATTCGGAATTACTAGAGTCCTCTGCCTCGCCAGAGGTCATCCGAAAAGAGTTTTTCCTATATTCATTATATTACAATATAGGTTATTATCATTGATTTGTAGAATTGTTTCCATACCGGACATATATAATTTGATATGTCGAAATGCACATTCGACTTATCAAATTATTTTGATCTCCATAAGAAACGAACGCCTAGAGAACCACTCCTAATTTGGGTTCCGTCACTAAACAGGAAGCACATGTACATGTAGATTCTCCTATTGTCTTATCTTCAACCAAACCTTCTCCTTCCTGATTGCCATAAACCACATTTTTTTGTGAAATATTCATTTCAGTGCTAAACCCAAATACAAATACTCTCAAAATCAATAGCCTAAGCTCACTATTTAGAATAAAATCACATACATGTATTTTCAAAGCGTTAGGTACCGGACTTTGTTTCGGTGTATACAGAATTGTTGTTTTGTTACTTTTTGTTTATATCAACATGATTAATATTGTATCGTAATAATCTGACTTACATGTCTTTGATCCATGGTATCAAAGTTGGCCAAAACCTACACTATTTAGAATGAAATCGTTTTATAGGAATACAAAGGACGCTGAATTTTAACAGGTGCGATACTATCGATCAAGTGACATCCACACCCAGTAATATAAATATTACAGTCGAAACTCGTTATCTCAAAATCGCTTGAGTCGAAATTCCGGTTGAGTCGAATTAATTTTCAAGTCCCGTTTTTCGTCCTTCTTTGTGTATGTATTTTAAGATCGGATGACTCGAATTTCGATGTCTCGAAACTCCGGTTGTGTCAAAGTCAATTCCTGGTCCCTAGAACGGATATTCAGCGGAAAAAACAGTCGCTATCTCGAATAATTTTAGTCAAAATTTTAAATAAAAAAACCCAACAATTACGTAAATATAACATGGATACAAACAATTGAAATTCACCTGTGGTTTGTCGTAACACGTGATTGGTTTACCTGCACATATCGCGATCGGTATATGCAGATTCGGGCCTATGGGAACATACTACAACAATGACTGCTAATATTTAATAATTGTTTAATAACCCTCTCAAGTCTGGCTTCCTAATTAGTGTCACTTTACAATTGTGACTTACCTGTACATAAACAGGACGCTTGATCAGCGTGGCTGATCATGACCGGAAGCGTGTTTGTTTAGGAATCATTAGAAACGAAAGTGTGTTCTAAGGTTTGTATGGAATGTTGATAGTGCAAAATAATATAACAAACCCACAATGTTAAATGTTTAACTAGTCGTTGCAGATGTACTAGTATCTTAGCCATACAATGTATTTTTTCGTTGGTATAGAAATCTACTTTCGTTTCATTTACCGTAAATTATATATTAACCAGTAGAAACGGAGAATGTAGTCTGCTCACGGTAGGTGAAAACTATTGTTTATTTTACTATTAGGAAATACCATTAAATTCTGAAATAAGAAAGGTGCTTGTTTTTATTTGTTCAGGTAATATATCCCGTATAAGTTTGATGTGTGAACCATTGAAGTCAGTATACGTATACCACCGGGAAATCAGGGTGCATGCCTATTATCGTGACAATCATATTATCGTAATTCAATTTTTTTTATTTACGAATGTATTTTTAAAAAATCCCAAAACATCTGAAAACATATAACTAAAAAGATTTGATACAAACCTTATCAGTTGGAAAATCACGATAATATGCTGATCACGGTAATAGGCATGTACCCGGCTGTCATAAGATACATGTATAAGGACCGTTGAAAACCACGTTCTGACCAAACCTAATGGCATTACGTTTGAGTCGAATTCCGGATGAGTCGAATTATTTTCGTTGGTCCGTTGAATTTCGAGATAACGAGTTTCGACTGTATATGATTTAAAGTTGCGCCACTTTGTAGAGGTGGAGGGACGTCGGAGAAAAACTAGCGAGCTATGGTCAGTATATAACGACTGGCCCACGTGGGTTTCGAACTACTTGTACTCCATCCTCACATCCTCCAGGGGTTACGGTCACTTACTCTATACCCTATCTCTACACCTCTGGGCCATCGCATATTAAAACTGGAGGCAACAAAACAGAAGATGGTATTTTAGTCCTTTGATGCACATCAAAAGAGCCGTATAACGGTGCACTGTGATTGATTGTGTACATGTACGTGTGATTGTAATCTTTAATTAAAATTTTTGCTGACCTGTGATTGGTTCAGATTTTTTCCTCTGAGCTGCCTTCAATTTTAATATGAGATAGTTTAGGGGTATATAGATTGTAAGTGATTGAAACCCCTGGAGTATCGAGGATAGTAGCATCCAATAGGAGACAGGTTAGTGACGTTGGAACATTCTAAATGCACTCAATGATCCCTTAATCTGACAAGCTGTTGCAATACGAGTTGACGCTAAGGGTAGCAACTCTGCATAGAAGACCTCTTTGATCAGAAAAAAATATCTGAGCCACAAATGATAGTAATGAGAGGCACTAGTAAATATATAGTTCTCCCTCTCGATCGATCGATCGATCTGGTTCTGTAAAATATCATTATTACGTGACTGTCCGTGGTTTTAATTAACTCTCCCTTTGATATCGGGAACAATATAGTAATCTGCTTCAATGTAAGACCCGCTGTATCATTAGTGCATGCTGGCTATTCCATGGTCTATAATTAAGGAAGTCTGCGTTACGTTTCTTTGACATGCACCTCCGTTCCGAAAAGAGTTCCACTTTAGAGCATATACTGTACATGTCAGGAAAGTATTGATCATTAGCCAAGGGTATACATCTCCTATGATTGAGTTGCCCCAATACGGCATATCAAAGTCGATATTAAGGTGTCCCGATACGGTTATCAAAGTCGATATTAAAGTGCCCCGATACGGCATATCAAAGTCGATATTAAGGTGTCCAAATACGGCATATCAAAGTCGATATTAAGGTGTCCAAATACGGCATATCAAAGTCGATATTAAGGTGTCCCGATACGGCATATCAAAGTCGATATTAAGGTGTCCAAATACGGCATATCAAAGTCGATATTAAAGTGCCCCGATACGGTTATCAAAGTCGATATTAAAGTGCCCCTATACGGCATATCAAAGTCGATATTAAGGTACCCCGATACGGCATTTCAAAGTCGATATTAAGGTGCCCCGATACGGCATATCAAGGTCGATATTAAGGTGCCCCGATAAGGTATATCAAAGTCGATATTAAGGTGCCCCGATAAGGTATATCAAAGTCGATATTAAGGTGCCCCGATACGACATATCAAGGTCGATATTAAGGTGCCCCGATACGACATATCAAAGTCGATATAAATGACATGGTACCCAAGTTAAAGATAGTATTGCATGATAGGTTGATCGACCGTGATCGTAACATTCTATTCCGCTTTCTCTCTCTGTAGTTTGTTATAAATGGTGGAATGAAATGTCACAGAGATATCTTTTAAAATACATGATGTCTATATGTGCACATGGTCTAGGTTTAGACTACAGGTAAACACCATGCGCATTACGTTTAGACTCCATGTACAGTATATACTGTGTGCACTACGTTTAAACTACAGATATTACCATGTGCACTACGTTTAGACTACATATTTACATGTTCACAATGTGTACTACGTTTAGACTACAGATATACATGTTCACAATGTGCACTACGTTTAGACTACATATATACATGTTCACAGGGTGCACTACGTTTAGACTACAGATATACATATTCACAATGTGCACTACGTTTAGACTACAGCTATACATGTTCACAATGTGTACTACGTTTAGACTACATATATTCATGTTCACAATGTGCACTACGTTTAGACTACATATATACATGTTCACATGGTGCACTACGTTTAGACTACAGATATACATGTTCACAATATGCACTACGTTTAGACTACAGATATACATGTTCACAATGTGCACTACGTTTAGACTACAGATATACATGTTCACAATGTGCACTACGTTTAGACTACAGATATACATATTCACAACGTGCACTACGTTTAGACTTCAGATATACATGTTCACAGGGTGCACTACGTTTAGACTACAAATATACATGTTCACAAAGGGCACTACGTTTAGACTACAAATATACATGTTCACAAAGGGCACTACGTTTAGACTACAGATATACATGTTCATAGGGTGCACTATGTTTATACTACAGATATACATGTTCACAATGTGCACTACGTTTTTACTACAGATATACATGTTCACAATGTGCACTACGTTTAGACTACATATATACATGTTGACAATGTACACTACGTTTAGACTACAGATATACATGTTCACAATGTGCACTACGTTTAGACTACAGATATACATGTTCACAATGTGCACTTCGTTTAGACTACATATATACATGTTGACAATGTACACTACGTTTAGACTACAGATATACATGTTCACAATGTGCACTACGTTTAGACTACAGATATTACCATGTGCACTACGTTTAAACTACAGAAATTACCATGTGCATTACGTTTAGACTATAGATATTACCATGTGCAGTACGTTTAGACTACAAATATACATGTACAATTTTACACCATGTGCACTTTGTTTAAACTACATGTACACACCGTGTACAATACATTTGTTTTATTTCATTTTTTTTTTATTTCATTATTTGTTGGGGTTTCTTTTGGGGAAGTGGAGGGGGGAGGCGTTCAGTGTCCTACAAGGGCATAAAATCGAATCGCCTTTAACAGCTACAGTATATACAGATGTGTTTATTACTGTGAAGAGCTGTCACCAATCCTTTCAAAGGCTGTCGATAATGGGTGTTTACCCAGCATACAGGAGATAAGATTGTCTTCATCACTGACGTTTCATTGTCTGTTAAACGCCAATAAGAGATTAAAGGTCAAAACAAGTACACTTTATCGTCCATCGATTTCATTGATCGCGCTTCAAATGACGTCATCGATCCTGGAGAACCGGAGGTAGTATGAGTTTCTTCCTGGAAAAATGTTTTAATAGAACCAAGTTTGGAATATTTCTATTTGGGGATATTGGTTCTAATCGCCACTACAGATAGAGCTATTAAGTCCATAATGTAAATATGAATTTATATATTTCATATTTATACATTTATAATTTATATATGACGATGATGCATGATAATACGGTATTGTACAAAAACATTCTTGCATTACAGTAATAACTGCCAAGGTTTGGGAGGTCAAGAAAACCATGAGTACCAGGGGAAAAACAAACGAACAGCGATCAGAACTAGCAACAACTGTGTGTCTCAAGTGGGATTTGTAACCCAGAGCTGGAGGACAAGCGGTAATTAGTTAATAAACATCAACCACTCGGCCATTTCGACCCTTGTGTATCCTATTTATTTCTGTAATATCCAAAGAACTTATCTTAAAATTATTCGATGATTTTTCTTCCAGTAATTGGCTCGCCATTACGTTTTGTAACGAAACTCTACTACTTGGGATCATTTTGGATGGGGCCTGTCGGCTTTTCGCTTCCTTATTTTAAAAAAAACATGGCTTCTAGAATTCAAGAACTTGCTTTCTATTATCTTTTCTTGATTATCCATCAATATATTTCTATAAAGATTGCCCAAGGAACAGAAATATGGTTATAGTCAAGTGATCTTTATACTAAAGCTAAATTGTGTAGAGATTGACCATTTGGGAACCTGCAGAAAATGGTCCTACTAAAGCAGGTGGGCTTTATACGCAGGCTAAATATATTGCAATTGGCCATTTGGGGACCTAAAGCAAATGGTCAAGTACTAAAACAGGTGGACTTCTTATTCAAGCTTGATTGTATAGAAGTAGGCCATTTGGTATCCTAAAGCAAATGGTCTTACTAAAGCAGGTTGGCTTATACGCAAGCTAAATTGTGTAGAGATTGACCATTTGGGAACCGAAAGCAAATGGTCATACTAAAGCAAATGGGCTTTATACAGAGCTGGGCGATAATGCACGTTTTATTAAATCTTGTTTAAGTGAGCAAACGTATCGGTCTGTACTGAAGTGGTAGGTCACTTTTAAGTATATATTAATTAGGATGGTAGACAGTCGCCCAGACTGTTCCTGTGTCTATTAGTAAACTACTTGGCAATATTGAAATGCAATTTCCGTTAGTTAGCCTTTGCTAACGGAATAAACCAATTTTCTCCTAATTACAGAGCTAGCATGTCGTTAATGCCGTTAATCACTTACACAGTTATAATCCGGAATTATTCAGTGAGTCGAGTCTTTCTATTAGTGGCTATTATAGACTGCAGGATTTTCTGAATGGGGCTTTATTTTTTCATCCAATTCATCAAAAGTAGATCGGTTGCATACTCGAACTATACCAAATATTCACTGCAAACGACTCCATTGATTTTGAAAACATTCGCGTCATCGATTCTATAGGAATGAAAACAACCAATGAAGTCAGTTAGATCACTTAAGGTAGAAACAAAAAAAATGCGAGTTAAAATGTTTTGAAATAACTGTTTTGGGCCTAAGAAAGAGATCTTATTAAGCAGGTGGTCTGCATATACAGGTGGCCGCTACGACAGATTTTAAATCGTTTTAACCGACGATCTTGGTTATGAAAACTAAAACTGATACTAGTATTCAAGTTTCATTACCAAAACTATGCACCTGCATTTTGTGTACTTGATTTTTATTTTTAACTCCATATAAACCGGATATTTCGTGGCAATATATGTTTTCCTCGCTTGGAGTCACTATCGCGGCAAGACACCGATCACAGAATGGCAGACCTTTTACCAACCAGATGGCAACAGAGACTTCCTCGAACGCGACGAACCACAAACGTTTACGATAAGCGGTATCGATATAGTGTCGTGTGTAACATATGATTTATATGTGGGACTTACCAAGTTTACATTAAGTGTGTAAACTAATATAGGGAAATCAATAGACAACTTACCATTGTATACCGGTATGTCTTCATCCATCCTGATGAATGTCCTACAAATGTAAATGGTGATCATTAATGAAAAGAGCACGTGCACCTGTCAAATGCCACGTGTCACGCGCGTGTTGACTGAAGTTCGTTAAACACAATGTTGTCAAACGCGTTCAAGATATATGTAAACTAAAAGCTCAGGACGAAACTTCGAGACACACAGTCTATAGAAAACACAAAGTTATACAAGAACGCTGCATGGTATAACTTCTGCCTCCTCAGCAGCAAACTGCGTCAACACAGAAAATGTTTTGAATAACAAATCTAATCCAAAAATAATTCACTCAGTCGATTTTACAGTAGCAAAAAGTATCTATAACCTTTTCTGCTATCGACTTGCATCACCAAAAAAATCTACTATAAGCATAGAGATGTACGTTTAAACTTGGTTTTCACACCGCAATCACAGCTTTTAGCATTTAACATTGTCGCGGATATCCAGGGAAATGTAACACATTAAATCCTATTGGTGCAACAAGGATGTAAACTTATAGAGCACGAGAGATTTAAGGTCCCTAGCGCGCGCTCTCCGCGTGCAAGTGTTCCCTACACCACACCAGTCTCTGTACCCCGGCCCGTTATAATAAATACCCCGTAATTTAATCAATTTTGTCTCGCGAGCAAGCCTTTGTTATGAGGCTAAGCTAATATATATGGCGTAGTGTATTGATACTGGTCGAACCAAGCTTTCTTCGGTCCCTTGCCTGGTATGTAAACAAATCTTGAGCTGTCAGAGTTTTGTCGGACGCAATTGATTCTAGCATATGACGTCACATGTTCAGCGTCCCGATTGATTTTGAATAATGGTTCACTCCGCAGGATCCGTAGCAAGGGAGCCATATTATAGTTAAAAAGGAGTGAGAACATATATGGCTGTCACAGTGCTCACTTGCTCGAGTACAGAGATATACATACGTACAGCATCCCGAACGAGATTTGGGACGATCTTTGACAGAGTGATGCAAAATTGAACGGAAAATATAAAGCGGTATTGCCAAAGGAAAGCTGTCTTTTATACAAGGGCCAGTGTGTTACTTTGGAAGAAAAATGTAGCTGACGGGTTAGGGTTAAAACCCTGGACCTCCAAACACCAGCCGGGTGCTCTATCTCCATTCCAAGTTGACGCCGAGGCCGATAATTAAGATGGGAAACACCGTGACGTTTGATAACGAGACACTGGACGAGGGACATGGATACAATCCTGGCGATGGAATCCCTACTGTACCCGAAACTGGCACATATGTCATTGTGTGGGTTATGTTCTATAGGGTGCCGTTCTATAGTAGTGGAGCGGCTAACCATAGAATTCGTTCAAAGTTTGAAGAAATCTTGAACATTTGCATATTAACTGGTATAAATGTACGTAGGACGTAAAATATGGGAAGCAGAAGGTGATTTTTGACGGCCATTTTGAAAAACCAATATGGCGGCTACCAGGGACGTGTTTTTAGTGTCCAATTTATTCCCTGAAACCATATGTCCGAAAGAAGTTTCATGTTTTCTTCAAACTTTGAACGATTTATCCCAAAAATCGACCTTAGCTGCTCCACTATAAACTTAATGAACGTATCCAAACATATACAATGATCAAACATTGTACCAATGACCTAGAATAAAGATGAAAAAGCCTTAGTTTAGTTTAAACATATTTTATTGAAACAAAAGGATTGGGCACAAGTTATTTCAACTTATATCAAGCCCTCTCCAACAATATTACATATATACATAATCAACATTTGAAGATGGCAGACTTAAAATGTTATTCAGAAACGAAATCTCATGCATACTCAAAATCAATATAAACATAGAATTAACGTAGTTTTAAACATACAAAGTACATTTCCATTTTTTCTTACATACTCCATGACAGAGAGAGAGAGACAGAGAGACAGATTAATATCTTTTTGTATCAAGAATGTATTTTTGAGTTTCATTAAAGATGCTCCACCGCCGAGAGAGCATAAATGATATTCATCATTTGAACAATAATGGGTGTTTAATCGTGTATGTGTTATATGCCTAATTAACACAAAAAATAATATAAAATAATGAATTTTGTCTTTAGTGCATGCGCAATCAGTTCTTCCTTCTATATAGGATATAGTGCCACGGAATTTTTTCGGGATGCAATTAATTTTTTTTTTATATTTTTGACGTGAAATAAAATTAGAAGTTCAAACTTTCCAATGGTGGTAATGGTCTAAAGTGAGTAACTTTTGTAACTGAAGATAAATACTTAATCGTCTGCTCCTGTTTTTGATAGTGAAAAAAATACCATTTGTCAGCGGTGGAGCATCTTTAATAATAAATTCATTGAAAAAGCCTTATTCCGTGCATATAAACCTAACATGTATGATGAGGTTAAACACCCTATTGCAACTGTAGACTAAACAGCAATTCTTGTCAATACCAAACTCACTGTGCAAAATCCGTTTGTATCTAGCTTCCTTTTTTTATTGACTTGCATATCTTTTCAACACACCATTCAGCTTAATGCCAGTTAAAAGTAGAATGTAAATAAGAGGAACCATTTTCTAATGACTAATTGGGAAATAGAAACTTTATAGTTTTTTTTAATTTCATTTTGCATTCATTATTTTCCATCCAGGTAAACCAACTATTAAATAGCAGGGGTGTTCTAGATTTGACCCGCAGAGATAGTATTCCTGATACCCGAAATTTAAATCAGGTAACAGTTTGTAGGGGCCACTAGAGGTGGTCATCAAAAGGGGACAGAAGGTCACCAGTAGGGGTCATGTCAAGGACATCACTGATGTGGTGTTTGCTAGGATAACTATGCAGACGCAATCACAAACAGAAAGTTCTATTACAAATCAACGTATTTTACAAATGACATTTAACTGACATTAAATTGAATGGTGTGTTTTAAGGCAATTGTGTTTGTATATCTTATTCGATGAATAATGTATACTTCGAGCGGGTTGATTTGTTAGATTCATTATCTTCGATGGTGTTGTAACTTAAACCAGTTGATGTATACCTGTAACGGTTCTGTGTACCATTGGTGGTTTATCAAGTCATCTCGGATTGTGATACCTACGTATTTTATGGTGCACACCAGCGCAATATGGATTTTTATCACATAATCCGGCTGATATATAATGACTTCGCCCTTGAAAATGTTTTGCATATGTCACTACTGCAATATATCCTGGTGAGATTGTCATTGCCAGGAAATTCATTGTGACGTCATGATATCATGTCAGTAAGCAATAACTTGACGTCAGTATTCGAGGACGTTGTGACTAAAGGGTGGTCTTCGTTTGTTAATTCCGTCTTTGCATATTACAGAGTTAGCTCCCTTGCGGGTAGGTATCGTTTGTTATGTCATTATTTTGCGAGCGCAATTCACCTTGTTTTCGCAGAAACATATGACGTTACGCTCGCAAACATATGGCGTCACAATCAATACCTACCCGCAAGTGCAGGTAACTCCGTAATATGCAATTATTTCTTTTTAATTTTTATGCAAAAAAATGAATTGCAACACATGGAGATTCTTCGAAATGTAGATTGTTGTAGTTAAGTGATAAAAGTATCAACATTTGAGTTTTTTTTATGAGATTTTATGACACTCGTCTGTAAATTGTAAGACTCCAAACAGTAAAGCTTTCTTAGAAAGGTTTCATATTATCTCATATGGAATGAGCACTCATTTAAGATTCTATATTTACAGTTTGCACTGACATGGACTCAATAACCATGCTTTCTAGTATTATCATTATCACTGTATAATGTTAGTACAACACGTGCGGGGATTCTATTGTTACGGGAATAGTCGCTGGCGTAGCAAGGTGGGGTTATGATCCCACTTTTGGTGGGAGCATATGAATGACCCGATTCCAATCAGATGTTCAATCGAATTAGTTGACGATGACATGAGCGAAAATATTATGGGTATTTTGATAAAAAAAAATATGCAACTGTCGTGAGAATCTATTCCTTAAATAAAAGTATGTACTGATACTTATTGTTAACAGGACGCAACGGGAAACATCTCCGTTTTGTATGATTGTGATATCAGAGACCAACCCATTATATTTAGTTTGTGGATTTGTAATGTATTGGGTACCTAAACTAAAGGAATGGTTTTAATATAACACTATATAGGAAATGAGATGGTGTCCTTCTGGTCAAACTCCAATCTGGGTAGCCATTTAAAATGATGTTCTTTTGGCAAAGAAAAAAAAATGGCACCTGAAATGATTTTTTTTCCACTTCATCATTGATATTTTGAACCTACATTTCAATCTGGATTTCCAAATTCATATCATTGTAACCTATAGAAATAACATTTTACTTTGGAAATTCGCCAGCGAGTGGCAGGGACAAAATGTCATCCACGTCTCAATCATCTATACACCGTCATCATTTCCATGATCCGGTCTACGTGTCATTTAGTTGGCTGTTCTTTATCGTATCTTGACGTCTTTTCCCATCCATTTAATCATATAACCGTGACCAGCTTTCAGAAAGTGTTTACTGCTATATGGAGTTCAAAAACTGAACTGCATTGCAATACATTGTAAGTGATCATCCAAAACGATGTGGTTGAAATATAACTAACTTTATTGGTTTGATCAACATCCTTTCTGTAGCTGAACATATCATGAACATTATTAGAAAGACGCACCCTGTAGGTATACTACATGTGAGCTATTCCGTCTTTGCATATTACAGAGTTAGCTCCCTTAAGCTTCCGGGAAGTTTCAATTGTTACGTCATTATTTTGTGTCACAATTCACGTCGTTTTCTCCGAAACGTATGACGTTATGATCGCAAACACATGACGTCACAATCAATACCTACCGGCAAGTGCAGATAACTCCGTAATATGCAAATTCGGAATACTTGGCATATTATATATATTGTATTAGAATTACTTTAAAATTAATTGAAAGTTAAAACATTATCCGTATCCATATGCAAGTGTAGAAAGTAATTTTGTCCACATCAGTTCAGTGTGATATCTCAGGATAATTTCCAGCCAGAAAATGTAGATGCGCCATTGTAATGCGGGTCGTAGTATAAGGTGGCATTGGCGGCGCTTGTATGACCTACTTTTATATACATGTGATCCCCCTGGTTCACTCTCAGGACAACTACAGAGGTCGCCTGATGTAGGTCGTGTATTTGTTGGGCATCAGAAAATGAAGACCCTCGTACACCTCCGTTCACCATCAACTGCGTTTGAATATGTTCATGAAATCCAGAGAAAGTGACCCACACAAAGACGTAGGTGCCAGTTTCGGGAACAATGTAGATTCCATCACCGGGATTGTATCCGTGTCCCTCATCCAGTGTCTCGTGATTAAACACTATTGTGTTCCCACTCCGTAGTATCGGCCTATGCGTCAACTCGGAATGGAAGGCTACGACTGAAGAATACGGGACCGCCCCTAAAAAATACATTCTCCTTCTGAAACTGCTTCTCATGCTGAAACATATTTGTTTATATAAGAAATAAGAATTTCAATAATTCACTACTTTGAGAAAGTAGCGTTCGTGAAAATAACGGCGAATAATCATTTCGTGATAACGTGTTTTGGATCTTTATACTGAACAGAAAATCTCTATCAGAATACTCAGAAAATTAAAACTGCTGATTAGAGTTTCTAATTCTGCAT
This sequence comes from Argopecten irradians, assembly GCF_041381155.1. Taxonomy (NCBI): domain Eukaryota; kingdom Metazoa; phylum Mollusca; class Bivalvia; order Pectinida; family Pectinidae; genus Argopecten; species Argopecten irradians. The sequence continues at coordinate 18,544,979 of NC_091146.1, forward strand.
TGTAAGATTGTCAGTTACGCATATATTACTTCCCGCTTGAAAGAAAATCTAATTTCTCAGCTAACTGATTTATGTCTGTTTTTTGTAAGAGTTACTTCCCTTTGATTTAGATACAACTGATTCAGTAGGAAGATTTTTAATATGAGTTTAGAATATTAGGGAATTCGACATATGTTTTCATTGATAATCATTTTCAAACCGACACGAAAAGATGAGGGTTGATGCTGATATTACGCATCGTTATGAATTTACAGGTAAGTGTAGTGTCGTCATTCAATTTATCGTTTCGTAGTAAAAGTCCTATATGAAAAAGGTCATTTCGCACGTGTTTAAATACATACAATTCACAATCAAATTTATCACACGAGTGTAGTAATGGAAATTTATGAAATGGGTTTATTGAATGGAAAATTTTTGAAGTTTTATGATAAAACAGTTTGCAAAAATTAAAATTTCACACTAATATCATAACGGTATTTGATTATTATTACCATAAGAATATTTGATTGTATTTGACAATGTGATTTAAATATAAAAAAAATTTCGAAACTCTAGAAAGTTGAGCCGTGTATGAACATATAGTACATATACACACATTGTCATGGGCGCATGAATTTGCTTGTACGCAGAATGACAAAGGTTTTGTGGGTATGTAAAACTCAATAAAATCAAATTAATTAACACCCATGAAGCAAACCTAATAATACATTTGAAAAAATACTGAGTCATTTGTTATATCTTGAATAATTATATTACATATAGTACGATATATAGCAAGGTTCTTCCTATGGCAGCTTATTGAATTGTAATTGTTGTGGATATGTGATTTCGTTGATTCTGTCCCCTCTTCTCTTTCTCATACTTTACTTTTCCCTCTTCGTGTATATCTCCTCTCTCGTACGAATTAAAGCATTACACATGTATAGCGTCATAAGTCCACAACATATAGAATATGAAGCATAAATCAATTTGCTAAAGAAATCATATAAGAAACTAGTGGTGAGGTTGTGTTCCAGGTGATGAAACTTCAGGTGACATATTGGTTCATTATACGAGACTATAAGACTCTTTCGTTTGTGGATCTGAAGGATAGGGCTATTCTACCTGAGGGTCATAAAATGTTGTAAAACCCTAGGTTTGCCAAGGGTTTTTACATTTTGTGATACGGAGGGAAGCAATTTGACAACTATTTCTCCCATTTTAAAATAAGTTTAAAGAAAACCGCTACAAACAGGAAGTCAAATCTCCATACGCGCATGATATTTTCAACGCCGTTTTCAATACCGTCGATTGCATCGATTATGATAAAGCCAGCCTCGTTTCTGAAAAAAATTGTTAAAATTAAAAGATATATTAGCAATTGTGTTGCCACTGTGAGGTCACTTGGCTGTGTTGCATGGCTACCCATGACATGAGTGTATTACCCTAGACCAGCCAGTATTACACCCGTAGGTATGAGAGAAAAACCAGTATTACACCTGTAAGATATGAGATAAACCATGAGGTATGAATTCCATCAGGTTAACATACTTATCTGACTGATTCTGTGTGACGGGACTACATCATCCTCAGAAGTGATGTGGGTGGAGTCGCTATACGTAGTGGTCGGACCATCGTGTATGTGACCATCTTTGTTGGATGAATCCGACATTAGGACATGATCTTCAGTTTCACCACTGCTTGTGACAGACAATAACGTATTTGTAACGTGGTTTTCCTCCTTGACGTGTTCATTGGCGACATTGCCATATCCTAAATTGGACATACGATTGGCAGCATCAGGTACACGGCAGGTTTGTTCTAGTACCGTGACGTTGTTTTTGAGGGACGTCACAAGGTCTTTCAGCTGATTTATTTCGATGTTCTTCCTCTGTCCTTCCCTCTCGTTGTCGGTAACATATTTACTGTAAATAGCGATGTGGGTTTCCAGTTTTGTCTCCAACTTTCTAATTTGAACATCTTTTTCTGTTAGCTGGCGTTCTATTGTGGCTAATCTTTGGTTAATGGCGGTCTGAAACCCCGTCCATTGTTGTTGGTCACGTTGTTGTGGGATGGCTCCCTCTAGTCCTTTACACAGACAAAGTACCAGGACAATCACGAGCATGGCGGCCATGTTTGGTGGTGTCTAGACCTCAACGAACTGTATACTGATCTACCTGGTATTGCATATTTAAATAAATATGCACTGGTCATGTGATCAGTAGATGATGATATATCTTATTAAGGAAATATCTTTAAAGAGAATCCTATCTTGCATAACTATTCCCCTGATACGATTCGTCAAGAACGCCGCTCGCTAGCGACCCGGCTATGTCACTGGATTTGGGGGGAAATGCGCCGTTGAGGCGACCGGTGATCAGCCGGTTTTTATTCACCAGCTGAGGAAATTCTCTTTAAGCAAAGCTCATTCCGTTCAGAGATAAATTTCCCAAACATTTTGATTTTCTTGTTGTATTCCTTAACAGACAGGAATTTAAATCTCTTTTAATATGCACAGGTATGTAGATATTCGTTTACGTTAGCCTGACTGAACCTGCAGCTCATTTGCTGATTTTAACTTACTTCAGTCATATTCAAATTGATATTGTTGAGATGGACTTTTATCAATGACGTAATTATCGTATCAAAATATTGATTGTCAAAAAATATTGAAATTGGTTTATATTTGTATTCAGCATTGTAAATAAGAAGCAGTAAAGATGGGATACAAAGCTAGTTACAGAATGCACGAGGTTACCAAGCTCTTCCCATCCCCGGTCCAAAGGTTCTGATTAGGTTTGATTTTTGACACAGACATCAAAAATACATATTAGCTGAATTTATATAACAAATAACTTCAATAATGATACAATTATACTCTAATTATTTACTAAACGTTCTTAACCCGGCAATGAAAAACAATAAATATTTGAAAGCTGATTTTTTTTATTTCGTCATTGTCTTCTTCCTGGCATTATTACATTTTTCTCACAACTATACAATATAGTATTAACCATTTCTGATTTGATGTTTGTCTTCATAATATTAACATGTGGATTATGAAGGGAAGCAAAAGTTAATTAATATCCATAAATATTTATTCAGAAATGCATATAATTCTTTGTGAAATTAATTGAGGGTTTTTGCAGTACAAATATTTTTTTTATCTCAGCTAGTGTTCAAATGCCGGGCACTTGAACAACTCGGTCATCGTAACCTGACTTACAAGATGCAAAAATAGAATTTGTGTGTCACTGTGACCATGAGTTTGAGAGGTAGTGATAACGTTTTTTCTGTCATACCTACAGGTGTAATACTTACTGGTCTCATTCAATACTCTCATGTCGCCTGAGGCTCACTCCTGAAGAGTCTTAAAACATTGCAAATGAACATTTAATTTATAATCATATACATTACCCTCGGGATCACAAAATGTTGCAAAACCTTCAGCAAACTTTGCGGACCTCTATTTTTTAACAACTGGTCATATGTTTACATTTTGTTTCTGTTTTAAAGATGGCACAAGACAGTTTTGAGAGTATTTAGATTTTTGATAAAAAATTATCATAAATAGGTTTTCTGAAGTTATATGTGTTGTGCAGGATATCATTTTTTTCC